>NC_092436.1:5466008-5782437 GCF_036169615.1 Heliangelus exortis | reverse complement strand
TTGCTTCATGCTCTTCTATCAGAAGTTTCTGACCTCAGATAGTAGTTGAATCCAGGCAGCTTAGCTAGGACTCTTTCTGAAATTATTACCTCTGTCTTCTTCCACCACTCATTTTTTCATCCCTACATGTTTAATGGTCCTAAGTGTATCTCTGAAATAGGATATTTATTAATATTGTGTGCAGCACTCTTCATTCTGCTGAGTCTTCCTCTCTCTTCTAAATGTGCAGTTCTGTGATTAACATTTTAAGAACACAAGGAATTGGTGATTTTTGACAACTGCAGTCCTCTTTGGGCTTGGTTTTGGGTTTTGCATTTATGCTATAAGTAAATAGATTCTTTAAAACAAGGTACTTGTCACTGGGTTCAGAGGAAAAGCAGAAGCAATCAGAAGCAAAAATGAGTCAGAATCAGGTCTGCAGAAGGTTGGTTATTTATCAGTGTTTTTTGGTGGGTTTCTCTTGCTTCTCTTTCTTCTAGAAATCTGCATCCTGAATTACATCCTAGAAAAAGATCTTATCCAAAAAGGGTCTTAATACAAGCCCACCTTTGATGTAAACAGCTTGAAAACTGTGCAAGTACATCTTCATGAATTGTGCTTTTATCTTCCTGTTGCATTCAAGCTGTGATAATGATTGTTTTTTTAAAAAATAAGAGCACCTTTATTGAAAAGTATATAGTTACCAGGTATTAGCACAATATCTCATTGCTTGAACTAAATTTTCAAGTAATATTACTACAACATATTTCTATGCACACAAAAAATATATTGCATGTAACATTTTGGGTTTTCTGTCGAAGTCAAGTGTAAATAAGATGCCATTGCTTTTTTATTGGCTTCTAAACTGCCTAACTTTAGCTTTGCAAAAATGTTTACATCATTGCTTTTCAAGCTGCAGCAGTTTCATTGCTGAAGGTATGTTTCTGAACTATCACACTCTATCAAAAAAATTAGGAGATAATTTTTATCTATAGCTCAGTCATTTCAAAATTATTCTAACCAATCTCATTTTTTGTCATTATATAATCACAAGTGGTTCTTAAATTTCCTCTTTATACTTTAGGGCATTTTCAGCATACAAGGGAAACAAATAACACAATCTAAGGAGGCAAAGAGGCAGCTGGGAACCATAAACATTGCATTCTTATAGAAGTTGAATTACTGACCTGTTTTCCAGCCCTAGGCAAGTCACAGAAATTTTTACATTTCATTTGTCACTATTAATGGCCTTTGTTTGTCATATAAGGGAGAAGAAAGGAGCAAAAAAAAATTTTTATATGTTCTGTGGAAACATTTCAAAGCTATTTCTTTTTTTTTTTTTTTTTTTTTTTTCCTACTAGCTCTTGGTACATGTCCTCACCAGAATTTCACTTAATCTTATCTACTTTCTGAAATAAATTTGAGATGTTGAGAAGAAATGCCCCCTTTACTGCATTAGTGATTTAGGGTGAATTTTTAGTTACAATAGAGGCTTTATGAATGTTACCTTGAGAAATCCCAGAGCAAGGTGAGTAAGCACAAACCTACATCCAGGGGCTTACTCAGCATGATGGTGAGGTCAGGCTCAATCCTCTGCATCAGTTCACAGCAAAAAAGTTCAAGTGTCAGACTTTTGGCTACTTTGGAATGAATTTTTAAATAATGTGTAGGAGTGGAGAGCTGAAAGTGATGTCCCACATGCCAGGATAATGCCCTGAGTACTGGGTATGGACTTGAAAAGGAACTGAGTCCTTCAATGTGCTCCTGGAAAGCCCAAGCTGAAACAGAGAAATCTTTGCCTAAGTGGTTAAAATTCTTCTGAAAGGTTTTGAGTTCAACAACTTAACATTTTCTGATAATAGCTCTTGTTCTATGGAAAAAAAACTTACTGGTTGAATAATTTATGTATTTAAGTCTAAAGCATTCTGCATCCCTTCCCCTCACTACCCTGAGATACTGTGATACAATGTCCTCAGGTATCACCTATAAACACAAAACTGTAAAATTATGCCATAATCTTCAGCTGAGATCTCACTGAGATGGAAAATTCCATTAAGGGAGAAAGTATTTGTGTTTATCTGCCTTCAAGCAGTGTAAGGGAGTAGTGGTTTTTGGTTGGTTTTGTTGTGTTTTTCTTTCCTGTAATATTAAGTGACTGATTCTGTGAGCTCCACAAAAGCTGTGCTAAAATGCTGTTCCAGATGTCCTTAGAATCGATCAGTTTTCATTCAATAAAATTTGGGCAGATAGAGTCCCAGATAACTTCATATGTTTTCTCACACACTTACAAATGCAATAGAAGTGCAGGCAGTAAATAAGAGACATTGATTTGCTTTCAAACACCAATATTTTGTCCTTTTTAGAGTAACACAGAAGCTTTAAAACAAGTGTCAGAAGCATGAGTGATATTTCTGTCCTCCTAAATATAGGCTAATATTGCTTGGAGTAGTGGTCAGGCTATCTCTATTTTTATTTTTTTTAATTTTATTTTCATTTCTGAAGACTTATTTTGTATTTAGAAATAGGGGTAACCACATGAAAGCAAAAACTCTCCATATATATAATTTCATAACTATTCTTTATATAGAGACCCTACAGAAATACATTTAAGTGCACACATAGAAAAGTCCAGAATGTCCTTAATTTAACTTAATAACAGTTTAACAGGTTATCTCTGAATCAAACCCTGCCTTACTTGCTCTCTCTTCTGTGTATAATTGAGTCTTTGCCTCACAGCTTGTCTGTTTTGCATGAAAATGAAGTGTCTGATGATGCACCCCTTAAAAGCTTGTCTGCTCTGTATGTAAATCTGCAGGTCCTGTTTGCAAAGGTGGCTGTGGAATTTTTCAGGCATCAAATATGCACATAACCAATCTGAGAAAAAGAAAATTGATGGCTATTAGAGCCTTTCAGAATTTGAGGTACATTTGCAGCACTAATGTTTGAGGAATAGCAGGAATTCTGAAATGTTTCACTGAGTGAAATATTTCTAAAAATCAAATTGTTTCTATAAAATAATAGTGTTTCAATAGATTTTAGATATAGATAAAAAAGTATTCTACATGAACACAGGTATTATTTCAGAGGGTGTCTTGTCCTCCTAATTAAATGGGAAACACTCTGAAAGACTTGATGCTACTTTTTCAGCTCAGTTGTTACTTTTTCAGTTCAATTTCTACTCGGTAGTAACTACTTAAAAATTTTAAAAGGTTAGAAAATATGTAAACGTCACCCTACATCTGGCTGTATTTCACATTGTAATGTGATATGTTCTTCATAAAGCCTGTCAGGTAATATCTATGACAGATCTCAAAATAATACAGAAATATTCAAACAAATTCAAAAGAAAAGGCATAGCAATATTTTTATACAAAAACTTTTATTTTGACATTTTCAAAGATCACACATTACTTTCAGCAGCTTCCTAGGGGGAAGTAATTTCATCAAAATCATCTCACAAGGCACAAACCCCCCTGGTTTTCATCAAAATATTATTTCCCCAAAGAAATCTCTTTAACCACAGGCTTATAACAAGACTTGATTCCTATGAAGAGTTTCATTATTTTAACTTCCACACATCCATTTGTGAGCTTAAGGTGGAATCACAAGACTTGGGACTGACGTGTTCCCCATGAATTGTCCAAGGAGAGGATCAGAGCAGTTTCTGGGCTGCCAGGGAGGAGAGAGAGGCAAGAGAAGAGCAGGAAGCCAAAGCAGATCTTGAGCACTCCAGCACAGATTAAGATCTGATCTCAGTAGCATATCTTGGAAATTAAAGTAGAAACTTTTTTAACTGGATACACAACTATTGATCAGAATTAATGTATAAACTGTCAGAAAATGTGGTTTCAAAAGTGTTCAGTTCTTCAGATTTGGGTGTGGTTTGGGTTTTCTTTTCATTCTGTTGTTCAGGAGATGCTTTCACATGGCTCTGTGATACTCAGTTTTTGTGCTTCAAACCTGGGCAGTTTCTATTTGAATGATGCAGTGCATGTACTTTAACTCTTTTAGTGAAACCTCTTTTAGTGAATACCTCTTTTAGTGAAACACAGCACTAGTCAAATGAGCTTTATTGATTGAAGAACATATTTACTTTCTAAACCTGGTCTTTTGGGCCCACTTTTCATCTTCCAGTTGACTCCAGCTCACAGAAGTCCAGCTGCAACAGAACAAAATGTCACCTTCACTTCTACAACAGCATCACTGGTGCATGGAAACACATTTTCCTATTTTCACCTTTTCTTTAATGTGAAGATACAGCAAGAGAACACCTCAGCTTCAGAGTGCTCAGGTGGGTTATTTTACCTTTTACTGCAGTTCTGCCTGAATTCATCTGACGACTGAATGGACTGCAAAGCACAAAAACATTTTTGAGATATACACCACAATTCAAAACAAACTTTTTAGTAAACTGAGCCAGTTTGCTTTGCATGTTAAGGCCTATTAGGTTATTTGAAAACAATGGTATATTATCCCTCTCTCATGTATATTTTTCATCACTGAGTTTTCTTTCTCTCTCTAACCTTGTAGCAAGAGACTTTCAAAAGAACAGTACAATCCTTAGCTGCATTAACTAAACCCAGATATGACTCCTGGGGATAGTCTAATGGAGAAAAGAGCAGGAAGAGAACATCGTCTGCCAGCATATTAATGTTCCAAATTATGCACATCCTTCTTCATAAAGATGGTTTCATTAATACCAAGTCAAATAACATTGATTCTCAATGTGACACAGGGAGGTGATCAGTGTACAAAGCAATCTGAGCAGCATCTGTGGCAGGAGGGAAGGGAAACTCTTGACAAGTGCTTTTGCCAAACAGTCACCCTTACAAGCAGTAGAATTATACTTTTACTGGAGCTGAGAAAATGTAAACATGCACAGATTTTTAAAATAAGCCTTTTCTGAAATAAGAAGAGGAAAAAAATGCTGTCTAATTTGCAGTTTCTTAAATTGATTATTACATGAGCAGCTATGAACAAATCATAAACTCACCCACCACTGCATTTCTGGGGGGAAAGAGAGAGCATACATTGTTTTCCTATAGGAGCAAAATTTTTCAAATAAACTTAAGCATTCTTACAGTAAGGTTACCTCCACACCAACCCTTAAAGAAAGAAATGTTCAGAAAAAGGATTCTCTTAACATTTCCTGTTGGCTTTATATATGATATGTGCTATATAAATTCCATATGTCCCATTTATCATTTTCAATGGCAGATTCGGTTCTATAACAAATTCCTAACTTTCTACCAATAATAATAATTTTCCCCAATAATACAATGCATCACTGCCTTTCTTTGAATACATGAAGACTTGTCACTGTGACTCCTTCTTTCTCATCAGTACACAGGTCTAATATCCAGGCACTGTGCAGACTTTATGATACAATCAATGTTTTTTTTCAAGTGGAGAAAAACCCTTGCCCAAATCCCAAGATGTGGAACAGAAACCAAATGGATGTGAGATGTATAATAATACTGATAAATCATGTCAGGGAAAGTAGTTATAACACTTCTGGGCCTGACAAGTGATCTGAGCTCTTCTGAGAAACGTTGTGGACCACAGGGAGTGGATGAGGCTGCAGAGAAGCATCAGTACTGTAATAAACACGGAAAGCCCCAGAGGGATGCTGAATAGCCTGGTTCTTCCTGTGTAAACCTGGTTCCTGTAGTACCAGATCTCTCCTGACTCAGATGATCTGACTCACTGTGTACTGTGCTTCTGACTTCAATACATTTTCTGCCATGACAATCCTTTTATCTTCCCCCATGTAAAACCAAGTCACTTTGTCATGAGGAACACATTCAATATGACAAGATTTTCTGTACCTGAGCTCTTTTTTCAGCTCTTTCTGCTGCATGTCAAGCCTGAACCATGTCCCTACCTCCCACCTACTGCCTCTTAAAATCATCAGCATAGACACACAAATAATGCACAAAATGCTTACTCAAAGGGGAGGACAGAATTCCCACTAATTTCTGGACTCAACATTAACAAAGAAATCCATTGCTGAAGGCCATGACTGTAGGTACCCAGCCTGCTAGATAACAGGGAATTTGAGCACTGGGCTGCCCTCACTCCTCCCCTTGGTCTGCTCTCCAGTTCTGCCTTCAGCCCAACAGCTTCTCAAAGACAAAACCTGTACATGGATCCTTCTCAGACTGGTCCTGATAGGAGGAGGATGTATAAGACTGCATAAAATTGGGGTCAGAATTAATCTCAGATTTCTAACAAGCTTAGTGTTACACCTTATTACCCACTTTTCCCCTGCAGAAAAGAGGAAAAAATAAACTCCTCCTTTTCATGTCTCTTACCTGGTGCTATGGCTTAGGCCAAATCCTTTCCATGAGGTTGCTCTTTCCATTATTGACCAAAGTAGGAGCCTGGAAAATACACGTAAATTCATTTGCTGTTTTTAATGACTAAAGTTAGGCAAAAATGAAGTGTCCTGTGTCTGCACTGCCTTGAGATCTCCAGCTGCTCCAGGCAGAGAGGTGCCCTCCTTGCTATTTTGTATGGTAGTCATGAAGCACACTTCTTATTCAGATGTCATGCACAGCCACAGAAAATCTGCCTGAGAAGACCTTGATAATTGCAAAATGACTTGCAAGAGGGCATGGAAAGGCTACTGCAGATCCAGCTGTTACCGTAGTGCAGCTCAATCCTCCAGCCTGAAGGGAGAGAAAATATATAGAATCTATTTATGCATTTAATGGCATGTTGAATGTTACACTGAATATACTTAGAAAAACAAGGACTCACATTCCAGCTGCTGTTGTGAACCAGTATGTCCAGTCTTAGGTTAGCAGCCAGGGAGACTCAGCTAAAGAGTCAAGCAGAAAAGATCTATCTATCTATCTATCTATCTATCTATCTATCTATCACATAAATAGGAAACCCAAGGATCTCCTTCCCAAAAGATATTTATTAGAGATGTAAAAAGCCTCCATGTCTTCAAGAAGAACGGGGAAGATATTTAAAAGTGAGAGGTAGTGAGAGGTACCTGGCAGACAAATTGCACCTCGAACTGACAAAATCCCCCCAAACTAAACCTCAGCTTTTGCACCTCTTCAATTTAAAACAGCTGAACTTTTTTTCTGGGTTTCAGAAGATGCTATCCATGCACTCTGATGTTCTCTTGTGTAAGAGAAATTCAGTAAGAAATCAAGGAGCTAAACGATCTATTTTGACACAGCCATCATCCTTGCGGGATACACATTTTTGGCTCAGAAAGCGTATTTGCAGAATGATTGTCATTCAGGAAGAAATAAGAGTTTATAAAAATTCATCTAAATTTAATCCCAGAGGAAACACGTCTTTGAAATAATACAGTCCTTAGAAATACTCCCAAAATAAGGCTTTCTAACATAGGATTGGGTTCCAGCATACCAGGAAAGTCAGCAAACATTTTGCTGTCCACAAAAGGAGCAATTAAAATCCTATGTCAGATTTCAGGAGGAAAAAAAACAAAAAAACAAAAAACCCAAACAAAACACTAAGAAATAAAACAACAGTGTTTTTTAAATAGTCTGAAACATTATAGTAGCCTAATTTCACATAAACTGTTATAAAAACAGGTGGCTTTGCCCTGATCAGACTCTGTTTACAAGTACTTGCTGCCGAAAAACCAAATCAGCAGAGATTTGAAAAATAAAATTACACCAGAACTTTTTTTTTTTTTTTTTGCTTGTGGCTCGTAACAGGATCTAGCATCAATATAATTTTGTAAAAGCTTTTTGGACTGAGTTTTAAGGCTTTGTTTTTTTCTTTTTGTGTGTCTGGTTTAAGACCCTCTGATGAATACAAACATCTTGCAGTTTGTCTCACATCCTCTATATTTCAGAAATCCCACATTTCTGATCCTGTAAATGCATCTGCTACAGAAGCTGATACAAATAGCTGGAACCACTTTTCTTACTCTGTAATCTACTGCACTTAGGGAGCCAATGAATATGTGTGAAAGGAGGGGCTTCTGGCTGAGGGACTCCTCACAGAGGAACAGCTGTTACAGCAGCAAAACCTTAACTGGAGCCAGGCAAGCACATTCACATCTCTCACTTGCTTTGTGCAACTCCCCCCTACTTTCTCTCTCTGTAAAAAGTGAGCAAACTAGCAGAGAGAAGCTTAAAGAACACCACATCTCTGTTGTGAAAGATTTCAGAAGATCCAGGGATGGCTTGGATCAGCAATATCTCCTGGTTTAATCACTTTGCTCTACATGAGGAACATTTCAGAAGGTACTTGAACAGCACTGAGGATTACTTAGCCTTCCTATGTGGGCCCAGAAGGAGCCACCTGTTCTTGCCCATGGCTTTGGTGTACACCTTGATCTTCATTGTTGGGGTGGTGGGTAACTTCTTAGTTTGCCTGGTCATCCTCAAGCACCGGAACATGAAGACCCCAACCAATTATTACCTCTTCAGTCTCGCCGTCTCTGACCTCCTGGTGCTGCTTTTTGGGATGCCGCTGGAAGTCTACGAGATGTGGAGCAACTACCCCTTCTTGTTTGGGTCTGTTGGTTGCTATTTCAAGACTGCACTCTTTGAGACAGTGTGTTTTGCCTCCATCCTCAGCGTGACCACAGTCAGCGTGGAGAGATACATCGCCATCCTCCATCCTTTCCGTGCCAAGCTGGAGAGCACTCGGAAACGCGCCCTGAGGACCATTCTGGTGCTTTGGGTGCTCTCTGTCCTCTTCGCCCTCCCCAACACAGGCACCCATGGCATCATGCTGCAGTACTTCCCCAATGGCACCCTGGTCCCTGGCTCTGCTACCTGCACAGTAGTCATGCCCATGTGGATCTACAACTGCATTGTCCAGATCACTTCCTTTCTCTTCTACGTGATGCCCATGGGGGTAATAAGTGTGCTGTACTATCTGATGGGGCTAAGAGTAAGTCCTACTCCAACTGTGCTCAGTGTTTCCTCAGCTCATTCTTCTGTGTTTGTGTCTGCATGCATCTTTTAAGTCATTGCACCTTTTTCTCACCCGTTTTTGCTCAAAAAAAAAAAAAAAAAAAAAAAAAAAAAGCTGAAGTATTTCAAAACGCTTGTAATAGGGGATTCAAGAGCTGCTTTGATGTAATTTCACTCTCAAAATAATATAGCTATGTTGAGGAGTAATTTACTCCATTCTTTTTAAAAAAACCTTACCATCACTGCTTCTCACATTTGAATGTTATTTAAACAGCCTGTAGACTGATTCCAGCCTTGCAGAGATTTGTACGTTTGCAGTAGGGACTAGAAGAAAATAGACTAAAAGGAAACGGTAAAAAGAACAAAAGGGAGCATGCTAGTGATTGAATCTTGTGTATTATCTGTTTTCCCTCTTCTTGTGACTGGAAATTTCATTGTATTTTTTTTTTTTTTTTTTGTGGAGGTACTGATAATATCCAGTTGTTAAAACCCAAAAAGTTGCCATAAACTGAAATGCTACCTTCTTGCTGCACTAGGAAAATCACTAATCCTTTCTTTATAAAACTGTGACATAGCCTCACCATCAATTAAGGCTACTTTAGAACTCATATTTATTCTCTCTTCTGGAACTGAGACAAGTTTAACCAAGTGTTCATCATTTAAATATATGAATAAAGCTATCAGTATCACAGTATTATAAAGCTATATAGTAAAGCACTGGATGGCACTGCTAATCACAGAGAGTAGGTGACTTTTCTTCTCACATATTACATATATTTTGAAAATATAAATTCTATCTTATTGCACTGAATATAATTTGAAGCTTAAAAAGCTCTGTTTTATCATGCAATATGATGCAATATATTAGTAGAGATGAATAAACTTACCAGATAATGTGCAAGAAATTCAATGGAATCTGTGCTGGTGTATCTCTCATTTTGTTGTGCTGGCTGATATTTACTGCTCTCCGTAACTACACAGAGCCAATTTTTCCTTACCCAGAAAAAGTCACAAGGATTACCTGCCACAAATCCTTAGCACACAGTCCACCTTCAAAGCAATGGATGGGTTAAATTATCCTCACATCCCAGCAGCTGTTGTGGGGTCCATACATAGTTTCAGGAAAAAATTTTGCAAAAATAAGACCTGGAGGGAGGAAAAAGTACTGAAAATATAGCTCTGTTTAAAAAAAAAAAAAAAAAAAAAAAAAAAAAAAAGCCTAAAATTAATAAAAAGTCTGGAAGACTGCAACAGCTTCTGTTTGTGGCAGCAGATATTCCATTTCCCCACCCCAACAGATACATTAGATACCAAATCAGAGTTGTTGCCCAGGATTGCTGTATATTCACAGATCTGTTCAAGTTGTTGCTCCTAAGGGCTTCAGTGTTCAGTATCCATGCAACTACTTTTTTGTCCCTCCAATTCAGATTTTAAATTTTTACCACCACCCATCCTGGATATTAAGCTGTAAATTACACTAGCAGAGATAGCATCATATGTTCAACAGAAATAATACAAATGTATACCTATAATTTTTCAAGAAAAGACACTTTTTATCTACTCACAGAGGATGAAATCTGTGAAGCTTCAGCAACACTCAGGAGCCTCCTGAATGCCACATATTGTTTGTTTATAGACTGTAGTGAAAAAGCTCCGAGTTGATCCAAAGGTTGTATGACAGCTCAAAGTCAGCAAGCACAGGCAAAGACTTCCCAAATCCAGGCTTCATGGGAAAGCATTTCCTGGCCAAAGTTTCTCCCTCAAACTTTGTTAGTGTTCAGGAGGGCCTCAGAATGCAATGCAGGGGAAGCACGTGTGACAAATTAAGTAGCTGAGAGGTGGCTGATGTGGGTCATACAGGTGTGAGGAGGGTGGGAATCCAATTTTTATGCTTCTTGCTCCAGACACTTTTAATTCTCTTACAGGGAATGAGCAACATTCATCTCCAGGCAACCCTCCACAGACTCACACACCCACAGTGATAAAAAAGTAACCACTGTCTTGGTTGGAGATCTCCCTCTGTCAAACCACTGGCATGAACTCAAGTTACAGCCCCTGTCATGGACTCATTTCTTTTTTTTTTTTTTTCCATTTATCATAACTCACTGTTTTATTCAACTGCAACCACTGACCAACTCTTCAACCTGTTATCACTTGAGGTTAAACAGGAGCCTTGTAGCATCATCAAAATGACAGGAGAAAGAAAGGTGAAAAATAGAGATACATATGTCTCTAGTATAATACAGCACCAGGGCACTGTATTCCCTTAGGTTTTGGAATATGCCTGGAATAGATTACTGCTGAGACTGAAAAATACTGAAGGGAAACCAGGGGTTTTAATCCATCTGAATAGACATTTATCACTAGATGAGTTACAAATCAACTGAGTCTCTTTCTTAGGCACCTGTGACTATGATTAAGAAGTTACAAAGAGAATAAAGTAAAATGCAGGAGGCTGAATTGCACTATCATGGAATATAATTCAATTTACATGTGCTTCCCTTTTAAAGGTTTTATGCAAAAACAGAACATTGAAAGCAGGTTTCCTTTGATCATCCTTATAAAATGTACTGATAACTAAAAATCAGGAAGCTGTCACAGTGTAAAAGGCATAGCACAACTTGCATGTTTCCCCAAGATTTTTACAAATCAAGATCAATTCCTGTCTTTTCCCTCCTTCCTGCTATTCTTTCCCGTGTAATTAAAAGTTTTCTTTCTGGTTTCTCTCTATTGAAAAAAAGCATCACTCCAAATCTGTTGGCTAATCAGTAGCTCTACTTTGGGAAGCTGGGTCCAATTATGTACTCTCCAGAGACGTTTTCTTTTATAGTCAAAGCACTTGTCCTGATTACCCTGGGTCTTTCATCACCAAAGCACAAGTGCTCTTACCAGAAGCATATTGGGGAAGTATTTCAGGGAAGATCAGGTTATTATTGATGCTCAGTTTTTTTAGAAACCTGGAAAAATTACTTAAGGAAAAAACCCACCTTGTTATAACCAAGCAGGATGTGGCTGGATCTGTCCCTGTCATGCACAGCACTGTCTGCAAGGGAACATATATGGGGTTTGTTCATTAGATGGATTGAATATCAATGAGACCAAACACTCAGGGCATGAAATAAACTCCCTTCAGTTCTAAAGCAATCTTTCCAGTGAATGCAGCTGCTTTTCACTGAGGCCTCTCTGTGTATTTTTTTGGATCATTGGTTGTACTTAATTATGAGGAACCTTCTTAGGAAAACAAACAACCAACATTTTGATAGATGATAAAATGCTCAGCAAAATGCTGTCAAAATTTAACAAACTGTGAACCAAATATTAGCTCATTGAGAAAGGACAAGTGGGAAACTGATATACAAATTTGCTATAAATATGTCATCTCAGATACATAAAATCTGCAGATTGTTTTGTACTTAAAGCTTCAGTGTTTCCCTAGACTGAAACTGAAATTTAAATGTAGATTTAATCTCGGTGAGTCCTGAGTTGCCCCAGATCTTGTCTTCTCAAACTACAACTATAAAAATATCAAACAGGATATGTCTGGAGAGGATGTCATCTCCTGCCTAAGCTCTTCTTCTGTTTCCCTCCTTTTGCCAGTTGAAAGGAAACAAATCTCTGGAAGTGGAAGAAATGGCTGTGAATGTTCAGAGAACATCCAGGAAATCAGTCACCAAGATGTTGTGTAAGTAGTGAGCCCTTCTTTGTTCTGCTTATCATGGAGAATGGGATGACCAGGTCCTGGAGGTTATCAAGTAAATTCACTAAATATGAGTTATGAGATGAGTAGCTGTGATAGATGGAAAAGGGAAAGGGAGAGGGAAAAGGAAAGGGAAAGGGAAAGAGAAAGGGAAAGGGGAGGGGGAGGGGAAGGGGGAGGGGAAGGGGAAGGGGAAGGGGAAGGGGAAGGGGAAGGGGAAGGGGAAGGGGAAGGGGAAGGGGAAGGGGAAGGGAAAGGGAAAGGGACAGGGGAAGGGGAAGGGAAAGTGGAAGGGGAAGGGGAAGGGGAAGGGGAAGGGGAAGGGGAAGGGGAAGGGACAGGGACAGGGGAAGGGGAAGGGGAAGGCGAAGGCGAAGGCGAAGGAAAAGTGACAGGGACAGGGAAAGGTGAAGGGAAAGAGAAAAGGAAAGGAAAAGGGAAAGAAAAAAGCTTATTGCTGGTTTATCTGCACTTACAAGGCATGGGAGTGAAACACTCTGGCTGACTATCAAAAGATTTAAAGAAAATTTTACTCCCCAGCATGAGATGAGGTCGAGCAAACACACATGGCAGATACTTGCATGGCAGTTCTCGAATATCTCTCATTCCAAATCTGGATCTTGCAGCCCTTTAGTGAGGACTCCTCTTTTTCAGAGTAAAAGTAGTCTTACTTTTTTTTTTTTTTTTTTTTTTTGAGAAGGATGCACATGTGCACCACTCTACAAGCTCTTTTCATGAACTGTGAGGTCTATGTCAAGCCACATGCATCAGGTGCTGCTGACTTAACCACTTAGAACTTCCCAATAAAAAGTAGGATCTGGTCAGACCTGCACATTGTAAAGTATTCAGGACAGTTTGTGCTCCAAAATCCCTGAAAGCACCCAGATCACTTCCTAATTTAGAGCAGTCTTAAAGGCAACGTGCACCTTGCTACAGAGATGGAATTTATGCAGGAAACGTCTCTTTCAATATTGCCTGAAACAGCATCATTCTTTTAGGCAGCTTAAGTCACCTTCTGAACTAGGAAATGTACTTTGAAGCCAGACAGATTTTCTGTGCCCTGTCACTGGGACCACAGATATTCATAGGACCCAAGTATGGAATGGGTTTTCAGGAGTCCTTACTACAGCAGCATGGGCCAAGTTGTGCATAGAGACAAACCTTTTTTTTTTTATGCTGAACAGTGCACTCAGCCTGACTCAAAAGCCAATGGCTTTATCCTGATATGCAATGTACAAATAGCATGCAGAGGAAATTAATTCCAAGCCACAATGGAGTCAGTGTGTCCCAGGCAGCAAAGATGAATCCCAATGGCAGACTCTTCATTAGGCTCTGTACTTGCCACAACAGGAACCAGCACTTGCCAGCTCTGAATGTCACTGTGTGTGCATGCATTGGGTTATGCAATTCAGAAATCAGTGGAAATTTTGTTTCTTTATCTGCTAATGTTTTCAGCAAGCACTACAGGAAGCCAGAGAGGATTGCAAAGTTTTGAAACAATGAATAAAATTTGTCTATTTAGGCTTCTGTGCAGCTTTTGGAACTATCTCTGCTCTGTGCAGGCAATTGAACCATATACTTCTGTAACTGACTGGTTTTTCTTCTCCCCTTTCTCCATGCTAGTTGTCCTTGTGATAGTTTTTGCTGTCTGCTGGGCTCCATTCCATATAGATCGACTTTTCTTCAGCTTTGTTGTGGAATGGACTGAGCCCCTGGCTAATACATTCAACTTAATTCATGTGGTGTCAGGTAAAGCTTTCTTCTTCCACTTGCACAGAGGCTGGAAATAAAAAATAATTGCTAGCAGTTTGCTTGAAATATGTAGCAGTTTATTTTGTAGGTGACATGAGGCATGCAGGAAAAAGCTTCTTGGGATCTGGAAGACACAAATGAGAACTGTGCCTTAAATAAAAATGGTATACCAGGTTCTGCAGCTTTTAAGATCTGGGAGTTGTCCAATACAGTTGTCTGAATACTCACAAAGAACGAAAAAAAAAAAATATATATATATATATATATAATACATCACTACAATCTGCTTTTCCTTCCTGGAAAGGTTCAGAAGTGAGGTCTGCTGTCATTCAGTTGCATTTTATATATATGCAGCAGCAGGAATCACCTTCCAGAGGGTCTCAGACAAAAAGGAAACCTAACCAAATGGCAAGACAAAAGACTTACACAATGTTCAGAATTGGGTGATGTAACCAAATATTTATGGCCCTGTTGACCCTAAAATTAAGGCTTTTTCAAAGAGGAATCTTATTTTCAGTCTGCCATGGGAAAAACTGAATGTGGCCATTAAGCAGCTCAGACAAATCCAATCTTGTGCAATTGTCCTGTTGTGCAGTAAGAAATGAGCTCCCTTGGCTGGAAGTTCTCCTCTGGCAGCTTTGACGGGGGCACCAGCTGTGCAAATCCTGCTGTGGGGACGTGGGCAGTGCTGGAGGCAGGGCAGTACAGCACAGCAGAGAGCTGGCTCCTGAGTTTCTGGAGATAATGAGCTCCAGTTAATACTCTGTTATTTTCTTCTCCCTGTGTGCTGCAGTGCCTGAGCTGGCCTTGGGGACACATTCTTCTGCATGGGTGGCAGCAGGCAGAGATGTGCTGTCACTGCTTCCACACTTGCACACAAGCAGGCAACCAAGAGATTTTCCTACTCTGACAAATTGTTCCACACAAAAATGAGGTCTCCCTCTCTCCTCTTCCCCACCTTCGTTCTCCTAGGTGTTTTCTTCTATCTGAGCTCTGCTGTGAACCCCATCATTTATAATCTGTTGTCCCAGCGTTTCAGGATGGCTTTCCTCAGCGTGATCTCTCCTTGCTGCAAGCACTGCACCCCCAACCATCCCACCAGCAGGATTCCTGCCCAGCAAAGCATCTTTGTGGTTGAAGACCACAATCTCATGGACTCTGCAGAAGACACAAGTCTCCCTGGCACCCACAGGACATCTATTAGCAGTTCTCAGCTCTCCACTGGTGTGTGACTTGCCATGTGAGGCTCCAAGTGAGAAAGAAGTTCAAGAAAATCACTGCTTTAGTTTCAGAGGAATGGCTCCCTTGTGCATCTCAGCTCAGGGCTAGCCACCAAACTGGGCTGAGACTTGGCACACACTGTCACAGAAAATCATCTGATGTGTGTCATCAAGGGGCTGGGACTTACTTAACACAATCAGAGCACACAGAGTTATCAAAATGAATGAAAACATTAGTTACTGAAAGATGATACACTGTATGCATGAAGACTTATTCCAGCCTGCTCACTGGGGACCAAGATGACATTTTTTACCATAAGAGGAATGGGTTGTGCTCCTGCTGCATTGAGCTCTTACCTTGTTTGCCCCAAAGTCTTCTGGTTTGCTTCTCACTCCGGGACTCCAAGATGAGGTGAGACCTGGGGGCCTCACAGCAGCTGCTGAGTCACCTTTCCCTGCAGCACCAGGGGAACATTAGCCCTTGTTTTCTGTAAGACCCGTTTTACCAGCTGCAATCTTGAGAAATAAGCTATGGTAAAAGAGGGTAACAGATGCTCACAGCCCTGGAAAGGAAAGGCAATTCCTGCTCCCTGAAGACACAGCTGAAATACTTTGCCACCCCCAAGTGGACACTTGAGTTTTATCAGTGACATTTTTTGTATTATCACCACAGTTTTGTGTTAACATTTTTCCTCCACCAGACATTAAAGTGTGTTTTCCCCCTGGATTTGCTGTGCTGCTCATGTCTTGCTGCCCAGGTCCCTGCTTTCCTGCCTAATCCAGGGCACTGAGCTCTGGAATTCCAGAGACTGGAAACCTGCAGGGCAGAGGCTGTGCAGGACATCATCCTGTGCATCCCTCAAGCAACTCCCTAACCAAGCTCAGGGTACTCATGGAGTTATCCTGCTCATCCCAGCTGCATTCCACTGAAAGCATCTTCTCTTTTGTCCTAGCCACCCAGGCAAAGCAGGGGAGATTGTGTCTTGTGACATACTCACATCCACCATATGATGGAGACATTCTTCTGCAAGATCCTGTGGCTCTTTGAAGCCATCTTATGCATTAAGGACCAGACATCTCCCTTCTTCCTTCATGGCAGAATTGGTACCTTGGCTGCAAAGCTCAGGGTTATTAAATGAATCCTTTTGAGGTGAGCACATGGAGCTCTAGTCAAGGTTGGGATGTGAGCCTGAAGGACAAAGGTTTGGTGTGGTCTTAAAAAAAATGGCCTAGGGAACATAAAATGTTTGGTGAGGAAGGGAAAGAGATGGTGGGGGAAGCACGCATGGATGGGGAAATTTTAGAAGAGAAAGAGTGAGAAACAAATGACCAGGAACTCACCTCCAGTTCAGAAATATTTTTTTTTGCCCTCTAGGGTGCAGTTTTTATGACATTTAATTTGGCATCAGTAAGAAGTGACACTCATAAACAAAAATTACTGAGCTTTTTTGGCTAAACATCAAAAGCAAAACATCTAGAAAACATCTAGTCTTGCACCAAGTCAAACCTGTAAAGTGTTATTGAGGGAAAAACATCAAAATTCTTCTAAATTTTTGGGAAATAAAGCAGCTTAAATAAATGCAATTTTAAATCAAAATTAAAAAAAAAAAATGTGGGCTATCTTGAGGCTGAGAGCTCCAAGCTCAGGTTCCTGTTTCTGCACAGCTCAGTAACCCCTCATCCTTGAGGAGGGATCTCTAGAAAGCAGTCAATTCATTTGGTCCCTGAAAAGTAGACAATGTCCACAGGAGGCTCTTTTTCCCCAAAAATCAGTGCTTAAGTTATTACTCTGCTCTGATACTTACTTGGCTGAATTTTGGAATCTGGATCCAAACACGAAAATACTGGGGAGATGAACAGAGAAGTCATGAAAGCCCAGAGTATTAATTATTTATACATTTAATGGCTTTTATAGCTGGGTGCTGAAAAATCTTGACAACTGACTGAGAAAAAATGCTTTACCAAGAAGGTGGAGAACAACTCACTTTCCCCTCAAAATGGTCTAGTGTGATAAAAATATATTTATTTGAAATCAAGCTTGACTTCCTAGACAGAACTGTCTATTGATTTATTTCTCTATTTCCCTTTCTCTCTGGGAAACTTAGAAGTGTGTGTGCAGAAACTGTTGAGTTCAGGGGCAATGGTCCAGTACTGTGAACAAAACATGGACAACTTGAAATGTCTTACAAGGTAGCACTTAAAGGAGAGAATTTTGTGAGTGATATTCAGACCTAATGCCAGGTTCATACTGGAAAAAACATCATGAAACCAAGCAGACAATTCTGTTCAGTTTATATGAAAATCAGTTAAACACTACTGTGTTTTGAGGTTTTTAAACCATGACTTATCAGTAAAACTAAATGCACATTTCAGCTGCAGAGCTTGTTATATGGTATCTGTGTGTAAAATGAAAATCAATATACTAGATTCTCCCTATGTCTGATCCATCCTCCAGCAATACTTGGGATTCTTGTTTCTCCCTCTGATTTCACATGAGTCACAGATGAAAGATTTCCATATCGAATTAATATTGAAGTAAGAAAAAAAATATAGTAATGAAAACAGAATTGTAATCTGGACTTTTTCTTTCTACTATAACCCGAGGACAAATAAGGGGAAAGGACAAGAAATCAAACAACCAGGATCATTGAAAGGATTAAAATTTCTAGAAATGGGTCCAAGCTGATGCAGTGATGGCAAATGTTCTTCAAAGTGAGTAACTGGGCAGCTTTGTCAGTCCCTTTCAATTTGTTTCATTTCTTTAGAAATAGCATAATAGATAGCTATAGGATAGAAATAGGATAGTAGAATAGGAAATTCACATTTCAAATGAGCAAAACAAATGGCTAATAACTTATTCACCACAAAACACTGGAAGAACAGCATCCTCTGCCATTTTGTTCATTGCTCTGGAGCTTGGTGCTCCTGGGACACCTGGCCCATGCCCTCACAAGATGGGGAAATCCAAACACAGCTCTGCCACTCATAGGATTAGCAGCACAGGCTTGCAAGCTTGCAGTTTTCCTTTCCTTACTTTTATAGGAGTTGGTAAGGTCAGGAAAGATTTATGTCCTGCCACAGAATGTGCTAAAGGGCTGCCCAAACCCAATGAAAAGGCTCCGTGGGGAGATTTTTTTCATGCTGCTGTGCACTGCAGTGCAGGTGGTATGGGCAGCACTGAGCAACTGCAGCAAAAAAAGTCCAAGTGTCACCATTTGGGGACAGAGAAGAACTCCCAAGCCTTTCTGTGAGGAAGGAAGTAAAACTTCAATGCAAGAACTTGGATTTATAGTTATTGTTGATTTAACCACATACAGACTGAAGTTTCCGATAGTTGAAATGCTACATGCAGAGGGTGGTTTGGAATGTGAACAAACTTTGCTAATAACACAAACCTCAGCTTCCCCCAAGCTCTGCACCACTGTTACCTCCCAGCTCAAGTTACCTGCTCCTGCAAAAAAAAAACCAAAAAAACAAAAAAACAAAAAAAACAGCTACAGCAAGGCATATAAATTTACATGACAACAGCAATGATAGGACCCTCCACTGGGACTTTGACAGAGTGTAACAATGAACCATCCCTCAGCTGCTCTGCCCTAACCATCTCTCTCTCAGCTCCTACATTAGAGAAATGCAAACCAGTTTGTGTTTCTGCCAACACCAGAGATGGAGAGGCACTTGGCATTGGTCAAGTGGGATCCTGTGTGCTTATCTTTGTCAGCCACAAGTCTAGGGGCTGAGTAGTGTGGGGTTCCCTCTCTTGGCATATAACAAGAATCAGTGCCTAAGTTGGGTCTGAAAATGGCAACCTACTGATTCCCAGGTAACCTCTTTTTCACAGCAAGGAGCAGTTGCACAAGTGTGAGCATCAATCTGGTCTTTTCAGGTTTCATTTCTCCCCCTATCTCCCCTCTCACAAGTCACAGGTATATTGAGGAACCCTCTCTCCCCTTGATCCACTCCTGTGTTTTTGCCGCTAAGAAATTCCACTGAGGATTGACTCTGTTCTCTGCAACTTTATTTGCCAGCTGTAGGGTTTTCACACTGTATTTGTATTCCAGTCCCGATTTCAATTACCTGGCTAACCTTTTCAATTTTCACAGAGAGGGAGGATCAGAAAACAGCAGGTCCTTTATTACAGCTCACACTGGTGAGGAATGTTTCACCCCCCTTCCTTCCCCCATGTTTGCAGGAAAGCTCTGTCAAATTCAAACAAACTCATTGTTCATAACCTGTCTCTTTACTTATGCTTTCTGACTGTTAAGTATTCTGTTTCTTTCTGCAGATCTCTTTTCCATTCTCCCTTTGGCTTGAACATGCTATACATTATATCATTTCTAAAAGCCATGAAGACACAATCTTAAGCTCTTATTCTGGTGCTTGACTCTAGTGGAAATTCTCACCAGGGTCAAATACTGGAGAAGGCAAAAGCTTTCTGCTTGAAGAGGGACTATTTTCCTGATCTTTGATGAGCAAGTCATGGTGGTGGCCAGTCCTTATTTACTATTGCAAGGCCCTTCACTGAGGACAAAAGCTCAGGGCACTGGAAGGCTCCCCTCAAACCAGGAGACAAGTCAGGCACAGGACATCACTCTCCTGATCCCAAAGCCACTGCTCTGATACTAAACTGGACTGGCCACAGCTGTCACCTGCAAAAGTAATAATTTTCCTTCCCCTTTTTGCCTTTGTTCTCCAAGTCATAACTCTTCTCTCATCTCCTTCATTTGTCTGGGCTCTTGATATAGCAATCATTTCCATGCCTGGGCTCTGCCTGTCCCATCACTCAGCCCATAAAAATGGTTTATTTAATATGACAAGGAGGTGAGAGAGGATTTAGTGCAATAGATCTGTTTCTTGGCAACACCTTCCTCTCTTTCTTAACTCTTCTTCTGTTATTTCCAGCTCATTATCTTTGGCCATGTTCAAGACCAAATTAACTTCATTAAAAATTTCCCATCTCTCTAAACCAGAAGGGGCACTTGTAAAACATCCCTCTAGTCCATAGTAAATGAGGGCCTTGGCCTATGCTAAGCAGGTTCTGGGAAAGGCAGCTGAGCTGTGTCTGTCCTGCTCCCTCCTCCAGGGACCTCTCCAGTTGCTCATAGGTTCTGCCTTTTCTTTGAACTGCTCTTAACTGAGCCATTTCTTCTACACATTTTCCAGCCTACCCAAGTTCATCACAGCCATTGAACTCTACAAGAAACATCTGTATATGCTGCCAGATAAATACTTTGCTCATGTAGATGCCAAGGGCACAGGAATCTTTCCACCATATTCAGATAGTTGGAATGTGCCTAAGTTCAAAGTCTGTGCTTGTCTGCCCTGAGTGCCAGTCTGAGAAAAACCTGGGTCACAAGGAGTTAGGACATTGGATCATATCCTAATTACTGGCACATTTGGTAGGTCAAAGATATCTCTTGATTAATGCAGCTCTGATTGCACAAAAGTCACATACTGATTATAGCTCTTTTCTTGAAAATCCATCACTGAGATAAAAAAAGCACTAACTGGACCAGAACCTGGAAAGCCCCTCATACCTCATCCTCTTCTTAGGTGGTGATAACAGGTTACTTGGTAAGCAAGGGGCATCATTTATCTCTAGCAGCTGATGAGTTTCTCACCTTCTAGTAAGTAAGGTTGCATTGCTGTGGCTTCCCATTCACAAAAGTTTTCCACTGGCAGAGAAAATCTGTTCTTTTGCTGGAGGTGAAGCCCTGGAGGTTGCTGGAGGTTGTTGCCCAGCCAGGACACCTCTTCCTCTGTCCATCTACTATTGTCATGGCATCTGATTCCTCACTGGTAGAAGCAGGATACTGCTCTGAGAAGGATGAGACCTGTATTCACACAGTGAGGAAACAGTTATGAGATAGCAGCAAGTAAGAGCATTGTGTTGAGGGCATGAGAAATACCATGAAGCAATGTAAAGACATAGAGGAGGGGGAGCTAAATTCCCACCACTGACACAAAAGAGATGTGGCAGCTATGAGAGGAATCAGGGAGCTGTATTTCTACCATCAGAAGACATCTGTGATCTCTGGAAAGGAAGGAAAGGCACAGTGATTCTTTATGCAGATGGTTCCTCCTCATTCAGATGACCATGTCTTCCCTGCTCTTTGCTGCCCTGAAAGTCGAATCACAGGTTAAATAGGGATGTGTGTCCCCTTATCCTACAAATGTAGAGTTGCAAATCATACACATATACCCAGAGATAACTAAATGGAACAGTGGCAGAAGTGCAGATAGAGGACAAACCTTCCTGACCCAGATAACCTAATGGGAATGACCCGAACTACCATGAGGGCACTAGACCACAGAAACTGTAGTCAGGTCCTTGCTGTTAGTCCTAGACTTTCTGATGGACAGAGACTCGTTCAGAATGAAAATCTTTCTGCCAACAAAGCTTCAGGGTCTTCCCTTTCTCTGGTGCCCCTTGCTCACTCATTGCTTTGCTCTGTCCCTCTCTGCTCAGTGCAACCATTTGGTGTTTATCAGCTCAGCAGGAGAGTGTTCCTAAGGTCTGTTTTTAGGCAAGGAGCAAATACCTTCTCTGAAATATGAAGTGTGGCCTCTACAGATCATCTGTACTCATATTGCCCAGATTTACAGCCCAACCACACGAGTCAGTGTCCACTGGAGGTCAGTCTTGTGCCACGGAAACCAACGTGGGGAGTGAGGCAATGGGGTGCCCCGTGGTACCCAACAGCCTTCATGTGCAGTGCACAAGAATGCCCCAAGAGAGAACCTGTTCCATCTCCCTCAGTGTTGATTTACAGATTTGGTTTTCATGCTTTCATTTCTTTCACTGCACCCCATTCAAAGAGTCACCTCCTTGTACTCCTTCTGTGAGACCCTGCAAGAGGCCTCGGCAAATATTTAAAGGGAAGCAAATATTTAACAGGAGTTAAAATCCTTCAGCTAAGCATTTTGATAGAACAGATTTTTCTCCCACAATAAAAAAAGTCTATGCTTTTACTGCAGGGTCCCACATGTGCCAGTGCAAACTCAGCACTGAGGTAGAGTCAGCTCATGGTAACTCATCCATACGTCTCTATAAAAAATAGGCATAAGTATGGCCTAAACAGAAAATGAAGAGTGAAGTGCTCAGTTATGATCTTCCCAGGTTACTGTTCTACACATCAATCTGTGGCCCACATACTCTGTATTTCACCTTCTTGGAGATCAAGAGTGGCAGAGCTGTCCTATTCAGGCCACATCTGAACCACAGGACACACATCATCCTCATACATTCACTGAAGCTCAAGACTAAGATGACAGCCAGCACTGAACAAACTTTCTCTTGGCCCCTCCTACAAGATGCCCTAAGCACATATTTCTTCTGCTTTGCTGTAATAGATGAAGAGCCATTCCTTCTCTGCTATTTTTCTAGCACAGAAATAGAAATATTGATCCCCAACACTGGCCTCTTTCCTGCAAAATGATCATTTATCCTTTGGTGTTAAAAAAACTGCAATTATGCATTTTAAAACCAGAGAATCACAAGGGTCAGGGTACCTTCTGATCTCTCACCTCTTACTCCCATTAGTATTCCTGATTGCATGGCCCTGGGGGCACCAAAACTTTCCATGAAGAGAAAGGTGTCCTCCATCTCTCTGTCTTCAGCTCATACCCTCCTCCTGCCTTGAGGAACAACAAAGTTCTTTCTAAAGATAGACAGGACTTAAAAGTGACTAGAGCAGATGAAAAAAAAAAAAAAAAAAAAAAAGACAGGGTGGGGACAGTGCAATAACTCAGTAATATTGACTTTCCATAATTAGGAAACAAGCCCACAGTGTGGCCATGGCACTGGAGCCATTGCTTGGGAGATGTGACCCAACCAGCCCTGGACCTTGCCAGTCCAGTGGTTACACAGTCAGAAACCAGGGAAGAAATAGGGTAGGAACAGAGACAAAAAAATCTGTTGCCTTTGGCAGTGCATAATTTTATAACAGACATCCTTGGAGCAGCCCTTGGGTGCTGCTGTCTGCTGCCTACTGGAAGTTGCATTAGGAGCAGGGGATGCTCTGCTCTCAGTGTGATCCCTATTGGCACCTTAAACACCAGGGAGCTTAAACCAAGGGAACATTCACATCCTTTGCTTTGCACAGAGAGGTGGAACAATGTTAGCAAGGGAAAGAACACAAACATCTGACATTTTGCCCTCAGGATCCAGCTCTGGTCCTTCTTCTCAGGAGACAGATGTTTTCATTCCTTTTTTGTTTGTTTTAGAAGTGGGTTTTTTTGTTGCCCCCTCCCATAGTTTTATAAAACATGTGTAATACTTGCATACAGGAAATGCCACATGTCTTCACCTGGCTGTTTGGGAGCTTTACACTGATGGCCTATTACTACTTTCTTGTTGAGTGTTTATTTTCCTGTGGACATTTCATACCTTCACAGATGGAACTGAGCTGCTTACCTCTATCAATAAATCACAGTAGCTAAAGCCCTTGTTTCTGACAGGCTGGAACAACTGTGGAACTTAGTAAGAATGCCTAAGATAAAAGGTTTAAACCAGGATATATTTAGCTGTCCATATTTTAAAAAGGATTGGAATGAAAAGGGGAGTTTAGGAAGCATCTCAGTAAAAAACAGCTGTGTGGAAGTAGGGCACCTGCTAGGCTCTGTGAGCAGGACCCAACTTCATACATCTTGGCTTATTTATTCCATTGATCTGTTCAGCAAATTTTGGAATCAAGATTTGCTCAGCCTTCCTAGGAAAGTCTCTCTCCCTCTCCCATACTCCAGATGCCCTTGTTCTCCAGTGCTGGAGGCTGAGCCCTGCTCATGACCCAGTGACAAAGTTCTGCCCTGGGCATAACTGGATAAAGTAATTCTTTTACTGAAACACTGAGGGCTATTGGAGTGTTACTCTTCTGTGATGCTCTCAGGTAAGTAGTTCTTGCTTTAGAAATGTTAAAACAAAAGGTTTTTTCAGATGCTGAGGGGTTTTGTTAGTTTGACATCTTTTCAATCCATTTATCAAGCCGCATGCAGCTCCTATTTCAAGGCTGATGAAGCTATCATTTACAGTGAGCCAAAAAAAAAGTTCTTTGAAAGGTCTATCAGAGCAGTTTGATAAATAAAAGAAAGTTGAGAAAAAAGAAGACAATTCATCATTGCATGTTTCAGCTTTCCTCTGCTGTTCGTTTTAGAGCATAAATTTAAATAAATAACTGGAGCATGTTGGTGAAAACACTCTTTCATTTTCAAATTTATTCTCTAAAAAGTCCTGCCTGAAAATTCATCTTCTGCAATAGTTTATGTCTTGCCAGCTACCCTCCAAGTTGCCCTCCAAACTGCCACTTTGAGATTTATAAGCATATTCATCAGGCTCTGCAGACCCCCTGACTTTCTTTGAAATGCAGATGCATTCCTGATTGATGAAAAGTCTTTCCCAACTCCAGTCTGATAAACCCCACCACAGCTCTGCACCTGATGGCAGCTAGATCAAGTGATCCCAAACTTTATCTACCATTTGTTTCTCTGGGAATGAGGGCACCACCAAAAGTGGTGTCTGCCATGGTCTCTTTGGTATTTGGATTAATGGATATTTGGCAAGCTGGGAGACTTTTCCAGTCATCTGCTGCATGTTTTGTGCCATTGATCTCTGGGGTATGGCAAGGAAGTTTCTGCATTTCTTACCAGTGGGTTTTGGTTATCAAGGCCTGACAGATATTCAGATTGAATGTCCAGACGTGAGTTTCAACATTCTTGTTCCAGAAGCTGTCACTGTGTTTCTTTAAACGAAAAGAACCATTATTTGGGCCTGATTCTTTCTTCAGCTGATTTGGCTCATGGACTTCAGCAGGTAGCACTAAGGTCCTGGTAGCAACAGAGAACACAAAGAGGAAATTGTAGACAGAAGAAAACATTG
Source organism: Heliangelus exortis (assembly GCF_036169615.1). Taxonomy (NCBI): domain Eukaryota; kingdom Metazoa; phylum Chordata; class Aves; order Apodiformes; family Trochilidae; genus Heliangelus; species Heliangelus exortis. Next base: position 5,757,000 of record NC_092436.1, on the reverse strand, counting down.
AAAGATGAGAAGTGCTGAAAGACTCAGAGAGAAGGGAGGGAGGGAAGAGAGGGCCAGAGGAAGAGGGACAGAAACTAAAAAGGCAAGAGGAAAAAATGGAAAATTAATAAAGAATTTGAATGATAATAAGGATGAATGAAGACAGGATAAGGGAAGTAAAGAGTGAGGGAGAAAAAAAGCACAAAAATATCCATTAAAAAACCCCAAAACATGCTGGCTTTCACTAATGGTTCACCATTATGGTATCAACAATAATAGAACCTCTGAGCTCCAGAACATGAAATAATCTGAGCACCATTTTCAGGTTAAAAAACAGTGAAGGAAACTTGATTTCTTTCCCAGTTTTCCTTCTATGTATGTAGAAAATAACCTCATCCAATTACTCACATTCTGTGGCTCATCACCACAAAATATAAATAAAATAATGAAACCACCCTTCAGTGCAGACAGAAAATAAATCAAAGGCCTCAGTGCTTTCTCACTGTTGCAGCTGGGCCCCTGTCTTCACATTTATTTATTTTTAAATTTTCCCTCCCTCCTTGCACTCTAGAGACCATATCCCATAAAATGTCGGGTTATCAAGTTAACTGTGAATAATTCATGAGACAATTATAAAACATTTACACCAGGCCATTATTATCCTGCATCCAAAAAAAACCCCAAATATTTAATGTCCTCTGACACTGATGGCAAACCTCTTGTGACTGCAATGCTCTTTATTGCTAAAATTAAATTTAATTAATCTCCAATACTGCTTGTGTGCCTGTTAGTGCAGAATCACAAGAAAAACCCCACACCTTCAAATAATATGGAAACATACATATGTGTGTTTATGCACACACATGTATATGGTATTCTGAAATCCTCACAGAGGAGATTCAGTTGCAGTATTTTTCCCTCAAGCAGACTCTGAGGCATAAGGGACATCAGCTTTTGTGCTCAGGGGATGGATTCAGTGCCTGCTGATGGGTTTTTAAGACCAACACAGGAACGCAGAGCTCTGTGCACAGCTCACTACTAAGACTCAAGAGACAGAGCTGTGCATGCAGTGAGCAGTAGTTGTGACTTCTGGAGCCAGACCTTCTCCCAGAAATAAAACCACAAGCACATGTGTGGAAGACACACATGGACCTGCAGCACCCTGGGCCATACATTCAGGGACTGTGGGAGGATACAAACTTTTCCTCCTCCCACGCTTCCACTGCAAAGGTTTTACACTTTCTTCATCCAGAAGGGGATCTTTGGTCTGATTCTGATCCCCTGACTATAGCTACAGCTTACTTTGAAAGTAACAGAACAGTAAATTTCAGTTTTACACTGGTGTTACTGAAATCAGGATTTGGCCTTTTATACACATCCAAAAGTAAGGCTGCTCTATGTGCTATAAGGCTCCTATGCAAACATCCCTCTTTATGCAAATTTCTAGTATAATAAGCATGCCATGACCCAGGGTAGAAGAAGAACCCCTGCTCAGTGCAAATATGGGAAGAAAAAACTTTCTGGTTCCCCTTTCTCCCTCCCTGCCTTTTGAATGCATTTGGTTCACATTAAAAAATTATTTTTCTCAAGCACATTTGCACCCAGAACAATACATTTGTTGCTCTTCTGTGTGAAGGCCAAAGATTCCTTTTCCTCCCAGCAGCTCCCAGATGCTACATTAGGCAGCACAGCAGCTCCTTACAGCCAGGAGCAAGGTCTGGCCACACTCAGTGCATTCTGAACCAGTCAGCACATCCCTGGAGATTTGGCAGGAGGCTGCTGATAAACAAAACTATCCAGAGCCTGAGGCATTACAGTTTGATTTACCACATGCACCATTATAGATGGATTAGGAGGACTCTATCATTGTGATGTTTGAATTCTAATTGAAAACCAGTCTCTCCCACACACACTGTGCTGGCCTGGGATCTGGAAGAGAGGTTTGTATCTGTGAGTATCTGCTTTGGGGAAACAAGGGGGTTCACAGCTCCAAAGAACCATGTTTACCTCCCATTGCACACCAGCCCAGCAAACATGGGATTGTGTGAGATTGATGGATGCAGGGAGGACTAAAGTCTGAATTTTAATCATCTATGCAGGGCCCCTTTAGAAATCTGTCTGCTGAATTCAAGTGTCAACAAACACTCATGAAATCTCATCTCTGAAACAATCTGTAAAATAGGAAAAATGAAGCCCATCAGTGGCTCTCTAAATGCTCAAGTCCTGTTCCTGAGCATCCAGTTTCAGTGCTGATTTTGTGCAGTTCTGGCATAAGGAAAGTAACAAGATGTTCTGTGAATAGTTATTATTACTGTCTATTTCATTCTGCAGCTAAAGACCACAAATCATGGTGCTAGATGTTGTTCATGCCCCCCCTCAAATACATAGCTCTAGCACAGCCTCTTCCTCAAAGGAATTCCTGTTGCAGAGAAAAGTTAATGTCAGCAGGTAAAAATCAATGTGAACCATGAGATGATGAGACAACCCTGACTGGTGCTACAGAGTCTGGATTTGCAAACAGCTTAACGAGTGTTAACCAGTTAATTGCAGATGCTAAAGAGGTAACAACCCTTCAGCTGATCCTTCATAACCAGCTGGGCAAATCACCCACATGAGATTGCAAATCTACCTTAATGCATAAGGACAACGGCAGTACAAGGAGATGTGGTTTAGTTACCACATTTGCTTGTGCTATTCCTGAATGCCTCTTCCCAACATTTGAGATCATTTGAGTAGGAAACTTTCCCAGTGAAAAGAACTGAAGACTGCAGCATTTATTTCTCTCTGTACAGACAAAAAGAGCATCGAGTCAAAACGGTTGCTCCTCAAATCACAGATCAATCGAGCAACTCTGATGATGTTGCTATCCCTGGCACTGGGACCTAATTCAGAATTACCTCAAATCTGAAAGATTGATTTTCACCATCAGTGTTTAGTGTCTGCTGTATCTTTCTTTTCACAGCAGAGACAAAAAGAAAACAAAGAAATTAAAAAAACTAAAGAAAAAACAAGCCCCAAAAAAAACAGAGAGAGAGAGGGAGAAGGAGATGGTTTAGATTCAACTGCAATTTAGCATTCATTTGCATTTTTAAATTAGTTACGCTATGGACCGTTGCAAAGCAATAACACAGAATTTTTGTAATAACTAGTCTGCTGGGAGTTTAGAAATGGCTATACAGGCAAGTTGCAGCAAAAAGAGGAAGCAATATCCAAATTCTCAGACTGGGATTTGCACAGACAAATATACACGCCCTCATGTGGGGCCAGATCCATCTCAGGAGCCAACAGACAACTTCATCAGCACCAGACACTGACAACTCAGTGGAGAGAAAGAGATGCTTCTAGACTGTGAGTCATCTTCTCCTGAAGTAAAAATCTGAATCAGAGCAGATGATTAGATACCTGAAGTGAGGTGAGATCAATGTCACCACTCGTATTTACAGTATAATCTTAAATTCTGAAGTCTTCATATGTATCAGTCTCTTCTCAGTGTGTTCCACAATTCTTACCCCTTCTCCTGTGCTTCTGCATTTCTACCATGATTATCTTAGTGCCCAAAATGAGATATATCCCTCTCCCCACTCCAGTGGACAGTCCTCTTCCTTCAGAACTGACAGTAACTGCTCAGGGAAGGAGGAAGTGGGGGTCAGAGTGTGCATAAACTAAAGAGCCTCCTGTTTTGCCACAGAGAGCCTTTCCTTGGCTCATATAGAGAGATACAACATTATTACACTGTACTGTCTAAGCTGCTGCCTGTTCAACAATCTGACTTGAACTCAGATTCTGCAATGCATCTTGTGGTTGTTGTATGAGCTGGGTGAATATTAAAATGTCTCCTGCCTTGGATGGCAGAACATGGCAGCATTAATGCTCCCTTTGCTCACTTGTGACTTTAGCACGACTTTAGAAACACTGCACACTCACCATCCTGAGAGCAACTGTCCCTCGCCCATTAGATTCTCTCCATCTCACATAACTTTGTGTTTCTTGTCCTTTGCTTTCTCTTCTCCAAAAGCTGGCATCTGTTTCACAGTGTGACTGCTACTTTTCTCTTCACTTTTCCCTCTGGGTGAACTGAAGCACAAGGTGCATTTCCTGAAGTCCAAATCTGAAACATCAGCCTTCAGTACATTTGTGTTTATCCAGCTTCATTACTGCTTTGCCCCAAAATGTGAATACATTCTCTTCCAAAGCAAGAACAGTCAGTCCCAATAACTCACCATCAGGAATCAGTCAATACTACATGTCTGGCATGGTGATGTCATGTTTTTGTAAGGATAAAAAGTGAAATGATAAGGAGACAGGAAGCTTTCTCTGACCCCTACATCTGTTAAATTATTTCTAATATTTAAATAGAAACAGCATTTGCATCTGTCCATATTCATCATAATGAAAATTGTAGCCATAAATCACCAGATACAGAAAACCCAAACATTTGAAGTTAGATTTCACTGCTTCTGTACCTATTAACTCCAATGGGAGCAACAATTCAAGGGTGTATGCACTCAACTGGTGTCTGTCACAGAAAATTGCCTGCAGAGTAATTATAAAAGAACACCAGGCTTGGGGCTGTGCCATGGAATCATGGATTGGTTTGCTCTCTCTTAAGCATAGTAAGGGACTACAGAGCACTGACATTTTAGAGATACTTAATCCATAATGATGTGCCATATGGGTATATGGGAACCAGCAATTTAGAAAAAGATTTACTTTGTCCCCTTCAAAGAGGTCCTTATGACCAAGAATCATTCTACCTGCATCAGAGGCACTACCTCATCATTCTGACAACACAGTGAGTGCAGCTGGATTTCCCTGGAATCTGACCCTATATGGTTTTATTGCCACATCACTCTAAGATTTCATAGGTATTAATCACAAATGTACATTTTGGTTCAGCATGGACTTAAATGACTGGATCTAAGCTCTCTCTTTTGAAGCCATAAGGGCAAGAAGAACATGAAAGCTAAAATAATTAAATGGCTCTACTTAAATGACAAAGGACAAAACCAAAATGTGCACTGTTCCACATTTGCTAGTTGCTTGTGCAACTTTGGGGACAGGCATTTCTGGAGGGTGTTTATCCCTTCAAAGTTTCTGATCTGTTATTGCCCTTTTGCCTCATCACATCAAGTGGGTCTAAGCTATGGCAGCCAGCACTGCCTTAGAAAGTTCAAGTGACTTCCTTGCTCACCTGTCATTCTGCCACTAGTCACATAAATAAATTAAGATGCAAGTAAGCACTTCCTAGGACCCTCTGTGGATTTTCCCTCAGGGTTATCCTTGCTTTCTTCCTCTGGAAGAGAATAGCTGTGGATTTTGTGCTTTACAACACCTGAATTTTTAAATTTTTTTTTAAATTTTTTTTTTTAGCAAATCTGTTACTGCTGCTGAACTCTGGATAGGTTTCTTCTCAAATGAGCTTAGGCACCTGACATGCAAGATGTTTGCTTTCTGTTGTAGTCACTTGGAAGAGAAACACCTCCCAAGAAGTTGGGTTGTCTCATCCTAAGATGGTTGTCCAAGAGAAGAGGGATCAGTTTCTGAAAGTGTCATTCTCTTCCTACTAACTGCAGAGCAAATCTGCACACTCATTTAGACTAGAAACCAGCTTTTAGGCAGTTAAATTTAGGCTTGCTGGAAGCAACTCAAAACTGAAATAACATTTGTACATAGTAGTGGATCCCTTCTAGTTGTTTACTCCTGAGTCTTCACAAAAGCATCACATTGGAAAGGACACTTTTTCCAGGCAGAACCAAGCTGATCCAGATTTAGACTCAGGAACTGTCAGAAAACACCCCCAGTTCTATGGACTTACGCCCCTAGATAGGTCCAAAATTATGATAATATCTTCTCCGTGAGACAGCAGGAAAAAGAGACAGGAAGAAGGCAGAAAGGAAGCTTCACTGCACATCAGTTCCCTGATGAGGACAGACCTGCACCATAGCCTCACTTTCTGAAAGACTGAGTGTTAAAAAAGGTTTGTTGCTTTGTTTTTTGTTTTTTTTTTAAAACATCTCCAATCATCCAGAGACTGCCAAAGCGCTTACATCCGATCTTTCTTTGTCAGGCATCTCCCTTTGTTCCCAGCGTGATGCTGCAGCCTGGCAGAGAAGCTGAACCGAGCATGGCAAAAAGGTAGAGAAGGGGCCAAGGTGTCAGGTGCCCTCTGACACGGCTTTGGACCTTCACCTGCTGAGCCATCCTCAGCTCTGACTCTGCTTGCCGGGTATTTCCAGCTGTGTACCAGCATTTCAGACACCCCGCTGTTCCGTGAAGTACTTTTCCATAACAATAAGACTGTGTAAAACCTATACCTTTAGACAACCCCCACTCCGAAATAGCCCACGTCTCTTTATCTTACAAAATAAAGGCTTGAGCGTTCATTCTCCCTAGCCTAAGGTTTCCCCAGTGTTATCTCTGATCGTCTTGGAAACCCAGCTCACCCTGAGGCCAGCTATTAGCATCTTCAGCATAACAACGGCTTTTATTGTCCCACTATTTCACATGCATCCTGTCAAAACACGCAGATGAATGAGTTGCCAGGGGGGAAGCTCGGGTATAAATTTACAAGGCCTCTACTCCATCATAATTGTCTGGATTCATCTTCTCATTCTTCATGCTCAACCAGATGTGCTTGGAAGTGATTTGTCCTCAGGAAAAAAAAAAAAAAAAGGGGACTGGTTACCTATCATCCAGCTCTGTGGAGACAAAGAAAAGGGTGTCCTGGGGATTCTTCTGGAAGGTCACCCACTAACTTTCCCTCTTATTTCCTTCTGTGGCCCCCATCGTGTCTATTCCACATCATTAACATCATTAACAGATGTTCAGTGAAAATATGAAGCCAGCTATTTAAGTCTGAAAGACAATTTTCATCCAAATAGCTGAAATAGTTCAGGTGGAAGGAAACGGTTTCAGAGAAAAAATATCAAATGGGGTTTCCTACATTAAAATTCTTGACACTCTGCATAGATTAGCAACTGGCCATGAAGAACATACAGTTTACATCACCTGAAGACTGTTCTCCAAGCCCAGCTGTACTGTATCTCCAGAGACACAGCCCAAGAACTTCTGACTATCTGCATTTTTGCATGTGCCTCAAAGCTTTTGTTTTCATGACTATGGTGGCCAGTGGCTATGATTTGCTCACAGCTGCCAGCATGGCCAACAAAATCTTATCCTCTATACATGCTCTCTGATTCTTTTCATAATTTAGTGAATTGGCTAAGAATCCCTTAGTGGCTCCAGTGACTGTTGTGTTCTCAGTGAAGCAGCAAACGGTCAAAACCAACAAATACTCATTATAACCAGAAAATGGCAGTATAGTAATAGGGAGGTGAATGTTAGAGAACTTCTCACCCAGATGGGGGAACCAAATAGCACAAAGATCAGCAAAATATGCAATGAAGTGCATCCATCTCTGTCAAGAGGTTCAGTGCACCCTTCTGCTATTTCACCCAAAATGAGAGCAAAACTAAAAAAGTTCCTTAGTCCCACTTGTGCACACATCCAGCTCATGCAATGTTTATCTGGTAGTGAGTACACTGACCTCAGCATCTTCAGCTCACTCCAGTAATGTCGCTTATTTTATTCTGACTACTTATCTGTTTCACCAATGCTGGAATTGCTCTAGCATAACTTATGGATGCCATACCACAGCCTAATTATTGCAGTGCTTGTTCTATTCATATGGTAATTGAAATTTGGAGAGAGAAGCAACAAGGAGAGCTCAGCCTTTCTGAGGAAAAGGCTTGCTCAACCTAAGCCACTTAATGCACACAGCTCCAGGGGGCTAAGAGTCTTACATTCCCACTGAAGAATTCTGTCTGGGCTTGGATTTTGTTTCTCTGAGCTTCAACCTCCCTATGGCTGGAGAAGATGACTGTAGTTTATAGGAGTACAAAAATATAATGTCATTCAAGACTGTAACACTGTTACTCTGTGTCATGGATTTACAAGTACAAACTATCTTCTTCATGACCAGCTTTTCATTAGCAGAATTGCACAAAGAGAATATCTGGGGTACAGCAAGTGCCATGTGCATATCCAAAGCAGAGGGTCCTAGTTACTTTTATCTTAATATGAGATGCTCCAAAAATACAATGAAGCACTAAAATCTGTTACAAGGTGAAATTTTGCACCATGCTATTCTGCTAAGTTATCAAAGAACATCTGGAAATACTGGGCTCTGCAAATTTTCATGGAAACATGGCTTTAGGAGAAAAAAGAAATGAGAATTAAAGCTATTTCTCCCCTTGCTTTCCAAAAGTACAAAGAAGCCAGGTAAAGAGATTCAAAACAGCAGTGGGCTGAGCTTCAGCCCTAGAGCCCCAGCATAAATTTGAGCAGACAGACAAACATTTCCCTGCATATGTGCCTTCTATAGACAGAAGTCCTGTGAATGAAAGCTTCCTCACATACTGACCAGATCAGAAAGACAAGATCTGAAGACAAGATCTCAACCTATTTTGCACACAGACACACTGGCATATGAGATCCAGCCCCACTGCTGCAGCACACATCATTTATCCCTTCTAGAGCAGAAGCTACAAAGAGTAATAGCTACAGATGCCACACTGCTGTGGAATGAGCTGCCACATGTTTCCCTTGACAAGCATTGAGAAGCATCTCTGATTAAACAAACAAAAAAAAAAAACCACAAAACATTTTATTTTCTTCTTAGTCATCTGTTCTCTTGATTTACGTTTTATTACAGTATCCATGAAACTACCTGAAGAAACACCATAAAAAAATAACATTCCCTGTTTTGTTATGTTCACCACGCAGTTCCTACAAACCCTTCCACCTTCACTCTACAACTCAGGTTGCACAGGATCTGCCTGTTCCCTGGTACATTGTCCCTTCACCTCCACCTCAAGCTCACCAAATTTCAGCTGGTCTCTTGCCTGATGGAAGGAAACAGGACTAACTCAGCACTGCAATCCCCACACACTGCCCTTGCCTTCTCCTCTGGGTCTAGCACAACAGCTGGCTTTATTTTAAAAATCTTCTATTTAATTCATCTCATTGACACTTGGGAGACCACCAGCTGGTCCCTGTAGCATAAAGACAACTTAAATGAGAGAGAGATGCTGTTCTGAGGTAGCCTGTTAGCTCTACATGGGTAAGAAAGGCAGGCAGGGCCTGAGGAAGGTCTCTAAAGAAGGAACTAAGCTGAAATCCTCAACTATATCCCAGTGCTTTTGGTAAGTAATGCACCTCATGAGCATCATTTTTATGATCTAGAGAAAAGTACAAGGTTCCAGCCTAAGGTTTGGTCTGAAGAAAGATCAAGGAGAACTGGTGAATAGTGAGGAACTACATTATCTGGCTAATCAGAACTGATTAATTAATGTTGCTCAGCTTGGGCAGTGCTGTCTAGAACTGCATTTTTAAAGCACATAATAATGATGTTGTATCTCTTCTGATTAGCCCTTCAAAAGAATATTCATGTAAGCTGGAGCTGCAGCATCTCTACTGAAGTACTCTGATGACATAATGGGTTGTAATAAATATATTATTTGCCCAGGTGAAACAAGTCCAGCTATCTAGGGTAGGTCAGAGCATCAAATTACAGTGCTCTCTCTAACATTATTTTTACTATCACTTAGGTCAGAGAGACGCTGTTTAAATGCAAAAGCACTTTGTAATTGTCATTTGTAAAACATTGAGAGAAATATGAACAACGTGGTTTGCTTATAAAGCAGAATTTAGTCAGAGTAGGACATTGTTTAACAGTTTCCCCTGGGGGCACCAGCTGTTTTCTAAAGTACTGCTAAATGACAGAAGATACACTTACATGAAGTACAAGGAAAGGCCAAGAATAAAACCTGGAAACATTTTACTTGTAACTAGCAACACGAATACAAGAAACCTTTTAAGTTCATAGATAGGATATTTATGATAAAGAGACACTCACCAGCATATCACTTTGCCAAGAAGGGTTCAGGAGGAGGATATGAGACAGCAATTATTTTTATCTTTATTTATTTTACAGCCAAAAATGCTGATGGTTCAGTGCTTACCATTTTATCCATTATTTTGTATGACTTTTTCTGACTAATACAGCAAACAGCAACTGCTTTTTACACCGTTGTGAATAATGTTTAATACTTACACTAAATGAGAGATGAGGGCAGGGAAGTATTAAATGAAGAGTTGTAACTGTTTTAACAGACTGCTGGTCTTATCATAAGTAAGCTATTGAACTTACACCAAACAAAATCCATCAGGAGAACAGCAGCTTTGTCAATGGCTGTTACAAAGGGAATAATTTTAAGTCAAGGCAAATAGATTTATTGGGATTAGACAAATTCACAGATGGTGGAACCACGAGTGGCTATGAAAAACAATAGTCCATGTGCAACCTCTTACGGTCTCTTTAACCAGAAAAGGAGGAAGAGGAGAAAGAAAACCACTCGTACTTGTTTCTTTGCTTGGCCTCCAAGCTCTTTTGGAAAGGAAGTAGAAGAAATGACCATTAAGGCATGAGACTATATTAGCTACAAGCAATATGCTGGACTCTATTCTCCCAAATACCTCTAACCTGTGGGGCTGATGCTGTGAACAGCCTGGCATCCTAGAGCCAAGGGCAAAGAGCCAGCAGCTATAAAGACAGAATAAAAAAGAGCTAGCAAGGGAGGCAGAAGACATGACATGGAAAAAAGGTGCAGCATTGACCTGAGCCAAACCCAACAGAGATTCACTTGCCTGAACAGACCTTTGGTTAGATACCATGGGATCACATCAGCCAGGTCTCCAGGAGAGACAATTCCTTGTACAACATCAGCAAATCAGTCCAGTCTCCAGTTGTGACTAATGCCTGGTAGAAAACTGTAAGGGATAGAAAACATTAATGCAATCTGGCCAATTATGCACTGAGGAAAACACACAAAAAAAGTCTCTGAACCTGCAGGAGTTAACCCCAAAGACTGATAAGCTTGTTTTCTTATTATGGGGCTGCAGTATGGCAAGCACAGAAAATAGGAGCAATTCTCACAGCATCTGCTTGCAGGAGGCTGATATACAACACGATGGTCACCTCAAACCTCTGTGTGAAAGCAGAGCCACAGGGTTGGATTTGTTTTCTCATTTTTTATCCGCAGTGAGGCTTGTGATGGCAGCCCCATGGGAAGAGCCAGTGAAGTATCTGCCAATGGTTGCAGAATGCCCTGTGAAATACTGAATCCCTTCAGTACCTCTGCTCCAGAACTCCAAGAGCCGGGTCAGAGAGTCTGAGGCTGAAAACACTGAGGAAAAGCTGTGTGCTCTGAATGACAGGAGAAGACTCCCACCTTATGGACCTATCTCAAGGGCTGTAAAAAACACAAACTATATTATTCTCTCTGTTCACTAAAGCACAGTTCAGTCCACTGCACCGTGCAGCAGAAGCACAAACATACCAGGAGGATGGATGCCTGCAGAGGAGCTGAGCATCAGGGGCAGCAGTACCAGGGACTAATCCAAAACACCAGCTTTGAGACCTGCTGATACAAGGTACAGCTCTGGGGGTGGATCAAGAAAGCAGCATCTTCTTGCTGTTCCTGATGAAATGAAGTGTAACTGCCCACTAAGCCTCTCCATGTTCTGCTGTTCAAGTACAATTATTATTCCAACAGCTTTCCCTGCTGCACAGCTCACAGGAACTGATCCTGTCAGACCTCAAGAGGCCATATAGAACAGACCGGATTGATATAAAAACCCACGTGTTCCCCACTTCAGAGCAAAGGGAAAGCCTGGAAGGAAAAGATGCTGCCTCTTGTTTTCTGTACTGATTCTTTCTCATCACTCATGCCAAGCTCCACAAATACCTGAAAGGTTCAGACACTGTCCTCAGGAGTAGGAGAAGTGACCTTGATAAGTGTCATAGCCAAAAGACAGCCCTTTCTTGGGAAGGAATTGCCCCCAGTACAATCATCTGTGCATTTGGTTTGTCTTTCTCCTTCAAGCAAAATCCAGCATAACTGAATACTGATTTTTTCTCTTTCCTTTCCTCTTCTTTATTTTATCTTGTGCCTGTGTTGTCCCAGCCTCTCCTCTCAGTGGTATCTCCCTGGGGAAATTCATGTCCCTTGTACTTTTTCCTCTGTGTGCATAATATAACATTATCTGCATAATTTATCTTTCACTACATGTTGTCTTTCTTCTGGCTAAGTGTTTTTCTAAAATAAATATGTCCTCAATGTGCACACTGAGGAAAAGAGCCAACAAATCTGTCCTATGTGAGAACTCTAATATCCAAAACCTGAAGCAGCAAGAATATGTTAGCTCCATCCTTTAGGTCAAATGTTGTGATCTCCCTCCTGTCTCTCTCTGTATTTTTCATTGTTCCATTCTTTCTGTAGATATAATTGAAACCCCAAAAGGCTGAATCCAGACAAAATTTGGAATTGAAATGCAACTAACAAAGCAAGAGAATTCATGACATCAAAACCCCCCATGCCTTTCATGCCTTTTATCACCACTCTGAATAGCAGGGTATGAAACAGGAGCAGATCTATGGGACTGGGAAGGGTGGAAACCCTGGTCATGGACCAGTTATCACAACCATAACATCCAGACCACGTGTGGCAGGGATGTTGCTTCCATCTAGCAAGCTTTCTATAAGCACAACTGCCAGCTAGGACATCCTGCACCTCTCAGGATGCAGGAGAGCTGACAAAGCATTTGTCCATGTCTTGAAGTGAAATATGCTGGGACTGCTCTGGTCCAGTCAACACGATCTTCAGTCAGTCCCTCTTATATTCCCTTGAGCATGAGGACAGCACAGTGCTTTGCTGATGCTCTGGCATTTTCAGGTGTTATAGCTGCGACCAAGAAAATTTGAGAAAAAAACATAACAAAATAGATTATTTTCTATTGCAGCCCGGGGTTTCACACCAAATCTGAATTACAGCATATTCAGGTGAAAATATGTCCTGAATACTGGGGGAGTTGAACATCTTCCCTCTTCATTTACTTTACCATGTAAAGTACACATTTACACAATTAAAAGAGAGTTTCCATGTTTCCCCTCATTTTCCTTTACTATTATTTTGAAAGTGCCCCATTTTTTTTTCCATATCACAACAGTTATGATCTCCATTTTGCATCATCCTTCTTATTCACCCCAGTTCACCAGTGAATTCGGGGCCCAGGGTTAGAGGGTCCTGACTTCTGAGAGTGCTGAGTCTCCAGAAAGCCCAACGTGGATGCCTCAGAGAAACCTGGGAATCCATCCCAGAATATGGAGTGTCAGCTCTTGAATACCCTCCTATGTTAAGAACTCTCTTTGTGATGGCTGTGGATGTGCCAAGTGAATCTCAGGCCACGGGGATTTTTCTAGAGGGTCACAACAGTTGATTTGTGCCAAACCAAGAGAATCTGACTAGATGCAAGGCTGAAAGCCTGTAGATGCTATGCTGTCCCATTCCCAGAGGCTCTACTTATGCATTTTGTTCTTTCCCCTTTCTGATTTCCTTAGACCAATTTATGTTTCTTAGATGAAGAACCTACCTTCACTAATTCACTATTAATCCCCTGCTGCTCTGTCACAAGACTAATGGCCTAGTTTAAGGAGCATCACGGTCAGGAGGTGCTTTTCTAACAGGATTCCCACAGTGCAATGAGAGAGTCATCATATCTAAAAAAATTACAATAGGAGAGGAAGAGACCTCCATCTCAATAGATTAAATTTGGATTTGATTTAAGACCTGTATCTCTGGGAAGCTGACACTTCTTGGAGTCAGGTGTAGAGCTCCAAAAATAGTAAAAAACTCTGTGTCCTCTCTTCTTTGATAGTAATGCAAAGCAAATGCTGTGAATTTTTATTCCACTCCTCAGAGTGGAATCCAACACAGGTGTCCTTCAGACAGGTTAAGTCACACTGCCCTTTTCTTTTTTCATTTTCACTGTGTTTGGGCAATAGTCCATTATCAGTAAAGGGAAGACATTGTTCCTCTGCCATATCAGTGCAGCAATAATTCTGCTAGCCTGGTTTTCCTTCAAAGCACATGAAAGGATCTCCAAGAGGAAGTTAAAATAGCAAAAGGTAAGAAAACTGGCCAGCTGGCTCCTATTTTCTCAACTGAGAGCACATGTCTGGTATCAGGCACCTTGTTGTCTCTTAGGGGATACAAAGCATATTACAAATCCACCTCCAAGCCCTCAAACTTAAGGTCTGTGAGTGCAACACTGATTCCCTGGGAATGGTTCTCAGCACTCGTTCAAATGTCAACACTCAGAGTAAGGACTAACATAAATATGATCACCTTACCAGTTCCAGCTGTCCTAGAGATTTATTGATTTGAAGAAAGAACCTGAGTTGTAATAAAACTTAATAATATCATCTGCAAGGCATAAAATCAGTCTGAATTGCCACAAGAAGAACACAATTTTCCACCAATTTGTGTCTGAGTAAAAAACATCTTTGTACAAGGATGGGAATATGTCATGAGCTGTAATTTAAGGTAATTGACTTGGCTCTTTCAGCCAGTATCAGTAAAACCTCAGTTTCACCCAGGTTTGGACACCCGACCTCAAAAAAGAGGCACAATTACAGAAAGCCCAGAGGACAGAAATGTGACCTGTCAAAGGTCAAAGCCCCTGATATATGAGGGAGCAAGGAGAGAGCTGGTGTTGTTTCAGGTAGAGAAGAGAAAAACAGTGAGCATAATACCTATCAGGTGCATAAAGGCTGTTGGGAAGAAAAAGAAAATAATCTGCTTGCTGTGACCAGGATGGTTAGCACAATAAATAATGGACTTAAGTGGCAGTAAGAGATATCAAGGTTAGATGTCAGGAAAAGCTTCCAACAGTGAGGAAAAAAAGGGGACTGGAGTGGATTGCTTGGAAATGTGGTGGAATCTCATTGTTGGAGGCTTTTAAAGAACAAACACCTGTCAGAAATGAGATATATAGATAGATGATTCTTCCTAAAGGAGAAGGAAAATGGATAAAAATCTTAAAACCCTCTCTCCCCTGTTATTAATCTGATTCTATAAAGCACTAAAGAGACTGCAGCCCACTCAAAATCCCAAGAACATGGTCAAAGAAAGCTCTAAGAAAGCCTCCTGCAGTGAAACTGCAGTCCTTATGAACTTCTCAACAAGCCAGAGGGCTGCCTGGAATAACCTGCAGTGTGTTAAACCATGGCAGGGAATGAACCTCTGTTGCTGGATTTTACATGGAGTTTAAACAATGCCCTGGCTTCCAGAAATACAGTCAGTTTCACTGATACCACCTGCATGGGGAAGTTGAGATATGTCCTTGATGAACTGGAATCTACTCAGAGGATCCTCTCCCAGGCTAATGAAATCTCCTCCTCCACTAATGCAGAATTTTGCAGTATAGAAATTTCTGTATTCATAACCTAACCCAGGAGGGAACAGCCCTGCCACTATCAGATAAGGGGCCTAAATGAGAAAGGCAACATTCTCAAGGTCCATTGCCTGTGCCCCATTGATTAGTGAAGTATAAATATATTACTGTTTGTGAGACTGATCTTTTTTCAGGCTGTTTCTTGATATCAGTAGCAGAGATAGGAGCTCTCAGGGGTCCTCTGAATGGACTGACTTTCCTTTTTGTGTGGGGGAAGAGATTTTCTTTCAGTCACTTTTATGTATATTACAAGGAATATGGATTCTACTATGACTTGTGCTAAGCACATCTTGAGAATTAATTTCTTGTAACTTCATGCTGCCACCAACAAAAGAGAAACAAAGTTTGTTTTATCTGCTTGCCAGAAGGTCCCTATGTAGGACTCCCTTCAGGTTTTTGGAGGAGCCACTGTGTGTCACCCTGAGTTTGCCACTTATACCAGCAAAGACATTTTTCTACATTGCAATGATTCTTAGGACCTGAAAGACAATCTGTGGTCAAATCAGGCTTCCAGAAACATCTGACTATATTCCTTTTCAAAGGAGATGTTTTCCTCATGCCTGATAGGGAAATTATCTTCTGTCTTGGATTGAAAAGTGTCCATTTTTTTTAGGACAAGTGTTTGCTTGAACTTGTCCTGTAAGAAACCAGGACCTGTCACACACCTTGAAGTGCCCATGATATCACTGTGATGGAAGCAGGACAGCTGATGATCCTGATTTCATCATTCAGTACACGAAAGAGAATATTACACAAGAAAGTACCAGGAAAACAGTGGCTCTAAATATTTACACAGTTGTGTGTTTAGCCCCAGATAAAGTTGCCATGCTAATATTGGAATGAAATCTTCTCTTTTTTACTTCATTAAAAGCCTCAGGCAAGAGAGAATGAGCTTAACTGTAGCATCATTCTGTTTCAAACAGTGTTTAGCAATGCTGAGTGAGCTGGAGGAAGAACTATTTATTTAATGTATTTATTTGTGCAGTTTTATCAAATCTGAGGTCCAGAGACTGAAGTACTGCCCCTCGTAGTGCTATGTATACATTGGTTAATAGAAATCTTGGTCTGGGAGAAAAAACACATTGAGATATGCTAGATGGTGAAAGTTAGCAATATTGGGTGCAAAGCAGTGAGGGGGGGAAATGTGGCAGAATGAGAGAAGAAAGAAATTAAACTATATATCAAGGACACTCAGGAAATCCCTGTCATAGCCTGTAACAGAATTCATACCTGTTCTGTCCCAGCTCAGCACCATTTCTACAAACATCCACCCTCAACATGCTTCATTTGTGGTCATAAACCCAAAGAAGGAAAAGAAGAAGCCAAAAAAGGAAATATTGCAGGAACTTTAACCCCACTATTGAGTTTTTTTCATTGTGTACAGGTAGTTAAACTTAGTCTTCAATAATGTATGACAGAAAGTAATGCAATTCAAACAGAAGAGGCAGAGAGCAGGATAGGGTACATAGAGGTGAGTCCTAAAAAGCAGAAGCTGAAGGATTCAATCTTGCAGGAAAAAAAAGCTGTGAGCCATAATAACAGCTTTTCTTGACAGTACTTAACTAGGTTAGAGTGACCTCCGAGAGGTGCCAGATTTTTAACAGCCAAATTCTAATGTGAAGGATTATGGATATTTCTGTATAAATTGCCCTTGTTTTACATAGACCATTTTGCTGAGCACAATGTTAATTTTGCAGCTTCGCTGGAGCAGCAGCTTATAAGAAGGTAAACAGAAAATGATGCCTTTAGCAACTGGCAGATATCTTGGCTAAGAGGGATGATAAAACCATTTATATGACAATATTAAAGGCATGAAGTGTTTAAGCAACACAGTTCTGAATGGGGTGTGGGAAGGTGGCAATAGATAGGAAGTGACATTATCTTCACTCTGATTGTTACCCGGCCCACAGTTATAACTAAAAGACTTTTTTTTTCCTTAGCTGCTTGTTCTTGAATTTCCTTACTTCTATAATCTGCAGCAAGAACTGTTGAATGAATTCCCATCCCATGTGAAATCTGGGGTGTGATCCATGGTGCTGACAGAGCAGGAAAGGGAAAATTGAAGAGTGCAAAGGTTTAACCCCTTCTGGGAACTTAAACCCAACTGAACTGGATGGGAAAAAACAGAGGGAGCTCAGCTCTCCCCAGATTTCAAATATCTCTGAATCTGTGGACTTTTTTACCTTTGTGTTTCATTCAGGCTTAGCAAAATGGTGAGGGTAGAGAAAAGGGGCATCAGGATCATGAGATTGAAGGCAAGGTTAAGAGTTATCCCAAGTCTGTCTCCAGCTGTGCCTAGGCCAGCCCTGCATTGAGGAATATACTCACTTCTTAAGGGACAGCAGATGGGATGGGAAGGGAAAATCAGAGTCTGAAAGTAAACAGTGACTTCCCAAAGCCCCATCCTCAACCACTCTGCAGCCATATCTCAACAGACTTAGGACTTAGACCACACCAGCTGTGGCACAAGGGTGGGAGGGCAATCAGGGCAACTGAGTCCAAGCCCTGGGATATAAATAGGGGGAAAGAAAGTGGCAATCATTTGTGCCTGGCAAGGTACATGGTCCCCTGGTTCCAGTGGTTACAAGCTCCAAGGTCACTCAGCCACAAATTTTCTCCTTGACTACTCAACTCATCTTGGTCTGCTTCTCCAGATGCTAATCATAAGCAAAATATTTTCAATTTTCAGCCATCTATTTTTCTGCTTTTATATCTGTCTCTCTTTATCTCTTTTTAAATATGGAATAACTGACTAACATTCATTGTACATAAAAGTAATTTTCCCCCCCCCGAATAAAAGTGATAACCACACTTGAATAGCACCAATAGATTTACCTGCCCAAGGTGATAAAGTTGAATTCAGTGGCTGGCCCTAGGGTAATATTAGCTCAGGTCCAATCCCTCAGAAGTCCACCTGGCTGCAGTCATAAATTGCTGCCTCCATTACAGCTTTGCCAATACCATTTCCATGCTGGCTGCACACCAGTTTTATTGCAGTGTAACGCACATTTCACAGGAGCGCAGCAGGAATGACAGAATGGGGTTAGGACACCAGAAAAGCCACATTATTTTTTCATCCTAGGAGTTGCAAGAGGAGGTAGGAAAGAGAAGGGCAAAGACACCAAAGGCTCAGCTCTACGTAGCTGCTGCAACTGAGAGAAGAGACAGACCAGCAAAGGCTGTGCTCACTCATTCAATCTAAATGCAAGAAAGTTTTTCAGAGCTTTTCCACTAGTCTTTCACTTATCATGCACCAAGGACAGAGCTGTCTCTATTTTATTGCACTCTGTCACTCAGAGCTGGGCTAATAATTATTGCTGGGAAAGGAGACAGCCAGCTGGGAATCCACCTTTTCAAATGTCCCCATGTTGCTTATACACATGCCATAGCCCTGACTCGAGCTGTGTCTGGTGACTTTGGAAAAACTGTCTTTGTATTCAAAGTTCTAAAGGATATCTAAAGGATATATATGGTAAAGGAACTGAAGGACAAGCTGCCTATGTCCTGAGCTTGAGTTAAGGCATCTGGAAGCAGCCTTGGCTCTGATCTCCTCAGCACAACTTCAGTAAAAATCTGTAATGAGCTCTGGGCAGAGAAAAAGTGATAGAACAAGAGAAAATGGCCTCAAGTTGTGTCAGGGGAATAGGATATTAGGAAATATTTCTTCACTGAAAGGGTTGTCAGGCACTGGAACAGACTGCCCAGGGAAGTGGTTAAGTGACCATCCCTGAAGGTATTTGGAAGATGAGGACATGGTGCTGAGGGCCATGGCTTAGTGGTGGACCTGGCAGTGTTGGGTTAATGGTTGGACTTGATGCTCTTAAAGGTCTTTTCCAACCAAAATTATTCTATGATTGCCAGGCCAAAGAGACCATCCAGTACCACACAGCCCTGTGAGGATACAGCATGGGTTGGAAGCAGCACAGAAACCTTCACTTCCTCCAAGCCCAGTTCAGCAAGCTCTGCTCTCACCACCACAGCTATTGAGACAAATATGGGTGTAAATTTTAAATGTTTAATTTTTCACTCATAGCTGGTTTAGCAGTGGTGCCTTGGAAAATGTTGGGTTTAGAGCAGCCTTGTCATATCTTTTATCTACCCAAGGAAGAGGGAGTCCGAGGCCATTATCCTCTCACCCTGACTTTTCCAGGCAAGAAATCAAGCCTCTTTTTGAAAACCTGCAGATTTCTGTTTCAAAAGAAAGAAGAGAAAAAATACAGATGAGCTGCTTCGAGGGGAAGAGCCCAGCTTAGGGTTTAATTTACAAGACGTTGTAATTGCACAAAGGACAGTCACTTGAGGGAGACAAAGAGCCACACTGACTTTGCCTGGATTTCAAGGTAGGGGAAAAGAGAACCATAAAAGCCTTATGGCCCATGCAAGGTCTGGAGATACCTATTAGCTTTTGGAATTGAAAGAATGAATAATGAGATGGAAAAATCTGTAGGGAGATGGAGAATTAAAGAGGACTTGAAAGACCTCATGAGGCATTTCAGAGAGAATGCCAAATGTGAGAGCTGGTCAGCAAAGCTTCAGACAAAGGCATGGGTTGGGATAGTTTGCCTGGAAGGATCTAAACTCACTGTAACATTTGATGAGGGAGGAAGGCCTGAAAACCCAAAGGTCATTTCAATCAGATCAAACGTGACTGAACATCATCACCATGATCAAACACTTTTGAAGCACCTATTTAAAATATCTGTGGTGATAAAAATCTGCTCCAGAGTCAAAATATCAGGAAACAGAGAATACCAATGTTTTATGCACTAGAGAAACCACAAGTAATTTCTGTGGTGAGTGCTGTGATCAGATCTGTGTCATAAAGCCAAGAGGAAATGGTAAAAAATGAACACAATTTCAAAAAGGATTGTGAGGATAATAGAGATTTTTCTCCATGGAGAAAAGCTACAAAGATGATGGCTATTGAATAGAAATCAGAAAGACAAATGAGATGGTACAGCACAGGCATGGTCGTGAACTTAAAATACTGTATCCTACTTTTTCACTGACATTTAAGAAAGCAGTTTGGGACAGTCTGCACAATTAAAACAGAAATTGCTTAGAAGACTTCTAAAGAAAACCATTTTAAGTGTTTAATCAAAAGTAACCACTGTAACTGTGCTGTGTCATACAACAGCAACAACCAGATACAGCCTTCTGTAGCTTACAAAGGCTATTAAATATGACACACAATGTGATTTCTAGCATAAAGGATGCCAGGATGTTTCTATGTTATTGGCTCATACGGCCTTTTTTTTTTTTTTTTTTTTTCCCTAAGGTCCTTTCCTTTCTTCACACAGGTGAAGCTTGGTTTGCTAACTCAGAGCCACACAACAAATCTTTGTGGAAAGTTTAATGGGAAAGAGTTGAGCCACCTCTCAGCTCAGACTTTTCTTCTCTCACAGTCAGGACTAAAGAGGGAGCATCTCTCTTGCCACTGACTCCCTTCCCCAGCTAAATTAGCTGGCTCACACTTTGTGCTGCCAATGCTCCCAGAAAGCAGCAAGCACATTAGAGGGACTTCATTCATCCATTAAATTGGGATGGATCTACCTCTTTCTCAAGGGTCACAAATGAGATCAATTTGCAATAAACCTCTAGGGATTCTGCAGTATCAAGACAGAGGTGAGTAAATGTTTCAGCTCTCTGGAGAAATTTCTGGTCTGTTTATCATTGCAGTTTCAAAGCACTTATGTGAACCCAAAATAGTTTAGCAGTTCAATAGAGCAAGATAGTCACTGTCTCCATGCTGGACTGGACATGTGTGTGTTAGCTGCATCACTGACCATAATAATGTCCTTAGGTATAAGTGCAGTAGTCATGTGTTCTTCCAGCTGACATTTTAGTGTAATTCTACATTAATAAAAGTACAACGGAAATATCAGTGCAGAATCCAGCTCAGTCTGGTCCACTGAAGCTGAAGTAACACTGCAAAAGTCCTTCTGATACTACGGGTTGAAGCTGGGTCAAACAGACCTGTAAATCACAGGGTTAGCCCCCAGTTGCACTGCCCTTCCTGTTCCTACAGGCAGTCACTCCTTGAAATGATGACAAATTGGCTTGGAAATGCTCTGATGCACCTGGATGATTTTAGAAAACTAAAGGCCTGGAGGATTCTCGTTTCGACCAAAATAGGAAATACATTTTTATAAAAACCAGTCATGCTACTTTTCTTTTTTTTTTTTTTTTCAACACTGAGGTGTCTTTAGTACACAATGAAACAGGCACAGTCCTGGGGAGAGCACAGCCAGACAGTAACCAAACTTGTCTTCTGAGAGCTTGGGCAGTGGCTTCAGTGCAGAACCACAGCCAGTTTTAAACATTTTCTTACCTAAGCCAATCTTCTCATAACCTCTGAACAGACTTGACCTTAATTTAGACCATTTTCCAATCTCTTGGGCAATCAAATAAGGGGGGGAATATGCCATAGCCTTAGAAGTTTTCCCCCATGTCTTATTTGGATTAGCAACTAGAGAGAAAAGAGCAAGTAAATACTAAACCAGATTATAAATTCCATGTCTCACTCTTAGACACTAAAGAAATATCCATTTCTTAGCTCTCACACATCACTCTGTCCCTCAAGCAAATATACCATTTTCTTTCCTAACAGAAATGAGTTACTTTAGACCAATGCTGGAATCAATACCAGCAGCCATGGGACTTCTAATGCAACACTGACTGTATAACTGAGTTAATTAGCCTAATACTCTGTCTAAATCAAGGATGAGCTCCTAAAATGATGAGCTCCTCCTGCCCAGATGATTCACAACCAAAGACCCAGCACTGGATGTTTCAGAGTTACTTCAAATTTTCAAAGAGTAAAAAACATCCTTTAACTTTTTAGTTTGTTGGCTCTTATTGAGCCATATAAGACCAAAACACACTCCAGTCCACAGCTGGTTTCTTCTCAGAAGCTATTCCTCTCTCTCAACAGCTTTTCAGGACTGGGTTATAAAAAAAATAACTACAAAGCAGTATCAAACCCTGGGCTTGCCCTGACCCATATTATTGACTTGTTTTCACTACTACTGAAGAAGTGCAAAAACTCCTCTCTTAGAAGAGTCACACTGGAAGAGGAGAGATTCCACTTTTCTTTCAGGAGAGACTCCTGAACATTTTACAGGATCCACTGATGCACCTACCAGGAGATGGCTCAAGGAAGGCAACAGAGACTCAGACCCCAGTGAAGTCTCAAGGCAGAGTTATGTGTTTTCAGCCACAAATCCTTCACATGAATGTGCTTTACTCACACTAGAGACAACTTCAGGGACAGCCACACATCAAATCTTCCCCCCCATCCCTCCAAATCCGTAGCAATAATTCACTGAGGTCTGAGGGGAGCAGCACAAGGTCAGCTGTGACATCTGGTCCTTGGGGAGAGTTGGTCAGGAGCTACCTGGAGAGGATCTTTCAAGCTTGCTGATTCTCTGAGCATGAGATACAGAAGATAAGGATGGCACTCCAAGGCCACAGGGGTCCCTATAATCTGCTGAGCTTGGGGGGAGGAAGGGCATATTCCTTCACTGCCTTTATCAAGGCTTTTCTCAAGTGGGGAATCATAGAGTTGGTAAGGGGTTGGAAAAGACCTTTATGATCACCAAGTCCAGCCATTAACCTAGCACACTGCCAAGTTCACCAATAAACCATGTGCCTCAACATGTGTTTGGAGCCCTACAGGGAGTTACTGTTTTCCCTTGTTGTTTCACTTCCAACCTCTGCCACCCAGTGTGACAAAACATGAAATACAATTTATCAAGAACAAGTTCTTTGGGATGATCATCCTTCTAGATCTCACCTTTCTTTGCTTATTTTGACAAAATGCTTCCACACAGACGCCTTCACATAACTGAATGGAGCTGAACCTCTTTTCTGCTCTTGTAGCATCACTGCACTCCCTCCCCAGGCAAAGTAACCATCTCAGAAACTCTAATCAGACATATGAAAACTCAAGAGGATAAAAGCAGATGTATATAAAATATATGCAATACGTATTAATTTCAGCCACCTGAAGGAGGGACTCCTCACACAGAACCCTCCCTGCCTGCCCAGAGGTTCCCCATCTCCCCTGTGTGCCAGAGACAAGAGGAACCTGTGTTCAGCTGTTCCCTCTGTACAGAGATTAATTCATTGACAAGGCTCCTAGGATTGTGCCAGCTCATTAATTACTGTAAGAACTGTGTCAGCAAGAAGCAGGCAAGGTGACTGCTGAAAATGGTCAGAGAGAACCATCTATTAGTGCTTGCTACCCTAACCATTACATGCCAAAAAACCAAACCAATAACACCTGGCAGACGTTCCTTAACTATGAAATACCACAAAGTGCATGCTTTACCAATGTAAAGCACTCATGTAAATCAGTTTGGGGGGAGGAGACTACAAGGAAATTGGTCCCACAAGCTCATCAGTCCTGTTCCAAGGATGAAATTATGAGGTTACTTCCTACGGGCACAATGGAGTCCTGGGAGTATGCTGGGTCTCCCTGAAGTGGGAGGGGGGCACAGAAAAATCCTAATAGTTTTGACATGCCACTTCATCTGGGTTTCTATCTGGTTGATAGGAGATATTTCATCTTAGGTAGAAGCTGCTCCTGTTACTAGCAAGCAGGATTGCCAGGAGGTTGTCCCCGAACAAACTCACAGGGACATGAGGCAGAGAAAGGTCAGGTTTAGGAAGCTGAGATCTCAAATGCAATGTGTGCTCATGCAAGCAGGTACTTGACTCACAATCAGGTTCTGTTTACAAAGGCAGAAAGATGGCCACAGCCCATTTCAGGTCTCAGAGGTGGTAGCTCTGCCTGTTGCCTCCCTCAGAGGGGGAATGTGATCCCCAGGATGCCTCCCA
This sequence comes from Heliangelus exortis, assembly GCF_036169615.1. Lineage (NCBI taxonomy): Eukaryota > Metazoa > Chordata > Aves > Apodiformes > Trochilidae > Heliangelus > Heliangelus exortis. The sequence continues at coordinate 5,732,826 of NC_092436.1, read as the reverse complement.
TTTGCTATTGAAATTCATCATTCTTCTTGTAATGCCAACACTGGGATAATGTGCTTTGGATTAGACCTAGGAAATCCATCAAGGCCAATACTTAGTCACACTTGAGTGCTTTTATGCCACAGTTGCTATGAGGAGCAGCTACAAAAACAGCCCCTTAAGAAGCTGAGGAGGGCAGGGGGCCTCTGGACAGCTGTGCAATTGAAGGCAGGAATCTTCCCCAGGCAGAGTCCTTGCACTTTCAGTAAGTGGACATTTCAATGTCAGGCAGTGGGAAGCAAATTCTTGTCAATGCATGAGAGGTTCTACTTTCCTTGTCTCAAGGGGAATTAAAGGAATAGAGAATAAGCTGTGGAAAATTAAGGCTGTTTCAAATTGCACAGAGTACAGTATCTAGAGAATCTGTAGGAACACAAAGACCTAGGTTACAACTTCTCTCTCCTCATGCCTGTCACACAGTTTGATGAATGTGTACCCCAAAAGGAAAGTGCTAAGTTAAAAGCTATGGCAGTAACTCATCCCATTCCTGATCACTTACCCGTAACCCTTTCCAATCACTGCACCACATCATAGGGGCTGACCTTCTCTCATGCCCCAAAACCAGCCCACGTCCTTCTAGACTTTTTACTGGATAGATTTTAATTTTCTTTTTCCCCCCTCTCCCTTTTGTTTGGTCAGTCTCACTGCATGCTGTTGGGCTAGGAAACATTATTTTATCATCTGATATAAAAGGCATATGACAGGCCCACATTGTAAAATGCCAAGTGTAAAACCATAAGGAATTCCACAAATAACTGTTCAGATGTCCAAAGGCAGGATATGGATAGCACACTGCAGAGAGAAAAACATGGCTCTCTCCAAACCTGGGGTTCTTGCACGTGTGGAGAGCAGGACCTGCCAGCAGGCAGACAGGCAATGCCACCACCTGAAACCTTTGTCCAAGGCCTTGAGAAGAACCATTGCCCCTGGGTGACAGCACTGTCTGCCTTACACACCTGGAGCCATTGCCTTGAAGAAATGGGCATTTGCTGACACAAAGCACAAAATGAGTGACCTGGTTTTGCCTAAGGGATGTGTAGTGAAGTGTGGGAAGAAATTAGTCAAGGAAATCAGTGAGAGAATCCCCTGACAGTGACAAGGCAGGAAGAGGCTGATGCTGAGCAGCAGGCTTGGTGCAGAGAGATGTAGGGGTAAGGAAGGTGAGGGGGAAAGCAGAAATGGAGGCTGGCAATTCAGATAAAAATAGATTAGACTGGGATAAAGGCAGCCAGGAGGAACTCAAAGAACATGAGATTAAGGAGTGCATGGGAAAGCTGATGTGTTTAAAGGAAATGAGAAAACAGGTTGTCTGGATCCTGCTGATGGCTTTTTGAGGAGCTTAGTCTGAACAGTATGAGAGGGAGGATGACTACAAAGCAGGACAGGCACAAAGCCCCAAGGGGCCCAGAGGTGTGCAGGGAGGCTGCCAGACCTCCTCAGTACCCACTGGGATCATCAGAGAGCAATCATAGAAACAGTATTGTGTGAAAAGCATAGGAACTCAGTAATATTGTGAGACTCATCTGCACCCAGGTCTGCCAGGCTCTGGACACACTCGTGAGTGACATTAAATGGGGAACAAACACTGCAAAGGAGTTTCTTACATTTCAGTCTCTGTTTAGCAACATGGTCCTGGGCCAGTTGGGCTTGGATCGAGCCAGCACAGCAGACAGAGAGAGCTGAATGAGAGAGAGCTCCATCCCTGTAGACATCCCACAACCCTGAGGGGATCTCTGGATGGCCCCTGTACAAGACTCACTCCTTAGGGGCAGCCAAGCACTGTGACTTCAAGGGCCAGACAGTGCCATGACCCTGCTGTGCTAATTATTACATGTCCATCACATGGTGTGTCATACATTGGGGAAAAAAGGTAATTGAGAAGTCAGAATTGTTCAGTGAGCAGATGACAGAGAAAAAGAAGAGTTGGCTCAATTCCTTCATCTCTCTTCTGGGCTGAGAATCAACTCAGTTGCCAGTTTGGTCAGGCAAGAGCAACCACACTGATGCACTCCAGCTCCTTCCAGGTCTCTGCTTTCCCCTGCTGTCCTTTAGCATTTGCTAACAGATTCTTGCACTCCAGGTCCTGTGAAATAGTCTGGAGCAGATCCTTACTTTGAGAGAGCAGCTCAGGACCAGGGACCTCACACAGCAGAGAGTGGGGCTGCTGAATTCACTGCTTCATCAGGGGAACAGACTGCTTGTGGATGGGCATGTTACTACCCAGAGGAGAGGGGAAAATGCCTCTAAATTGGGCAGAAGATAGTTAGACTTTATACATTCACTGGCTCAGAAACCAGTGAAATGGCAGAAACATTCAACCAAAAGCAGGAAGACAGATGTTACTTAAGTCCTAAGATGCAGAAGAAAGATACATTTAATTACAGCCAAAATTATATTAACTTCAGGACTCTGGTGATATGAAGACCACGGGTTACCCTGTTTGAGCTACTTCCTCTGCTAACTGCACAGCCAGGTGTGTAAATAGTTACTTTTCAAAAGAGTAAAGGATTCTTGCACTGCCAAGAAAATCTAGGGAAGAGAATAGCAAAGCCAAGCAGAAATCAGATGTTTAGACCAATTAATAATTTTCCTTATTCTTATCATAACTAGCCCCAGTTTCTAAAGGTCCTGCAGGAACAGTCACATCTGAAGGGGCTGAGTCTCTGCTGCTGTTTCACCTGCAGGTCACATCCCAGGAGCCTCCTTCATCCCCAGCTTCTGAGCACACCCTGTCCTGCTCCAACAGGAGCACCTTATTTTTTCCATTATTCCTGACAGACAATAAGAGAAAAGCTGGGAGGAAAAAAAGAAGAAAAAGGGAGGAAAAGATGAACAAAAAGAACCTACTTTGAGCAATGGGGGTTAATCTGACTCAAAGCCTAAATCCATGTTAGCAGTTAATCCAGTTAGTAAGGCTTTCATTGGGAGCTTTGAGAAATCCTTTAACCTCTTGCAGTAAACTAGGAGCAGCTTAACAGCTCAATGTTCATGAGAAAAGCCTGTCAATAATGCTGCTAAGCAGGTATTTAGCAGGATTTAAGAAACAAGCATGTGACAAACTCTTATTTAATGAAGCAATTGGGATTCTATGATTCTCTTCAGGAACCAAGTGGTCACGATTTCATTTAGTCCTACATGTGATCTGCTTTTCAAGATTTAACTACGGTCTCTCTCAACTTGGAAAGCACTCTTCCCTGGAAAAAATGCAGTAAAAAGCAGATATTTCTTTGTTTTTTATAATCTTTTCTCTGACAGATGCAAAGCTAGCAGAGAGTGGGATGCTGAGCAATTGGCTTTTTACTGTAAAATAACCTGTTGTAATTAGGCTTGCTGGTACTGGGTTTTCACACTGGTTTCTTATGAAACCAATACAAAAGATGAAGTGGATGAGGGTAAGAACATGTTTTGTAAAACATAGTCACAACTGTATAGCATCACTTAGATGCAGAGAGAAGCTGAGGAATAAATTTAACTTCATACAAGCAGTTGTACTAATCACAAATCAGCTAAAGAGAAAAAGCCACCCAGCCCTCAGTTCCAGATAATTTTCACCACTATGCAGCCACCTTCAGCCCCCAGCTTCCCAAGGGAAGCACCACCCAATTTCACCCTTGCAATGGTCCAGCATGGAGCCACTTCCCAGCTCAGCTCATGTGCTGAGCCAGCCAGGGCATGCAGAGCAGCAGCCCCCAGTCTACCAGCTGCCCCAGCACTGTTCCCAGCCCTCTTCCTCCAGCCCAGGAGGGCAGCAGCATGGGCCAGATGGTGCCTGCACCCCCTTGCAGTGCTGCTGGGGGGTGGGCACCGTGGGCAGGGTGGGTGCTGTTCCCTGCTTTCCCAGGGAAGGCTCCGCTTGGCCGTGTCCCAGTGCAGTTTGTGCTCTTCAGTCAGCACTGCCCTGGGGGTTACCTCCAGCCATCTGCCCCATGCACCATCTGAGCAGAGCTTCTGCCAGCCCTGCCTCCTGGGGAGGAAGGCGAATGCAGGCAGCACTGATGTGCTGCTTGGAAAGAGCCAGAAAAATGACAGGGTGCATCTAGCCTGAGAAAGCCACCCCCTTTGGAGTTTGCAGCAAGTGCTACAGGGAAGGAGTGAGGATGCAGGAAGGATAAATGGTGGCCACATGGAAAGCTGCATGGGACTTGAGTGAACCTTCTCTTAGGTTCTTTATGGTTCCTGAAGACACCTCGAGTACTGTGTCCAGTTCTGGGCCCCTCAGTTCAGGAAGGATATCGAGGTCCTGGAACAGGTCCAAAGGAGGGCAACCCGGCTGGTGAAGGGACTCGAGCACAGGCCCTATGAAGAGAGGCTGAGGGAGCTGGGGCTGTTCAGCCTGAAGAAGAGGAGGCTCAGGGGAGACCTCATCGCTCTCTACAACTCCCTGAAAGGAGGTTGTAGCGAGGTGGGAGTTGGGTCTCTTTTCCCAGACGACTTTCAACAAGACAAGAGGACACAGTCTTAAGTTGTTCCAGGGGAGATTTAGGTTAGATATTAGAAAGAATTTCTTTACTGAGAGGGTGATCAGGCATTGGAATGGGCTGCCCGGTGAGGTGGTGGATTCTCCGTCCCTGGAGACATTTAAAAAGAGCCTGGATGTGGCACTCAGTGCCATGGGCTGGGAACTGCACCGGTGGGTCAAGGGTTGGACTTGATGATCTCTGAGGTCCCTTCCAACCCGGCTAATTCTATGATTCTATGAATTTTCAGGATTGTCTTCCCTCAGGTGGGGACACACTCCAATTTGGGGTCTTCCGATTCCTGTCATCTAAGAAATAAAAGCAGCTCTGCAGGACAGGGAGAGTTGGGACACAGCATCCAGCTCTTTCCCTCCCCATCACCAAGGAGAAGATGCACCACAGCAGAGGGCCAGGAAAGGAAGGGAAGGAGGAGGAAAGGAAGAGCAGATGCAGAAAAGCACTGAGCTTTGGCAAGGCTAGAGACACCAGACTGTGATGGCAAACAGAGCAGAGACAAAGGCCGATTTCACAGATATTAATGTAGACATCACACTATGGTGATGTTGCTGGGGTATGGGGCACAATCATCCCCCCTTGCATCAAGTCTCTTGTAAAACCAGGCTGATAAAGTCCCTAATACAATCCTAGGGTCTCCAGTTGCCTTCAGGCACTGGGAGTGCTTGCCTGGAGTTATTTATAAAGCACCTGGGTAGACACCCCTTAGAAAAAGGATTCAGGAACCAACCCTCTGCTCACACTTTACAAACAGCACCCTCTCACCCCAAATCCCTTCCCATCCTCTTATTTTCCACCTAAAGAAAAGCAGCCTGCAGAGCCTCAAACTGTGACTAGCTGCTGATGTGACACTCATTGAAAGGGGGGAGATCATTCTGTAGATTAGACAGCAGGAGACAGGCTCTAGGATGGAAAAGTTTTGCAGCAAAGCTATGTGAAGGAACAGACTGAATCAGAGTCCCTTGAGTCAGAGCCCTTCTACAATAGTGTGGTCATGCTACTTAAATCAAGCTCCTTGGCCATTGTTAGCAAGTCCTGACCTTCTGTCTTGTTGCCATCTTATGGCTGACAAGCCCATCATCCACACTGCTTGGCAAGGAGATGATGGTGATGGAATTAAGGGGATCCTTGTATTTGTGCTGCACAGCATCCCTGCCACCCACAATGTTCAGTTCACTCCTTCCCCCTGCCTGTCCCCTGCTCTGCTGCACCACACCAGGGGCAGGGGACAGTGCTGGGCACTCTCAGCCTCTGCTTAAAGTAATTAGGGCAAATAAAGATTGAATTCACGAAGCACAGGAGGGTGGGGGGGGGCACAAGGAAAGAATTGGGAGAACATCAGGTAATGTGAGGCCGCAGGCAGAGACGGATGGCGCTGAGTTTCCCTGCGTCAGGCTTTTGGTCCCAGCAGGTTAAGGTACGGCTGGCTTGACAGATGCAACCATCCAGCTTGGAGGGATTCAAATTAAGGTCAAAAGGGATAAAGCAATAGTGGAGCAAATGAATGTGCTGTTCCTGGCTCACAGTCATGCCCAGATGCATGCTCCTCGTCATTTATGAAGATAATTAAAATGCATCATTTGTGGTGTGTGTGTGTGTGTGTGTGTGTGTGCACATACATGCCTACACACGTAGTTCACTTCTCTGGGAAGGACTACAACTGTAGAAACTATTTTTTTCACTATGCTTGTAGCAGCTATCTGGATTTTAATGTTGGGAAAATAAACAGAAGGGGAAGGGGTACCACCTTTTTCTGTTTAACTTCACCAAGAGAGGAAGTGAAAACTGCTCACAGATTTTCAGTCCTACGCAGGAATTTGATGGCACACCAGTGGTTTATGCAATTTTGCATTTGTAAAGAGAAGGGCCTTGTAGTGCTTGTGGCTGGAATTGGGCCCAGGAGGGGCAGGTTTGCCCCATCTCCATCACTCAGTGGATTAATTAGCCATTACTCTCAGCTCTACAATGTAATAGCAGCCCAGATCTGCAAGCTCTGAACCCACCCCAGAGCACAATGCCAGCTGTGCCCAGCTCTTGTCCAAGAACCACGAAGGCTCTGCATGCCAGGGCTTCCTTCCCTTCTCCTCCTGGGCAGCATAGTTTGATATTGCGAGAGAGTCTCTTTGCATTCTGCTACGTGCTCTCCATAGAAGATGGTCAAATGCCCACATCTAAAATCTGAGTCCCAGGAAAAAAAATTATTTCAACATTGGCACGCAGAAGCTTTGTCCAGACCTGGAAGACAGACGTGCTCAGTGCTGTATGGGGGACGGGACTGAACTGCCCACAGCTGACAAATGTGTTCTGAGAGGCCACTGGACATTAACAGGACTCTATTCTTCACATGGTCTGCATGTCTTCTACAACAGAATCTACCTTCTCCTAAGTTAGACTCACATTCTGGCCAAGACCCAAGATGTGCCTGAAAGCAGAGAAGAGCATCTGAGTTCTGCTCTGTGCACAAGTTTTCTAAAAGCTATTTTGCCTGGCCTCTAGTGCCTGTCCATGGTGACTCCAGCACACCGAGAGAAGGGCTGAATGCTTTTCACTGGTTGTAAACTTGTGATGCTTGGAGACCTGTTTATTCCTAGCTAGAAAATGCTAAGCCCATCAGTTCCATCCTCACTGTTCTCATCATGCCATCTAATTTACACTGACCTTCCAACCAGAGCACTGCCCTGAATTGTCACAAACAGTCAGCTCTCCATTACACAGCTCACTGGAGTGAGGGGCAGAGACATCTGTGTGCTTGGGCTTAGGTGCTGAGCTGTTACTCAGCACAGGATCCCAAATCATAATTACCCTGGACACTGCATTGAATCCTGGCTGACTCTCCTGTAGTCCTGGTCTCCAGCTCATAAAACTTCCCAGGGTGCAGGACACACGGAGCAGAGGCAGCACTGATGTCTCCTGCTCACCTCGGGCATCACCTGTCCCTGCCAGTGCTGCTGCCTGCACCCAGCACTGCTTGGAAAGCTGCTGCCCCCTCAGCTCAGACACACCTGATGGTGCAGCATCACTGGGACTGCTGCAAAGCCCGTGCTCATAATTCTAGTTGGACAAAAGCTGGTCCCATCCCTCACATTAACAGCCCCTCTATTCTGCTTGTCTTTCCATGCTCTGCCCTCAGAGAGCCTGGTGAGGGACAGGTTGGGAGATGGCAGTCCCACAGGACTTACTGATTCAGTGTCTCACTGCTAAGTATCTGAGAAACTGGTATCTTTTAGGAAGCTTGGAGGTCATAAAAACTTTGGTTTTCTTCAGCATGTGGTCCTCAAGCAAAGCTGTCAGCAACTAGCACAGATATATTGTAGATCTGTTTATAAATGTCTTGAAGCTGCACTGATCAAGAGCTGGGCACAAATCGCAAGTGAGAGAAACCTGTTTGGGCTCTTTACTGATGCAACTGGTTTTGGATAGAGTCAGATTTGTTTTTCCTTCTTCCAAAGGCTGATGGTGTTTTCAAATCTACAAAATTTCAGATGGGGGTGGGAAGCAGAAAGGGATCATCCCAACCCTTTGAAACAAAAATTGCTCAGACATCACGACTACCCCTGTCTGATGGTGGGATCAGTAGATGCTGGCCAGAAGCTCTCTCAGAGTTCAAGTGCTCATTAATTCATCAGTATTCACACAGGGTATTTAGTCAGGGCTAAGGCTAATGTGGAGTTAAGATCCTCAGAGATAATACAAACTGAAGAGCATGGTGATGTTTGTCTTCTGTCTTTCTACTGGTGACCTTCTGCTAAACAAGAGATCTCAGAATTGACTGCCAAGGCCTCAGATATTATCAATAAGTCATTCTACCATTTGTTCCATGACATATTTATCTCCAGTGGTAAATCACCACCAGAACATTCTGGATAGCTGTACTGCCCCTGGTTCTCCAGGCTCTGATCTCCTCCCCCAGGCACATCACCATGCCTCAAGCACTGTCACCCAGAGCCTGCTCCCTCCTCTCTGATGCAATGGCAGATAAAATGCTGTGACATTGTCTCTGCGAAAGGACAGCTGCACAAGATGAGAGTCTCAAAAGAAGAGGCAGAGGATATCACCTGGGCCGTTCCTACACCGTTCACATGAATAAAAAAGAAGTGACCACATCCCTGCTGACACTGCACAGCTTCAGCTTGGCTTCTTTCCCTCTCCTGCTCCAGCATCTCTCTGTTTGCTGGTGTCTGGGAGCAGGACCTGACTCACCAGCCCCCCTTGGCTCTGCTGGCCCCGTGGCCACAACTGCAGCTGCATTCACTGAGCCGTGCAAGGCCCCATCAGCATCTCCTGAGCCGCTGCAGATGGACAAGCTGGCTTCAGCAATAAAGAGAGTTTGAAACCATTAAAAAGCACCGAGAGCAAAATGAAGCCCCCTGCAGCGCTACCGCCATTAGGAAAGCAGCATCACCAGTGAACAAACAGAAAAGTGCACTGAAATTTTTGCCAAGAAGGCCCTGGTTGGGCAATGAGGTACATACATGATGCAGCAGGAGCCAGATGCAAAGTAATTCAAGCTACAACTTTAAAGTGGGTCTTTTAACCGGTTCAGGGTGCTTGACACCACCACTTACGTTAGAAGTACACAACGAAAGGGGCTATTTCCCCATCCCCACTGTAAAACTATTGTGGAATCAGGACTACTGCAGCAACTCTACTTAAAAACACGGTTAACTGCAACACTGAAGTAATAATCAGGCTGCTAAATCCAGAATTTAAATGCCTCAAGGGCTTAAGGGCCATCAGGAGCTTGAATTCATTTCCAGAGGTTTTATTTAGTTGCAGCAGCAATTTTACCTGAGGGTGACAATAAATTTGAGAAATACAGGACTAATAATTTAACAGAATTGACTGCAGTATTTTTTTAAAGACACACAAACCCATCCACGCAAGCTTGATGAAATGAGTCCTGCACATTGCATGCCTGCAGGTTTCATTTGAATGAAAATGATTAATGGGAGCACAAAGAAAGAACACAACACAGAACCAAAACAAATCAGCTCTGCTTCCTAAAGGTCAGAACAAACCTGCCTCCTGGTTTGGAAATCATCTCCTAGGACAATATCAGGTGTTTGCTTCTTCATCAACTTCTTGCCTCTCCCAGCTGATAGCTGCTGATTCCCAACACCCCAAGCAAATGGGTGGAGCAGTAACTAAATACAGGGTTGGCCAAACATGTAGGACACGACCAGAAACAGTGATTTACACCACCAACAATCTAATTTCAGAGAGCAACTTTTGCTTGTCTGGGTATCATCATTGTAATAAAAACCAGAAATCTTTTACTCAGCACCTCAGCTCTGCCTGGAAGATATTTCTCCTCAGGAAGAGATGGGGGCTCAACACAGCATCAACATGGCATTTCCATCACCAAGAAGGCAAAATGATAGCTCATAGGGAGCTCTCACCCCATTGCCTTGGTCCCAAGCACTTGCAGAGCAAGTGGTCCTCCTGTTCCCTTCTTGTGCCGTGTAACAACACCTAGGGACAACCTTTGTGGATGTTCTAATCTCTTAGCCCAGCCAGACTGCTATATCAGGGGACAGGTGAGTGCTCTGGGTGACCAAGAAAGCAACTAAACTTCCCAGCTGTGAGGCTGTCTTACAGGAAAACTCTACAGGATTTGAAACCACTGATATGTACCCCCCCTCCCCTCCACTGTAATTGAGAAATGTGTTCTTTTCTGCATTTACAATCGGGACAGAACAGATGGTGAAGGCTTTGTTTAATGAAATATGTCCATTCAATTAACCCACACCATCAGGGATTTGGCAGTGCAAAAGGAACCAGCATCCCACTGCTGTGAGAGGGTCCTCCTGCCCAAACCTGCACACTGGGGTGAGGACCAGGATTCTGGATCTCCTAAGCCTTGCTCAGCTGCCATTTCTGCTTTCCCAGAAGCTTTATTTCTTTTTCTTTTTTTCCTTTCCTTTCCTCTTCTTCTCTTTTCTTTAATTTTCTTTTCTTTCCTTCTTGAGTTTATTGCCAGTTTCAGAGCTGTGTTCAGAGATTTTGGACCTATGCTCACTCTTGACTTAAAAACCACACAGAAGATAATGCTGCTCTCCATGCTGATTGCAAAAGGAAAACATCAGGGGTCCAGTAGAGAAGAAGCTCTACAAAATGGAACCAGGTTCCATTGCCAGCTCTGCCACCAAATTTTGGGAAGCTAAAGCCCATCTGTGCCTCAGTTTCCCCACCCCCAGCTTTTGGTACTCCATGAACCTCTCAGCATGCAGTTCACTGACAGGTTGAAAATCAGCCATCAACCAACACAACTTTCTGAGGCAAAGCATGACATTTTCTTTCAAGTCTTTGAAACATAGTTTGGCTCCTTTAAAGAAGGGGACAACATTTTGAAACACACATTCAGATTGAAAAAAACCCAAACCAAACATTTGGGTTTTTTTGTCCAGTTCCAATAGCACACTTACTATGAGAAAGAGAGGCAAAAAGGTACAAAGGCCTAGAATCAGATCAGGTGAACCTGAAGTATTTTAATGTAGATAAATAGTTTATTTCTAACCCTGCTCCCAGCTCCCATTGGTGCAGGAGCAAAGGTTCAGGTATAGCTTTAGCTAAAAAAAATCCATTACATGCCAGCTGAACATATTTTACCACTTTAAACCCAGACATTTCAGATTTTTATTCCCAAACGGTAAATTGGTACAGTTGCCAAAATAAATTACTTTGGTGTTTTGGGGGTTTGGTTATCATTTTTTGTTGTTTTTTTTTAAAGTAAACGAGAAAAGTAAAAAAAAAACCTGCAATCTTTGGGGTTCATGTGCATTTTTTTGTTTGTTTTGTTGTGGGTTTTTTCCCTTTTTCTTCTTATTCAGATCAGAAAAGAGTTCTCAGCTGCTTCCCATGCTCAGTGCTTTGTTGATCTCTACAGCACAAGAAAAACAAAATCCTTCTATGGGAAATACCCCTTCTTTTCAATTATGCTTGCCCCTCTCCCCCCAATTTTGCAGAACACCTGAGTAATTTACTGTTCTCTGTGGTTGTGAGAAAATACCTTTGGTTGGTGATTCATCCAGAAACTGGATTTATGCAACCAGAGGAGAAGCACAGCCCGTGACACCTTCCAACCAGCACTGACAGTCCTGGCTGAAGAGTGACACAGAAAACATGTAACACAAACCCTCCCCAGGGAAGGTGCCAGTCAATCCATGCAGTCAGGAAGCATCCAACATGCCCTCTGACATCCAACAAGCCCAGCAACTCCAGATCTCTCCAGTGTGCCAGTCCTTGGCCACAGCCATCACTATCAGTCCAGCCAAGGTGGGATGGATGATGCTCCTGCAGCTTTAACAGCACCTGACACCTTTCAGGTTCACCAGAAAACATCCCTCAAACATTCCAATTTTTCTAAGACCCAACTGGACCATCTCCCTTAACCATCACAATAGGGATCATTGATTTTCTGAACCCCTTTTGATTTTCTTTGAGCCATTCTCATCTGCCTCCCAGCACTTATTATCACTGTGAAACTATCCTCTCCCTGGTGGCACCACAGATACACTTTCTGGCTTTTCTGACTGTTCCCACACTGTCTCAAGCTGAGCCAAACAGTTTCCAAGTGCAAAGTAGCATGACTGAAACTCCTGCTTGACTTTCATAATGAATATGAAGTTGCTGGAGGGTAGAAATCCCTAACTTCACTCAATTCTCCAAGTCCACTTATCAATGCTAATCAGTCAAGACCAGGAAGGTCTTCCCATTTTGACTAGAATTACACCCTTTTTTTCTAATGACAAAGCCCAATTATTGCAAAAATATCTGTACATCATCATATTTGAAACTCAGTATTTTATTAACACACTGTACTAACCCAGGACTCAGACAAAATATCGACTGCACAAACGACCAGGTTGGCTCGTTTATGGCAGAATATTCAGAGATTCAGAGATGAATCTTAGATCCTTCTATGAATTGGTCAGGCCTGAGAGCAGCCTTGGATTTGAACTCTCTTTAGGCTTTGAAAACACTCTGATCTAGCTCCAAATCTGCTGGTTTGGAGGGCACGCTTTGTCCTCTGGGATGTTTCAGCAGCAAAATCAAATAATTTGATAGTTTTGGAATGCACTCAACTGGGACACCACAGGTTGACTGTGCTAACTTAAGTGCTGTCTGTAACTATTGCAGGTGGCTAACAATAGAGCTTGAGATAAAAGGATAATTTTGCAGCTCTGAGGTGAAGACATGCAAGATAAAAAATACAATAAAAAAATCGAAGCCTTCCCAAAACACCAGATTCTAGGATCAAAGCTCTGCATCCGCCTGCTCATATCAAACCACAAAGGCTGATGGGGAGGTAAAAATGCCTTTTTTCTCAGGGCACTGGGCTTGAGCAGAGTCAAGGAGCTGGTTCTGCATTTGTATCTCCCTCATAATAGCTCCAAGTCAGAGATGGTTTCTGACAGCTTGACCACCTCTCACTCTCACCACAAGCTGGCTGCTTTGTCATTGGCAGAGTCCTCAAGCTGATCCAGCTGCCCAGACAGAGCTGGCACATACTTGGAAACATGGCAGGCAGCCAGAGCAGCAGAGAGACGTGCTGGATTTTCCCTACACAATCCCTTAACAAGGAATCCTGATGTTCCTGGGCATAGCTTTCACTCCCTGGGTACCTCACACCAGCCAGCAGTCACTCTGATTACCTCTGAGACTCCCCTTAGCAAAGAAACAAACAACCTTTTCTCTTCCTTTCTCTCTTGGGATGAGCACATAAGAAAACATCATTAAGCAGAAATTTGCCTGGACTGGAGAGAGAACTCCAGGCCAGTCTAACAAGGGGGATTCTGCTCTTGCTATTTTAACACCAGTCCCCACAGTTAATTAATGCTTGTGCTTTTGCTTAAGTCATTCATGCACCAGCTCCCATGAGGAGTGAGCCTTTTTGAGGGTGCCCATCTATCTGCCTGTTAGGGGTGGACAGGAGATAATATTCCTATTTCTTCCTTAGCCATCCTATTTGCTTTGGCCCAGACAGTGAGCCCAGGACATCTTCAGAGGGCATGTTCTGTCCAAATACATCTCACTTCCCCTTCTCTTAAGATGCCTGAGTTTTACAAAAGCTGTGCATGTGATTGCTCTCTAATCCCCTTCAGACACTACAAATGGATTAGCACGAGCAGTTTAATCTGGATGACTTTGGTAACCATCCTCACCTTGAATAGTGAGTGTGCACAGGGAGCAATCACAGTTCAAGACCAAGTGCAGGGACCATTTCAGCCATTTGAGAAAGACACAAACTTGTAGTCCGCAGAATCCCTCCCACTTTCCCATCTCTATGAATTCTGGTCTAGGGTGGAGTTTAAGAATAAATAAACAGAAAAGATCAACTCATTTCAGCATCAAAAAGGTTCTTTGAGCTTGCCACAGAAGGACTGCTGTATCAAAACACAATTCAGTAGCTGCACATCCACAGACTCCACTAATTGCTGCAAGGAGCAATTCAATTATGTTTGTGACACTGAAATGAGCCATTATCAGTCTATAGGGGGAAATTGTGTTTGTGAGGTCATGATTTTTTATGGGTTAGAAGATAGCACATGTTTTTCATAGCATGTGCTATCTTCTCAAAAGTTCACTATTTTACTGCTGACAATATTCATTTTGGATTAATTCTTCCCCTTAAGAACTAATTAGAGATATTTCTAGTTGCAGGCACCATGTTCCACTGTAGATCAGAAAAGCCCAAAGCCATACCATCCTATCTTGGGGTTATGAAAACACAAATTTAAGGTCCCATCTACCTTGTGAAATTCAACTTCTTCATAATCAGATTATAAGTAATCACACTTTTACTCTGGCTTGATTGCAGCTCTAGTCTAGATAGGACCCTAAAAACAGTGAGATGAGTGCCCAAGGTCACACCAGTGACAGCTGGTTTTCAAGAAAAGAAGAAATAATTCCTGTTATAAAAGCAGCTGAGCTGAAAATTGACAAAAATATTTTGAAGATATTCTGAATTACAGATGCTGGAAGAGTTAAAATACACAGGGTCTCCTAAGAATTGAAATAACTTATTGAATACTGAATGAAAGTTGAGACAGATTAGGTGTCTGAGGACAATTGAGAGCTACCAGCACACCTAAACAATTCTCACAGAGAAAGATCTTTTATTTTTTTATTGTCCCTACAGCAATTTGAAGGCAAGATGATTGCAGAGTGGTGATATTCAGCAGCACCAAGTAAATTCTGTTTTGAGAACTCTGGGTTAAACAGCCCTGATTTAGATGTTCCTGCCTGTGCAGCAGCTCAGCAAAGATAACAGGTTGTATTAACCACTTGGTAATTGACCTATGGTGATTTAAAACCTTAATTTGCTTTCATGCTTCCTGATTTAAAGTAGTGTGTGCACTTGGGCATAACTGCTTGAAGAGGTCAGAGCAATATTTTAGCCTGGATTCCTCAGGAAACAAGCCTGAAAAGAGCACACAGGGTATGTCCCCTAACAACTCCTAAATGCATCACCCATTTCCAGCCAAATTGTTGCAGGGCTCAGAGCCCTGATGCTTACAACGTTTTCAAAGATTTTGCAGAGAGCCAGAGCCAAACTCAGCTCTTGTTCATTTTAAGAGCAGGTTGGCTGAGCACTGTGGGCAGCTGTGACTTCGTGTGACAATGTCCTGTCTCTTGAATGATGGGTATGTCAGAGGAGATAGGAATCAAGAAGAGGACAGTGGGCTTAACTGGGCCTGGGTCCTAGATGCAAAAGGGAAACCATAGAAATCCAGGCTGGATTGGACCTGCTGTTTGTTGAATGCTCTGTTTAAACAGCTGTGTTAGAGCCCAAACTTCAAGACATTCCCTTTACCTACAGCCACTGACACAGGAATAAAATGCCATTCTCTAGAAGAGAGACAAGCAAGCAGAAGGGTGAAACAGACCATCCTTGTGCCAGCCAGGTCGGGCAAGAGGCACTGGAGGCTGTGGAGCCCCAAGTGGCACCTGCAGGCAGGTGACAAAGCTCCTTAGGGGGTTTGTAGGCTCCTGAACTGTGAAGCTGCCACCGAGTTCAAGGGAGTCTTCACCTGCACCTTTGCTGAGCTGATTTTTTGATTGTGTCAATAAAAGAATAGGGCTGGGGACCAGCTGCAAAGTTCAAAGCCTGAGTTTCCTGTTTGTCTGCCCTCCCCTCTGCCTTCAGCTAAGTTTCATCTTCAAGTGAGTTCAGGGTTTGTCTGGCTTTCAGGGGCAAAGGGCTGCTGGAAACAGGCCCTGTTATTTTATCTGCTCAGGGTAAGTCAGAGAATGCTCATTTTCACAGACTATACACTTAATATCTGGGTTAGGTTAACAGGAGTTAAAAGGCAGTTTGGTCAAGCAAGCAAGGAAGAGCTGGAGTCTGAACATCCAGCTTCCTGCTGCCCACTAAATAATCACACACACCTTTGGGCCACAGCTTCCTCATTTAGCAAAAAAAGGGTCAGTCCCAGCATGCTCTTGTTACAGAAGGACAGTGGGCATTTCAGAAAAGAACAGCATTGTCATTATTTCTATTCCTGTCTTAAGATTCAAAAACTCACTAAATAAAAAAAGAAAATTCTATGGACTTAAAAAAACATAATGTACCCATCCTTACATGTTCTGATGAGGTCCCTATCACAAGGATATGGCCAAGAATTACAAGAAACACCAAGAATGCTACAGATCTATTATATTTTCAAACCCAGGCTGTGTTATCTGCAAGCACAAGACACTGTAAAGCCTGTGTCTGTCCCACCAGGGTTACCCTGAACGGTGCCATGATCCCATCAAGACTTGCAGGACTTGTCTGGGCAAGGAGCCCAGGGCCACAAAGGGAAGTGCTAACAATTAAAAAGATGTCTGCAGCTTGCAGAAATAGACATTTTCCCAGGAATAAAACATGACTTTGAATAAATGTTTTATTCCATTGCATATAATGAATGGCAGCGAATGTGATTTGGGGACCTGTCAGAGAGGGGAGCAAAGACATAGTACATGCACTGCAGACAGGATTAATGAGGTTGTTTAACCGAAACATAGGGAATTGAGATCACTGTTAATTTTAATCCCTTTTCCTCTTTCTTCTGTGATTTTTTTTTCCCTTTTTTATGATTGCTTCCCTACATGGCTGATAAAACAGGGCCATCAAAGTGTTTATTACAAGCTCTTGCAGGAACCAATCCATACACACCTGCATGGAAGGCAAAGCATCATCCTCTGCTCAGCATTGCCAGCAGATTTATCATCAAACTCAGCTTATAGCCTGGCAAATAACACTCTGTGCTTCCAGAAGAAGTAGCAGAAAGGAGTCACTAGGAAATAAATCAAGGATTGTACTCTAACCCAGCAGCTGCTTGAATGTGGCAACGCTGCTTTGCAGAGATGCTTTCCACCATTCTGTGCTGTTTGGAGCAGAGCAGCTCTCACCCCTATGCTCCCCAGACAACGTACTACAGAGCTTTTACCAGCATGAGGGAATAAGGCCAATGTCTGCCACGTTATCTTCTTTCTGGCTGCTAGAATAATTTTTAGGAGGGTGTTCGCTCCAGTTTTTAACTGCTTTAACAAGCAGAGAGCATTCTTGTTGGTAGATCAGTTTCCCCCCTCAGGAGGAACACACTCCCCTTTGCCAGCTAAATCTTCCCTCTACGAGACTTGGAGACTCTAATGGGAGGAATGCTGTGTGTGGTTTCACCTGCTTTAATAAAGCTACAAAGAGGCTTGTCCTGGCAAAGGAGCATTGTGGTGTTATTAGAAGAGCAGAATAGCACCAGGGCATCATCTCCAGCTAATTGTTTCATCAACTTGGAGAGCAGCAACTGCTTGCTAAATAAGGCACTTCTTTTCTGCTTTGCAATTCTGCTCTTCTGCCTGCCAAGAAAAGCTCTGACGCTGAAGGCTTCTAGAAATGTTGCCTTTGATTTTAGTCCAGAAAGACAAAAAGCAAAACCAAGAGCTGCAAATCAGAAGAGGCAAAAGCTCTAAGGAGATTCAGCCTCCTCCCACCCACATGAAACCCACATACCGAGTAAGCATTGGCTAGAAGAAAAAGAATTAACAAAACTTGTTTGCTGTGTATGCATCAGAAAATGTTAATGCTCAGCTAAAGAGGAGACACTTGAGAGTTTCCTCAAATAAATTTATGTTTTCAGCTGCTTTTGGAAAAACAATCATGTTTGCATATTTTTACCAAAATATTGGAAGTACTTGACTCTCATATTACAAAGCAGGGAACTGAAGCTCTTAAGCTAGTCCTTTAAGATTTGAGAAGAAATAAAGAGCTATTTAGAACCAGTTATTGCGCTTCATATTGCCAGCTGAAGTGGCAAAAATTCTTTTATTTTCTCCTATTCCTGGTTATCCAGGAATCAAACATGATGTAAAAGCACCTGCTGGTTAAAGCACATACTCATGTATGTTGATTTCCCTGGTCTCAAGTTCAGCTCATTTGCAATTTAAAGCGTCATCAGTAAAACATTTCTGCCCTCAAATGCCATGGGTTTTTCACCAGCAAAGCTCCTCCCTGAATATACCTCCCTTCTGTTCTGGCATGACCATTGTGGGCTGTCTTTAAAATTTGTGTCTAAATTATTCTTTCTTTCTCCCCCAGCATGAGTAAGCTCACTTCTCCCCAGAGTGATCCAGGCCAAATGTCACTGGGTGCCAAACTTGGCATCAGAGTTATTGCTCTATTATCAACAGCAAAGGTTCCCTGGATTATGAAGATGTCTCTGAACCTGCAGTCTTAAATTTCTGGAGCAAGGCAGTCAATAAAGTTTACCTAAGGTCTCCTTGCAGGGCTGGAGTGTGAATGAGTGTGCATTTCTTTGCAAAACAGAAGGTAAGAGAAGGTGGGGGGGGACAGTTCAGGGCTACCTCTGGACTTTCCAGCCTGCTCCCCAGAAGCCCAGGAGACACTGGTAAGAACAGAGGAACACAAGAGCTGGACACAGCCAGCAGGGTGTGAACAGATCCCATACACCGAGTCGAGCCGACCATGCATGGGACACGCCAGTTATGATGAGGAATTCCTCTGGTTCCAGTTGTGATTGACAAGAAAAGGAATAAGAAGATAGGAGCTGAAAAGCTGCGTGTAGTAACCTTTCCCTTTGTCAGAAATGTCAAAGCAATTCCTAACAGCTCACTTAAAAAATGCATTTTACATCCTCTTTTTGACATCCTTCCCACCTCCCCAGCATTGCCAGAAGAGCCAGATTCACCCTGCCAGACAGAAGAAGGGAAAAGAAGAAAGAAAATACAGATCTCTAAATACTTCCTAAGCATCATAGAGGACAAAAGTAAGTATAATACCCTGACAAATCAAGCATGAACCACCGTGTCCCCACAAAATCCTTGCTCTAATCAGACGGGAATGAGATTACTTATCCTCAACTCAATGATTTTTGTCTTATTTCCCTGCTAAACACTGATCACACTGTGCAACATATCTGTATCAGGTCCATGTTCTTATTTTTGTTATTGCCTTTCTTCTCTCACAGCTTTTCCCCATTCCCTTTCTCTGTCACGTTGACTTAGAAGAGTACCTGATGTCTTTGCATCAGGAAAGCTGTGCAGCTCTATGAATAGCTGCTGAAGATTCATACCTCACAGAGACAAACCCCCCCCCCCCAAGACCCCAAAAAACTTCACAAACCCAAAATAAAACAACAACAATCCACAATAAAGAGAAAAGGGATTTTACTGACGAAACTCTCACATCTGCATTTGCTGACTTCATGATTAGACTTCATCTTACCTAAATTTACACATTTTAAAAATAAGATACCTCATCTCATTAGTCATCTGGGCTTCTACTACAGTCAGTAAACAGAGAAAGGGCAAGTCAGGAGAATGATTCACTGCACCTTCTTTAGAAAGCTATTTTCAGATGAACTAAATCATTCTTTGGAGATTAGACAATTAATATAGACTAGATGTCCAACTTCTACACAGTGACAGGGAAAGATATACTACTATCATGACACAAGGAAGGATAGGATCAAAGACTAAGAGCTGATAATAGTCATGAGTGTGAATTATTTGGTTATAAAACCTCTTGGAAGGAGCAGACACAGGGAGAGAAAACACTCTCAAGGTCACAGAGAAGGTCACTAGAACTGCTCCTGTTCCCTGACTGCACTCCAATGTCCTGAATAAAACATATTAATTAATAATGCAAGGAATAACGTTTAGGAAATTACAGTCCACAGCACATGTAAAAAAAAAAAAAATTATCACAAGAAAAAGCATGAGTTTACATTGTCATGTGTTTACCTACAGTTCCATTTACATGAGTACACCAATCCCCCAGTGTTTGTAGTAGAGTGTTAGTAGCAGGAAAAGACAGCTCTGTGGACTTTCAGTAGCTCCTTCTACATAACAAAAACTTGAGGCATGAGATGGTACCAGTGACCACACTGCCTAACCAAACCTAAAGTAAATACTCTGCAGTCTAACTAGAAAGCAAAAGCTGTAGGGAAGAGAAGAATTTTGCACTGCGTTGAATGAATGCTAGTTCTGGACTAAGTGGAGGGAAATACTTAGAGAAAATACTACAGAGAGCAGCTGGACCACCATCTGGGGGTACCCAGTGATGTGGGACTTCTATACTTGAAGCCAGTAGTGAGCAGAAGGTGGGAAACAAGCTTCATCTCCCCCACAGCCAACAGGGCACCACAGGAGATTTAACAAACCCAAGGGGCCTTCCAAGGACTGAAGGGAAGAAGAAGATCATGGAATATTTGGAATGACTGCATTGACAAAAGAAATAGCCCTGGCCATGGACTTGCACATAAGCTGCCAACTGCAGCTGTGCTCAAGACAGCAGTGTCACAAAAAGGCACCTTATAATGTCAACGTAGAAAAGCCTGCATAGACCTGAAGGATGCTTTTAATCCTTGTACCACCATGTCCCTTTGTACATTATTTTAGCTGTAAGCACTTTCTTAGAAGAAGAACCAACTGCCAGCTGAATTGGTGCTTCCCCTCCTTGCCCTCCAAACACTCCATAACCACGAACCTCAGCTGTGCTTACTCGTTCCCTGTGTTTACCCAACAGATCATGGCAAAAAGTGATGAGAGGAAGGAGTTTATAAGAAGAAAATAATCAATACTGACATGCCATCACTGTCTGCAAGGCAATCATTAGCAGCTCAGGAGAGACCTCAGGGGCTTCTGTTTGCTCGGTGTTTGATTGCCTCCCGCAGAGAGCTAAGCTGCTCGGAAAGACTTCAGCAGGTGCCTTTTCCTCTTCCAGCCCAGGGAATTCAGTCTAAGTCAGCCAGCTAAATTACACCTCTGGGTTATTATCAGCAGTATTAATTACTGTGTCCTCCCTAATTATCCTCTCTTAGCACACTCAGTTGGTTTGCAGGAGCAATGCAAGGTTGGCAAACAGCGGCATTTAAAAATTATTGGGCCAGAGGCTCAACTAATATAACACAGCACAGCAGGCTTCTGGTAAGGTCAGTTTATCCTACTGGTGGAGTTTCCTCACTGCTTTATGAGAGTATGAGCTGAGTTGTAGCTCCACAGAAATGCCCTCGCCAGCTGGCATGCATGGAGACAAACAGTTTTGGGTCAGTTGTTCACTGATCTAAGCCATGACCTTGTGGTGCAAAGTGCTATTCCCTACCACAGTTCTAACATTTTCTGATTGACTTTACTATATAAACAACACAGTATCATAATCCGGAGTCAGAACTTTGCTTTTGTCTCCTGACCCATCCTGCATGAACTGCATGTAGACTCAGACAACCCAGGGGGACTGATACATTTCATCTGTCTGTCCTGTACTTGAAATTACCTCAGCAGACTCACACTCAGACCACTGACATGGAAAGTCACATTTGAAATATAAAATGACTCATTTGTGCATTCTTCTGCCTTTGTTGTTCAAATCCCTCAACTCCCCCCGGGCTGGCTCCTCTTCTTGGATGCAACTTGCATCTGGGTTATGCAACTCAGCTCACCAGATTCCCCCCATCTCAACTGTGGTTGACAAGGATAACTGCTCTGTGGCCTGACAGCCAGCTGCTGGAGCCTTGATGAGTTTGTTGCCTTGGGGGATGACAAACCTACCCCAGAGAAATGTACACATGCCCCCACCATATAGATCTGTCACTGAAAAAAAAAGCACTAACATTCAGATAAAGTGCATTTAAAAAAAAAAACAAACCAGTAAAACAACAAAAAAAAAAAATATTCTACAATCTGGCATGTACTTTCTTGAACTGCAAGCTTTCAGATCATTTAAATCCACGTGTCCATAACCTCCAACCAGCTCCTCTAGCTGTGGAACATTTTCTTCCATATCCCTCAAAACAAGTTTTAACTCTGTTCTCACGTGTTGCCTGTGGAAATAATATCTAACTGCTCTTCTGGTCTTTTCTGCAGATGACATAAAATACAACATTCTTTGCAGAGAGGTGGACTGAAAATGTTACCAGACTTTCTACCCCGAACTGACTGAAGCTCTACAAGTCTCCTCTTCCCAGCTATGTGATTTGAAGTAGTTTTTGCAAATATCACCAGACTCCTGTGCTCATCTGCCCTTAGAGTTCAGAGTTTAAATGAAGCACTCAGAAAATATAGATCCAAGCAGGCAAGATGTATTTGCCAGCACACAGCGAGAAGCAATAGAAATCCCATTTTAACAAACTCTTCTCTAGTTTGAGAGTGAAATCCAGTCTGGTGAAGGTCAATTCTAGCTCTGTGTATATTGTTTAAGTCCTTTGTAGCCTGTAGCTGTTACAGAAACCACAGGGTTTTGGAAATGTTTATCCTGATAGAAGATTGCCATCTTTTTTGAGAACAAATACTAGCTACTGCATTTTTAGCACATTCCCTACATTATCAAGGTAAAACAAGTGACACTCTGCTCTAAGCATTCACTGAGTGGGCAACAAATAAAGTAAATCTGACCATTTTTTGGCTCATTCCTACTACTGCAGGAATCTAAGGATGCCTGCAGATCCACTGGAGGAGGAGGGGAGGAGATGTGCAGGTGGAGCAATGAACCCAGAGGAGGATGAGACAGTGCCTCAAACTCTCTCAACCTTCCTCTGCATGTCTGACCATTTACTCCAGTTACCATCTCCAGCATGAGCTGGTGACACCACAGACTGAATCATGCTCTTTTCTGCAGGACAGCAAAAGATTTTCTTTAATTTTGGCAATGCCAAGGAAGACAGCTCTATAAGAATTCTTTCATGACAAAGAAGAATCTGCCAAACAATGCAGCAAAACAAGAGGAGCTGGGACTTAGAGAAAACCTTCCTCTCTTAGCAAAACCCCACCCTTGTAAACTTCTTCCATGGCTACAACCTCTCTCACAAAGCAGCACCCTCTTGTCCCACCAGCATCTTTGCATCATGAAGGTGACCTTCTCCATGATGCTGCAAAATAGCCAGGGTGTAAAATGTGATACATAGATCGGGGTCTGATTCCTATCTCCACTGGGACACTTTAGGTAGCTGTAAAGCCCATTTCAGCCAAAGGTAATCTTTCCAGCAAGCTTTGGATCAAGTCTGGCATAAATTAGAGCTCCCAAGGCCTCCTTAGTTTGGCTTTTTGTCTAGAGGAGGGTGTGCAGGGCAGTGTTTGTGCTGATGAGTTGCTTGGCATTACAGTAGGAAGGTGCAGGAGATCCAAAACCCTGCTGCTGTTAATATCCATGAGTCACCAGCACTCTGTGTGCCAAACATGCTTCCAAACGAAGCTGCAGTTTGCCCTTGGTTGTTTAGCTGGGCAAAGGCAAGTTGCAAAACTTTTTTTTTTTTTTTCTTCAGTGATTCAAGATATCAACATAGCAGAAATCTCTGTCTCGATCTGTTTACTGGTAAATATCGAACAGAGATGACTGCTGTGTGTTTGCAGTTTATTAATAGGTTACAACTTGAATTTTTCTTCTCTTTTTTTCCTGCTGATCTCACAGAAAACTATAAAACCATCTATATAGGTGTCTGCCAAATAGACTTCTTGGAGGAAAGTGTGAATAATGGGTTCTGAAGTATGGATAATTAGCAGATCAAATAACCCCAAGGACTGGGGAATTTTTTCATCATCTGCAGATATTTGCCATTCCTATTTTTCTAAATAAATTATGTTACCCTCCAGGTACATTTTTTCTCCTAGTTCATATAATATAAATAGAGGTGTCTACTGCAGGACTAGGGGAGGTTATTTATTTTAATTTATTGCTTCTTACGGTCAGAAAATGTAAGCAACATTTACAGCTCCAGTTGCAGTTAGGAGTCACATGGGCAGTTTTTGTGCAAACTTTCGGACTGCAGCACCTCTGTCCTGACCTTTCCACTCCTACAAAAGGCTGGTGTTCAATTTAGTTCAGTAATCACAAGCTGAAGAAGTTTCCCAGTGTCAGCAGGATGGTCACTTGGTAGCAAGAACACAGCAAAAGTTGTGAACCTATTTCTTTCTGGGTGCAACCCTGAGTTTCAGGTGACTGCAACTGTCTCATGGGGATCCATGTCATATTCCAGCATTTATTTCCTAAATACTGCTTTACTTCTTATTTACTTGCTTTACTTCTTATTTACTTGCTCCACTTCTTAGCATAGCCACAAATAGGGAATAGGCAAAACTCCAGTGACACAACAGCAAAGCAATTTGCTTCTCATCTGAAGCAGGACAAGGCTAGAACACAGGATAGGGTCATTCCTTTCCCCCAGACAACAGTTTATATGCCACCAGGGTCACCCATCACCAGCCCACAGCTTTGGCCACACGTTTTTGGAAATAACAGCTACAAGGATGGTTGCCCCACTGAGGGGTTCAGCTGCTGATTTGTAGAAGCAGTAGAGGAACTTGTTCCTAAAAAAAATTATAGGACTTGGTCGCAAGTTAGGAGTTCACAAAAGCAATTTTTTCATAGCAATTGTCTTATCAAACAATAAAGGGTGAAAGCTCCATACTCTGCTAATATCACGAGAAAAATGATGCAACTGTTACTTATAAATAAGCCTGATAAAGTGTTTCAAAATTTGAGCCCTCTGATATTTTTTTTTTCCTAACAAAACACAGTCATCTTAGAGACAAAATAAAACTCTTCCCTTAGAGACAGCAATTTAATAGCAGGGACATTAATTAATTTCATCTTCACATCAATGCTCTGTTTTATTTAAAATCCCATCCTGCAGCCACTGGGGTGCTTGAGCATCTGCAAAGTCTGCAAGAGCCCTGGACTGCAGCCAAAGGGAGGTTTGGTGGAGGTGGCAGATGGCAGACTAATGTAGACATGACAGAGCCAACTCTAGGCTAGTTTTCTAGGGTAGCAGTAGTGGTTTATCAAGAGTAACATAGTGCTTAGCCCTGGAAAAGCAGGATAAACTACAACCATTCATCCTGAGCTCAGGCAACAGGATGACCATGAGCCTTTGCTAGCAATAATGCAATTACAGCTATTACAAGTGGACTTTAAGTACTCAGAACCCTAAAAACATTTATTCTTCATCTTCTTCTTTTTTTTTTTTTTTTTTTTTTTTTTTTGTTAAAATTTGCAATGGTGACTCACTGCGACCCAGAATAGTGATTATTTACGTGAATGATGGTAGCCTCCTTCCTTACAAATTTCTTCACAGGACTATAATAGTCAAGTAGATAAATGTACCTAATATGCCTGACAAACTCAATGCCCAGAGCTACAAAAACAAGGTTTGACGTGTCCCAAACACCCTGCTAAATCCTTATTTACAGCCTGCAGAGGCCTGAAAAATACAGGTCAATGTCAAGGGAAGATGTCATGAAGCACTGTCAAGAAGATGTCTCTGTCAGCAGCCCCACTGAAAATCAAATTGATCTTTCATAGCTTCATACAATTAACCTATGTAAATATGTGCTAACAACCACTTCACTGGTAATTAATTTTAGTCATCAAGCTTGTCTTTGGTGGCCAAGGCCCTTTCAGCACAAAAGGCAAATGCAGGAAGGTAGTGGCAGAGCAACACCATTGATAGAACAGCCATCCCACCATCCTACAGGTCTCTCTGCAAGCAGCTTGTGAAAGGTAAACTCAGCAACTTGCTGATGCTACAACACTGAAAAAAAAATCTCCTGGACATCCCAACCACTGCTCTTCTTATTGCTCCAATGTTTATCTTCACAAGTGGTGAAGCAGAGGTTGGGTGGCTGCCTACCCCTGCACTGCAATGCTGAAACAAGGACAGGCAAATTCTTCTGCAGACAAGGCTGTTCTCCTCCCTAGTCCTTGCCAAGCAAGCACAAGCAGAGGGTACATGAGGAAGAGGGCAGCAGCAGTGGTCCCAGAAATAGGAAGCCATCCTGGTTTGCCTTGACTCCACTCACATTGTTGATACCTTGATGCTCCTGCTCCCACCAAGGATAAGGTCCAGACATCCCAAGACATAATGAGTCTGCCTCTGAGTCTTCTAAACAGGTGGATCTGATGCCTTAGATCCTTTCCCAAGAGACTCAGGGCCCTCATACACTGTTTAGCATAAAATGTTTCTATCTCCAAGGTCTTAATCAAGCACACAATGAAGGAAATAAATCTTCCTCTTTTTCAGTTCCAATGGTTCAGCTGTGTCAATGGGGCCAGACTGAGTTTTCAGCTCATTTGAACCCTGTGTGTTTGAAAACATAAGTGCCAACCATTAGGTGGCACAGACCCACCCCTTTAGCTCTTCTGCATCAGCTCCCAAGGACCTTCCAACAATGCAGCCAAAGGGGCTCTATCTGACCACACACACCTTTCCCCTTCTGAGATGCTCCTACACTTGCTTAGAAAGCACCACATCAAACTTGCCCTCTCTAAAAGCAACACCCTGCCCCGTTGCTACACACACTTCTGATAACAGCTGGGTGCAGATTCAGCAAGACAAATCTCATTCTGAGAGTTCTTTGCCATTAGAAAGTAAACTTAATTAGCTTACTGCATAGATACATGTGGGAAAATTAGCTTCTGGAGAACTGAAACACCCACACGCTCTCTGCAGAACCCTCCAGAACTCCTGCAGCCCCAACACACATCACAAACCACAGCCATATACCCTGGCACCATGTGCAGAAGTATTTTTACATTGTGCCAATAATTCCAGCAGCTCAGCAAGCCTGGAAAAGCCCAAGGCTATTACCATGGGTTTTTATGAGCATAATAAGCAGTTTATTTCCACACCACAGACATAAACATCTCCAGGATCCCAGCCACATACACAGGGCACCTGAGACACTAGCAGCTGTCTCCAGCTCCACTTGACCCCCTGAAAAAGGAGGCATGGAAAATGCTACCCCAGCAGGCATTAACACAGGGTTAATTAAACCTAAACTGCTCAGCAGGGACACAGTGAGCTGAGAGTCGGTGCTTCTGCAGGCTGCCCACTGCACCAAGCCCACTGTGGCATCATCATTAATGGCTCTCACACAAGCCTCAGGGCTCATTTGCTTGACAAGAGCAAAGCAGTAATTTTACTGTTGAACACTTGCAAAAATGATGCCCTGACTTTTATCAAAAGTGACAGGCAAGTTATGTGAGCAGTTAACTGAAGGTTACTTTTTAGGGCCAAACCTCTGAATAGATCAGACATTCAGATTAGTTCATGCATGGATGGAAGAGAAGAAAGAAAACAAAGAGAAAAGGAAGTAAGGAAGAAAACAGGGTAGGGGAAAAGAAACGGAAGTAAAGAGATGGATTTAATTGGTTTCCTTAAATCAGTGCTGTGAGGGATAGAAGGGGGATGACTTTCAGAGGGGCAGCTGCCTGCGTTCCCCAAGGAGCTCTGACCATGCCAAGCTGGTTGGCAGCTGCTGCAGTTTTGGCAATGCAGCTGGGACATCGGGGAGAAACTGAGGTTTCAGCACATGCAGGAGAAGCATCCTTCAGTTGGTACCTTCCACAAGGTTTTGCTTTCCTTTTCGTTCATCAAATGAAAACCTCATGAGAAAACTTTAAAGGTCCAACAAATTGCTTCATTTATGCTGTGGACACTTGAAGAGGAACAAAGTAATCCACAGAGTGAGCGTACCTGGGCACCAGCCATTTCAAGATTTTTAGAAAAAAAAGAATTCGATGCTCAGGAAAGTATGTAAAACTTTCAATTTTGACAGTTTTGCCAGAAAAAAAGTCGTTAGTGAAGTCAAACATCCCATTTGATGTTCTGAATAAAAAATAGTGTTTTTACCTCAGAACAACTTTTCCTTTTGACAGTTTTACACAAGACTACAAAAGTGAAAGCTGAAGAAAAAAGAAAGTATTAAGATGCAGTCAAAATGAAGATTTTGTTAAAAAATGAAGTTTTCGGTTGCTTCCATCCAAAAGCAATATGGAATTGTAACATTTCTTCTGAAACACCAAGAGGCATATGAAGGCACCCTAACATCAAAACATCCTATCAATCCTGCTTCCCACAATAGCAAACTCAAGGAAAAGCAAGAATATTGAATTCACAGCCTGCAGACTGATTTGCAACCAAGAGCTTGGTGGAGCCTAAAAAAATCAAATCCCCACACCTGCAGGGTAAGGAACCAGAGTTTTCATCCCTGCCCTGTGTATGTGCTGCCAAAGGGTTTTCCTGGTAATAACCCTGGCTGTCACCTGGTTAGACTGCTCTGTTGGGCTTCTTTAAGCCAGCATAGCAAAAGCCCAACAGTTCTCTGAATTTTGTGGAATTTTTTTTTTCTTTTATGATTAGCAGTGGGAGAAAAACAGACTGCTCACTCCTGCCCCCCATCCAGAGCATCTGCCACCAGTGCCAGGACATTTTCTCACTGCCAGGCTCACAGAGGTGACATGGCAGAGGTGACATGGCAGCCATTGGCCTCTGCCCTGCAGGTGCACCCAGGGACACCAAGCCTGAGCCCCAGCTCCTGCAGCCCTATGCCAGACACAGCCCTGACCCACATCCCACCAGACCCTGCCATGGGACAGAAACAGCTCCCTGGCAGTGAGATTAGAGCACACTGTTATTTATCTCCAGGTAAGTTGAATTCTAGACCTGTCGGCATTGACAGGAACATAAATATCCACTGGGCTGGGCTTAGGCTGAGTGAGTCCTGGATTTGGGATGGAAATATTGCAGTTGGGAGCTTATTTGTTAAAAAATAAGCTTATTTGTCCCACTTTCCCCATCCTTCCTCTTCACCCCATTTTCCACCTGTTCTGACCTTCTCAAGAAAGGTCAGTGTTTTGCCCTACTGTTTTGCTCCTTGATCACACCCTAGCTTCATTGGTATAAGCAGACTTGATGCAGGCAAGGACTAAACCTTGCAGAGAGTGCCCATTGGTTTTCTGATCACATCCTGGGCTGGCTGTCAGGCTCCAAAGGCAACAGGATTTATTGCACTGAAAGGCAGCAGCCGCCCGTGAGGAGCATACGGAGCTTCATGCACAGGAATAAAAATTTCAGGGCCACTTGGAGATATGAAATATTTCTTAATTACTTTCTGTTCCAGCACAGCTTGAGGGTTTTGCTGCTGTTGTTCTTAAGGCATTTTTGGTAGTTTTGGCTTTTTTTCTTTTTTTTAATGTGCCTGGTTCCAAATCAGTATTAATGCCAGCTTTCTTGCTGCATCTTGTAAGAGGACTGAGCTACAGCTTTGCTCAGAGACCAACTGCTCTTGCAGGATGCTGGCATAGAGAGGGTGCCAGCCTGTCAGGGTGGGATTGTTTCTCTCATGCTGAAAGACATTAAGATGTCCACACACACACTTCCTCCCTCCCAAACATTTCTCCACAATGGCATTGAAGAGAGGTGCATCACTGGAGTGCTTGCTTCAAAGAAGCCGGGACGAACCCCTTCCACTGTTTTCCCCTCTAGCCCTGCCAGATCCTGCATTTCACTAATGCCCTTGCTTCTCAGTAACATCTGTCCCTTGGACTGTGACTCCTAAGGCACAATTTTCCCCATCACCCTTAAAACTTAAGCCTTGCTCCTCCCCTCTTCCTCCTGCTTCATATCTGCCCCTCAAATGTGATCTCTTTTACTGCTGAAGCCAACACCTAAGTTATGGAAGGTTCGGCGGTCGCTAAAGTAATTCTGCTTCTCAGCTGAGAGCTAAGAGAAAAATGAAGCAACTCTGAGAGGGAACTGAGGAAACCCAGGGACTGAATCCCGCTCCTCCCACTGTTCCCGCCTCCCAGACATCAGACAAACACACAGCCCCAGCAGTCATAACAAAAGGAACCCGCCAAGGCTCTGGGGGCGGTCCCTTATTTCGAGCTCTCTTCTCTCAGGTCCGCTATGGAAAGCTCCTGGTCTGCCTCAGCCGTCACTCAGTAAAAAAGCCCCAGAGCTCAGCTGCTCAGGGGAATGGATGATCTTTTTGCAGTAGATTTTCAGGGCAGAGGGATGCAGCTGCCAGGCGACATGGGGGAATAGTGAACAGCAGTGGTTGTCTCTTCCTTGTCCCGGGGTCAAGGGCAGCTGGGATGTGGCCCCAGGCAGACCAGAGGTTGCTGCATGTTCCTTTTGTCCTCTTTTTGTTTCTCCCACCCTGCTGACACCCACAGTGCCATGCAGCCTCTCCTGCATCCCCAGAGGCCAGAGCTGAGGAGAAAGCAGCAGCACAATCGCTATTGTATGACCCAGCTCAACCTCTCCTGGAAATTCCCCTGGCTCCTTCTGAGTTGGGCTTTGCACCTGGCAAATGCAAGACTCAGAAACTGAGCTAAAAGACTCCCTCCTTCTGCGCAGATGAAGGAGAAAAGGGAAATGACTTTTAATCACCTCCTTATATCCCTTTTTCTTCTACTTCATGTGTGATCTGAGAACAAGGCAGCACTGGAAGTCTTCCCATCCGTGCCACAGCTGATGCAACAGTTTTCAACCTGGGAAAGTTGGTTCTGTGTAGTTATAAAAAAATAAAGCCTGGGACATGACCTTAGAGCAGCCAGCCTACATAACAGAAATGGCACAAGCTGGATTTGCTTCCCTGTTACTAGACCTGCTCAGATCTTTGTTCCTAAAACCAACATGTTTTCTTTCAGCATCCCAAGCTGGGGAGGATGGAGGGAGACCACAGCCGGGTGGAAAAGAGAATAACAATTTAGCCAGGACAGCTCAATGACCGTGGGAGGTCATCTTTTTCAATCTTTTCTAGGTTAAACACAGGCTGTTGTGTCTCACTTTATTATATAATATGATTTGCTGATATAGTTTGATAGGCTGAATCCAAGAACATGGTGACTCATGTAGGAAGCTGGAAGCCTCCTTGTCTCCAGCACTCTGTTTCCAGAAGCTGAAGTGAATCAAACTGATTGTATTGTAAATGGTATTTAATTATTTTTGCTTTTAGTAAATAACTATTTATTTAGTTATTTTTAAAGTCTGTAAGGGAAGTCTCCCCAGATTTGAGAGAGTGAGGGAAGCTACAGACTTGAGTGCAACAGAATCTTTAAAATAATTTTTAGGAATTGTCTCAAAAAAGGAATGAGAGGAGAAGGGAATGTAACCAAAGGTGGGTGTCAGGACTCCTGGGTTGCAGTCCCTGGCTTGGACACTTCAGGGAAAAAACAGCTTTTCCCTGCAAAACAGCCTGGCTACCAAAGAGTTCCTTGCTTTGGGAACTGAATGGTTTTGACAAAAAGCCTGAGCTTTTCTGCAATCCTCTCCTCTAACACCTGCCCATCTCAGTTTGCCCAGACATAAATATCCACTTCACAGTTGCATTGTAAACCTTAATTAAGATCTGTAAGCTATAGATTAAAGGGATTATATTAGTAAAGTATCAGGTATAGCCCTTGAGAAGCGCACATTTTCACACTGTACCATGCACAGCAGCATTGAGCTATATATGAATGTCACAGCATTATATTGATTTGATAACTACTAAAAAGCTCCAGGATCTCTGCAATAAAAGCACGATAATGAGAAGCAGCCAGGATAGCACTGTTTCTGCAAACACTATTTACATTCACTGGAACTAGAGGATAAGCTGTATTTATCAATAGGCAGGTGAAGGCTGGTTTAAATGCAAAGGATCAGCCAAGCTCATTTTGTGGAAAATGTGGTGGCTGTGGTTTACCTCTTTAGCATTGGCTGCAAGGTATCAAAAAAAAGAGCAACTCATCCAAAAGTGAACACTGCAAAACAAAACCTAAAGCTATCAGGTGATAGTCTGCTATATATTTTTTATTCAATATTTTTAAATTTTTTTGCTAGGTGCAGCCCTCAAATTGTCAACAGCTAAAATACCAAAACCTTGGTCTATTTATACTCAGAATGTGCGAGCACACAACTTCATTACAGGGTGAAGGAAAAGCAGGATGTTAAATTGCTCTAACGAGTAGTTACTATTTAATGAAAAAGAAGATCAATTATTACTTTACAGAAGCCTGAAGTGTCAGAGATGTCTCTTGGGAGGGCAATATAATGTAATTAGGGCCAAATGCAGTGATGAACAGAGCTCCCTCGATGCATGTTGTCTGGTAATGCCCTCCCACACATCCCCCCCTCTGGTCCCTGTGTAAATGAGGACACAGCTCTAACAAGCTGCCTTCTATGATTACCCATAGCAGAGTGTTTCCAAAAGCAGAAAGAAGGACAGATAGTAAACATCATTCACTCTCCTACCGAGAGAAAGGGGAGAGATGCTGCTGGGCTTTAACCATGGCTATGTGAAACAAATGGCTGCTTTGCTACTGCAGGTCATTAGTGGAGGTACAACCATAAATTTTGTTGTTCCCTGCTGCTGCTGCTGCTGTGCTACAGTTCTCAGTCTCACAGCAAAAATCCAGTTGAAACCGTCCTTTGAGCTCATGGTATTTTGGACAAAATGCATCCTCCCGGTGCAGTGGGGACCCTGTGATGCCTGGCATTCCACCTTTGTGCTTGACACAGAGGTTGGAGCCACATCCTGAACTTCTGCCTCGAGTCCCACATGCTCAGCCCCAGTGAGATGCTCAGTGCCCAGGCTCTGATGGAGATGGGGCAATTTGCTTCGCCATCTCTAACCTTGGAAACTATTCTTTGGATTTTTGTGTTTCTTTTTCCTTGTTAATGTGTGGCTCTTCATTCATCCTTTTTTCTAGATGAATCTACTCTTATGGCTGCCATACATGATCCACATGACAGCAAACAAAAGGAAAACATATCACCTCCCAAAGATCCCTAATAAGTGGTTAATTAAACAGGAATGATTACACTTCCCCTGGGAGTGCTGTGCCAGCAGGGAACTTTCATATTGTAAAGAAGAGGACAAGCAGAAAGCAAATTCCTCCAATGTTTCTTGTCTTGGAGAAGCTTTCAGATCTTGCTGGCAGAAAGTTTATAGTCCTCTGCAGATATCCCAGCTGAGTGATTTTTTTCCTGTCACAAATACCACATAAATTCTCTTAAGTTACTAGCAACTAAGGAAGATATGCCTGGCAATACCTATCACTACCTAACACAGTAATTACATATTCTGCTTCCAGGTACTAATTATATTGCCTCTCAATTACTCAGTGATTACACTTTGAAGTAATTACCATGACACCCATGCATTCTGGGTGATAAAGCAGCAATAATCCTCTATCCATTCTATGGAATTGGCTTCCCTAGAAACACTTTCTATAACACTTCCTACGAAAACCAGATCCAGAGAAGCCCCAAAGAGTAGGGTTGGTCAAAAGGAAACATGCCCTTCCTCCCAGCACACTGGATGGGCTGCAGCTCTGCCTCCACTCGTTACCTCTTGAAGAGCTTTGAAAGCAAGGCACTCATTTCATGTCAAAGGTATCCAAAAGTCACCAGGATAAAACACGTGGTGAGGAGTCAGGAGACTAAGAAGAGGGGACAGAGTGGCTGCAGAGAAGTAGCAGAGCAAGACAAGTGCAGCAGCACTAAGAGTGAGGAATTAGCAAACCTGGCAAGTCCAGCACTGTCTGCACATGGCAGCTCTGACCCAGGACTCAAGCCCCATGACTGCAGTTTTACTTCTCTAAAATCAGATGATTTGTGCCATGTGGCTAAGACTTATGTGTTCCCTGGGACTGGTGGCATCAACTCCCACCATATGTGCCCAGACATCACACAACTTCAGTGCAGATGAAACCCTTAACACAGGAACCCAAGAAGGTTCAAAATGTTCATGCTTGCAAAGGCACTGCTTATCATCCTCCCAGGATTCAAGTTACCAGAACATATTGTTCATACATGTTCAGAAGTAATTTCTTCAGATGTGGTATTTGGGGAAAGGGAGGAAAGGATTTCTTAAAACAAAGATTACTGCCTCCTGCAGCTCTTACTTGCCTTTCTATCACCTCCTGAAGTTCATATCTGATCACATACATCATTCCAGTTCTCCCAGCATCCAGAAAGATGACCCTTTTTAATTGCAGTAAATATTAGATGTACACTTCTGCCAACCTTTGCAGACCAGTCCTGCAAGATCAGAAGCAATCTGGACAGCATTTTAAGAGCTCAGAGTTCTGACACTGTCCCTTAACAATCCTTAAGTGGTTTAGGTAATAGGTTAACGTGTTAAATATTGCCTCTTTTCAAGTATTTCAATTACAGTGTTCCCCATGGAAGATCCCTACCCACTCCAGTTGTTACAAGCCAGGCTGCAATCATCACATATCTGTCTGTTCTAAGCTATGATCACAGCTCCTGGATTTTTTTGGTTTCTGATAGCACAGTGCCTGATCCAGGACAGAAGATCCTCTGGGAGAACCTGATGCAAATAACAAATAAAGCCTCCAAGCTTCTCCCTGCCCCACGCTAGAACAGAGATCAGCTCCCAACCCAGGGCACCCTTTGAGCTCTTGCTTTTCCTCCATTAAGCACAGGTCTTACCTGCAGCTTTTTTTGAATAGATGGAAATTTTCTGCCAATTTCAGCACATACAAGGTCCAGTCTCTAGAGTAATTTCCAGTTAAATAAAGTACTCAGGGAAATCACCATGAGGGTTTACTAATAAATCTTATAATGAGTTACTGCATACTGTGACAGGAGAGAGAAGGAAGAGAGAAACTGCATATTGTTTGAAAAAACATGCACTTCCCCATAAAAAAAAATACCCTTCCCTCAAGAGCATGATAATTATCAATGAAAACTGTCCAAGTATGTGCATCTGTAGAAGAATTTGCTACTCTGCAGACAAAACCTGTAATTTGGCTTTTATTTCTGTACCTGGCAATAGGTTTGGCCATCTGGTATCATCATGCCTGTAGGGGACAGCTTCAGGTAGACATGTCCTAATGTACCTCTGTACAGCTGCAATCAGACCCACACCTTGGGCTGTGGATTCTTGCCTCCTTTACACCAGTGGGAGTCAATATTCTGCGTGGATGACACAGTGGTACCACTGTAATAACAGATAAAGTAGATAATTCAGGTCTGTTCAGGTAGATAATTCAGGTACAGGTAGATAAATCAGGTCTGTTCAGCCCTCCCTGACTTGCAAAAATTGCAGAATCTTATTTATATGCCCTCTTCATAGGTATCTGCTTCTGTGGTTTGAGGGAGACCATCCCTGACTCAGAGGAAGTTGCCAGAGGCAAGATGTAATCCACATCTGGAATTTCCAGAGGAAGTTCTGTATTATGGACTTTAAAAGGAAAATTTTGACCCAGAAGAGTTTCAGGCTGGAATTCCCATTAAGAGAAAAAAATAAAGCAAAGCAATCCTATGAGTAGAGATTCACAGAGCCATTATCTCACAGGGGTTTAATTAAGAATGTTCTCCTTCTGCTTTTCTGGCCGCATCAAATGTAGTAAAAGTTCTGACCTTCTTCTTTGGCACGACTTGGTGAGACTTGGCTGGCTGAAGCTGAGCAGCAGCTTCTTCCTGCTCCAAACTGTGCTGAGGAATGGCAAATCCTGACATCTCCTCCTGCACTTGGGCTGACCTCAGTCGGTCCTCATCCTGCTGGGAAACCTCATCACTTGCAGCAGTGATCAGAGTTGAACACAGACCACGTTTTAACCTACTGCAATGCTCTCCCTGAGATCCTCCCACTCCCAAGTCACAAACCTCCAACAAAAAGAAGGATTATCCTTTGGAATTTTTTTTCTTTGTGTGCCCATCAGCAAGAAAGTGGCATTGCTTGAGCTGTTTGCCACAAGGCAGGTGTCTGGGTTCTGTCAAACCTGAAATCTCCTGCTCAGCTCCTCTTTAGCAAGCAAAAATGAGCTGGAAGGATCCAGCCCAAGCTTCTGCTAAATGGATGGCAAGAGGCTCCTTGCCCAGAACATGCAAGAAAGAGGAGGGAGCAGGCAGGACCACACCAAAGGATCCTAAAGCTGGTTTGGTTTTGTGTTTGGTTTGTTTGAGCTTTGCTTTACTCTGATGTTCTGTGAAATTATGTTGTATCCTGTGCCTCATGCAGTGAATAAGAGACTCAGCTCATCTGCACCTTGGGAATCCTCAAAAGTATGAGGAGTCCTAGCATGCTTCTGCCAGAGAATTTACCAAGCCATGGAAATGTCAACAATGAAATTGAGGAAATTACCAGGTTCTCCCAAATGAGTTTTTCCTTGTGAATTAATAATGTTCAAGCATAAGGGCAGCAGAAAACATCTGTCTTTAATTTCTTTTTCTCACTGATTTATTAATAACAGAGAAACATCAGCATCACACAACAATTCAGGTCAATTCCTAAGTCCCTATTCTTCCCATAAATTGGGGAAATTAGATTATATTACACCCAACCTTGTCAGGTGTCAGAATAATTTCCAGCATGAGTGTGTGGCCTGGAGATCCCAGCAGCTTCAGACCAAGGCCAGTGCTCTTAACACCTAAATTACCTTTGATAGCATGCAAGGAGCCCACAGACTCCACCATTATGGATCCTCTTCCCAACATAGCTAATTCAACCCAAAACCCACGGACCAAGTTCTTAAGAAAGAAAAATGTGGCTCCTTACTTCACCCCTAGAAATCTTACTCCTAAAATGAATATATTTATCCTCATGCTCCAACAGAGGAGAATCCCCTTGCCTGTTGGGCTTATCTCTTGTCTAGCAGC
Organism: Heliangelus exortis; assembly: GCF_036169615.1. Classification (NCBI taxonomy): domain Eukaryota; kingdom Metazoa; phylum Chordata; class Aves; order Apodiformes; family Trochilidae; genus Heliangelus; species Heliangelus exortis. The sequence goes on along the minus strand of NC_092436.1, from coordinate 5,696,429 downwards.
ACAAGAAGCTTCCTAGCTGTGTACTTCATTCAGGTCCCACATCAGCTATGTTTAGATAGAAGGTATCTTTGAAAACACACTTTAGGCTGGCTCCTCAGCATGGATTTTTTGGCTGCTTCTCCAGCCAGCTTTCCCCTGTGTTCATTTATTTGTCCTTGTCAGTTCTTCACGATGCAACTCTGCCCCATCCAATGATTTCCCTGTCCAGGCTGACTTGGGGAGAAAGTCTGGAATAACAGCAAATGACAAAATGTTTCTCAAAGAAGAAAGATGACAAGGAGCTGAATTTCATTGGCCTGAAGCTTTTTTTATACCCAACTAATGTGCCTCTTCATCTTCTCACTGCAACTGCAGCCTCAAAACGATCCAGTTTAGTGTTTCCCTTTTATTCAAACTGATGATAATACAATTAATTGTAGTCTTTCTGCACACTGAAAATTGAATGAAGAAGGGAATCTGCATACTGACTGAACATGCTGCCAGGGAGAATGATAAATGAAAATCAAAGGCTCAGTTCCCAGATGACTGTATGCAAAAGGATCAGTTTGCATGAGAGCTCACACTTTCAAACACTACTGGAAATCTGCTGCTGATGGCATTTTTCTGGTGAAAATGATACAAACATTTGATCTTCCTCAGAAGAATATGTGTGATGTTCAAGAGCACATGAAATCAGAGCCCTTCTCAAAGTGACCAGGCAGCAAGGCCAGGAAGAGCTCTGCTTTGGATCTGTGAATTCCATCTGCAGCATCCCCTGATACCACCCTGATTTATATGATGACTTCCCTAAAAAAAGAGATAATTACGTAGATTGGGATTATTTATTTACACAGCTCTGTCACATTTAGAATGAAACCCGAGCCCTCGATCTATTCCAATGTCCTGGCACAGCTGATGCAGAGGTTCCCTGTCAGAAGGAATAGAACATGAACCTGTCACACTGTCCCTTTTTGGAAGTGAAAGGACATTATTCAGGCAAGAATTACTCAAGCTGGGGCAGTGTCTGTCCCAGAAGCCTCCTCAGCTCCCAGCCAGTGTGCCCTGCTGCTGTCAGTCAGGGTGGCAGCAGCCACAGCAGTTTTAAGGGTAGGTTTGGAAGCACAGCTCACTGCAGTCAGCTGTATGGACATGCTGGAGATGTAGCCTGCCAGCCCGTGGCAGTCTGACAGCAGCCTGGTGTTTGTTCAAGAGAAAAGCAGTATCACCACTCAGATGAATGTTCCACAATAAAATAGCTCAAGTGACACTTGTAGCCCATTGCCACCTCCTAGAAATAATGCAACCAGTTTTCCCTATCCAGGCTGATCTCTGCAGTATGTCTTGGCTGGTTTTTGGCAGGAGGACACATGTATAACCTTCCCAAAAGTTCTCCAGAGCCACCTTCCTTACCTAATGATCTATGTACTGCCCATGGGGCAGTTCAGAAGTGAACAGGATGCCCTGCACTTTACAGGTCTGTAGGATTTCCCCATTGCACCAGAGCTATCACCTCTTCCTACTTCTGAAGGGCCAGCTGGTCCCACACAGCCAGCACAGCTTCACCTTGGGACTCCGGGCTCCTGAGTCCACTCACTGCCCTTCCCTCTCCCATCCCCTTCAGCTTCTTTGTTGCCTGTGGGCATCCTTCCAGCCTGTTACTAATTTGGACTTGTTTCTCCACTTCATTCATTTGCCATGGGGAAGATTAAAAAAAAAAAAAAATCATACCAAAAAACCCAAAATAAACACCGAAAAACCCCAACCAACCAAAAAAAACCACACACACACACAAAAAAAAAAAACCAAAAGCAAACCAAACCAAACCAAACCAAACAAACAACAACCCCCCCCCCCCCCAAAAAAAAAGGCATCAGAAAAAACACACAGAGGAAAGACAAATCCAGAAAGGAGTATTATTTTACTTGGTTCTAGACAAAGCTCAAGCAGGAGTGGGACATCCCCTGAACATACATCTTTCTGGAACAAAAAGAATCACCTCTTCCCTTCCCATGTACAGACATAGGTGGGGAGAGGGGGATCACATTTTTTAAAAGCTAAGAGCAAACCTTAAGCCCTGCTTTAGGGCTATAATTAAGTTCAGAAAAGTGATCAGTATCATGTTCTCTGTGGAGAACATCTTTCTATCCACCTGAGAAGGTGGTGCCTACTTGGCTGTCTTCCTGTTGTACTCCTTTCCCCCCCCAGGGGTTTGCTGTCTCCTCCATACAACTCTCATCATGACAAATTTGAGCAGCCTGTTGTGACAAGATTATTTTGAGAGCTGGGTGCCCAGCACCAGCCTGGCCCATCAGTGCTCCAGGTCAGGGCTAACCTGCTGCTGCCTCTCCATGCTGCTCCCATCCTCCCTGCATGGATAAGCATTTCATCTAACCATGGAAATGACAGCACAAAATCTACTTTCCTGATAGCAAATGGGGTAAAAAAAAAAAAATAAAATAAAGAGACAATGGCTACAAAACCTGTTCATAAACTATCTTCACTGGAGATGGAAGTCCATCATGTCTGGTGTTGTCTGACAAACTCTGGGAGTGATTTTTAATAAGGTGATTTATTTCTCCACTGCTGAAATATTTTAATTCACTATTTGCCTTCTCCCAGAATACTCTTTAAGAATTTATGGGACATTTCAGTACGATTTTATGTATAGATGTGTGTTTATTTTGGAATTGGAGGATTGAAGCATTATTAAAAATTAAATACAGATTAAATAACCTAAAATAAAACACAGCCTTTGATTTTGTGTGAAATCAAGTGTTTCAGACAGACAGAGTATTTATGGAGGGGTTCCACTGTCACTGTCCTTTATAACCAGTTCTTGTTAGATGTTTTTTTGTCTTCCCATTTCCATAGCATATGATGCTTAGTTGGAAGGGCATGAGTTTGTTGGTAGCACAGAAGTCTGGAGAACAAGAAAAGCTTTGAAACGCTCATGGAGAAACCAACCTGCAGGAAAACTTTCTGAGCTGATACCACCATAGGCTTGTGGAAGAACAGTGAGCATGAAATGAAAAAGCCACATAAAATAGAGGCAGAAAAATAAATATAAATAAGTATAAATAAAGGCACAAAAACCTAAAACAACAACAACCCACAAACAAAAAGCAACAAAAAAAAAAAACAAACAAAAAACCAAACCCCAAAAAAACCAAACAAAAAAACAAACAAAAAATCACAGGAAAAAGCCATGCAAAAGCTTTAAAAATTCAAAACATTTCAGCTATATGCTTGGACCCAAGGGCATTTTCTAGGAAGAAATGTATCAGAAATTCAGAACTCCCCCATAAGAGCAATTCTGCAATGTGGAACATTTTTGGTATTTTTGGCAGAATGCCTCTTTTTATGTGACCTGTACACAGAACAGTAAAACTTTTACACCATCTTTCATTGTGTGTTTTATCCTAAGACAGGAATGGCTGACAAGCTTAAATTGTTTGCTGTATATGCCAATACCTTCAATAAAAAAATTCCTGTCCATGACTTTGTTTTCAGTCTGAGCCAGTTGTAATAAACTAATCTGCAGAATTATTTCCAGGTACCTGTAGCTAAAGAGAAAATTTTAAGTTTCTCCTCCTTCCTTCTCTTTCTTTCTATCTCTAAATGACATACATTTAGATATACGTTTAGATGATACACATTTAGAGATATCCACCCTTGTGAGCAGCAAATTCTTTACTATTTTTTCTTACAACATGGTTCAAAGCAGATTTCATCAGAAGCTGGTAGACAGATGCAGTACCTGGGATACAACTGTGTCTGTGCTTTGTGCAAACAGACACTCTTGCACTTATCTAGTCACTACAGAAAATAGGATTTTTTAAGTGTTTCTTCCCTTCTAATGAACATCCTGAACACCTTGCCCTAAACTCAGAGCACAGACATAAGGGAGAGTCTCCATGCAGGCTGGCTGTGCTCCTCATACATCAATGCAGCACCAGGAGGGTGTTACTTGCTTGTTCTTGGGGGCTGGCTGAATATTTAGATTATTTAGTTTGGGGGTTAGCTTAAATTTACTGTCACAAGCCTTCCTAACTAGGCAGTTCTCCATCAGGGAAGGAATGGTTTTTGCTCTAACAAAAGTAGGCTGCACCTTGGCAGAGTAGAACCTGCTGCAAGTGAAGGATGATGTGAAAGTAACACTGCAGAGATTGGGTATCATGACCAAAATGCTGGGGAAACAGCAGCCTGCAACTGAAGTGCTTCAGCTAAGCCACGAGTAGAAGACAAGCCTGCAATAACAAGGGGATGCTGCAGGCTTCTTCTGAGTGGCTTGACAGAGCAGAATGGGAAAAACCCTGCACAACCTTTCCCAGATGTCTGGTTGCCACTGACCAGCACTACCAGTCTCTGGTCATCTTGAGCCAAACAGCACTTGATTTTCTCCTACTGCTGCTTTGCTGTGTCCCACCCAGATGACTCAGAATGCGCCAGTCAAGAGTGGAGAAGCATCCTGGTTGCCTAGGCAATGCCTTTGCCACAAACAATAAATAAAATAAAAGGCAATAGGCTTGGGTTGGCAGCATCCAGGGGTCTGTACTGCACTCACCACTGCAATACCTCCCTACTGGAAAACCTGCCCTCCCTTGACACATGTACACACACACCAAGTGCTAGTGCATTCCTCCTGCCTTTCACCCTGGCAAACTGCCTCCTTCCAGCTCACTCACTGTGTAAAAGAGCAAGATGGAAAGAAGAAAACACACCCCAAACCACACTCAACTGCTCCCACTTCTTTCCGCATCTTCGCGAACGAGAAATCACGGGAGGAATCCAAGACCTTAAGACAAGGAGTTCAAGCCTCTGATACTGTGAACCACTGCACTGAAACATCTCATTTAAATGTAAAGAGAAACTGTGTTATATAAACAAATCAAAAAGCGAGCCAGCAGCCCACCAGACCTGCTCAAAGTGGGTTTCTATCAAAGGAAGAGGCTGCAGAGCAGCCCCCGCTGCAGGCAGGCAGCCACTGCCTGGCCAAGCGTGATGGCGTTGCTCGTTTTTCACTCTGACACCACTGCAGGCTCCACAAGGCTCCTTGGCTTGCAAGGTGATCAGAATATTGAGTACGATACTGCAGTAGCAAGCCTGGCACCCAGCACAGCAGCAGAGTGGCTTCCTCCCTTCCCTCCCCTCCCCGCCCCTTTTCTCACTCTCATGCAAGGAAAAAAGGAAAAAAAAAAAAAGGAAGAACAACCCCCCCCCTCCCCATGATGAGATTCCCGACATCCAACGCCCCCTCATACATCTTCAGAGAAGGGGCCCTGGCTCCATTATTTCTGATCCTTCAGCTCATCTCGCAAACGCCAGAATGTCTCCCTTGGTCCCCGTCCCCATGCACACTCACCCTTTTTAATATGCATGCTTTAGCTATGGAAATGTAACCCAGGCAGTACACTGTAATGATGGTCATGCTGCAGGGACACTGCAGTCCTCTTCTGCCCATTACTGGGCACAATAAATTCCTGGAGAGAGCAGTAAGTCACCATGTACCACAGCCCGTGGCTTGGACCAGCTGGCAGGGGCAGATCCTGCAGTGGGACCCAGTCTTGTCCTTCTCACTCCATTCACCCTCAAGCCCTGGACCCTCAGCACCAGTTTCTGAGGTGGGAACAGCACTGTCCTGACTGACAGCCTGAAGTCCCATCTTAAATCTCAAGCTGCTCCTAACTGATAACCAACAGCAACCCGTGGAGGCTGAGTTTTAGTCAGGGTAATGTTGCCAGACTTGAATCACGAGAGGCATGGATTAATTGCCACAAAAGACACCTGAAAGACACATCTCTGGACTTGTTATTCTACTGATATTTTCTCCCAGCTGTCCCTGGGTCTTTTGGACCATTTCTTCTGTCCCATTTCTCTGCCTAAAGTCTACTTAAGCCACAAGCTTCATTCCTGCCTGGAGCCTTCCTGCAACAAAGGGTCTGTGGCCAGAAGCAACTTCATAATATTTACACTTACGAGCTTCTTTATTTCATGCTGTTGGGCAGCTTGTATGCAGAACAAATAAGCTTCCCTATTTCTGAGACTTCTTAAGAGCTCATGTCCTATAGTCAGGATGGGGAAGTCTGAGAAATTCAGTCCAACTGGGGTTAAAGGTCCAGTTTCCTCTTTTCCCTGTATTTCTGAGTTGCAGAAGCATCCTGCATGGTAATGTATCTTCAGGATAATCATAATCACATAATCCCTGTTCACTTTAGGTTTATTTATTTATTTTAACTAAATAAGATGTCTCTGAAAAGCATTTAAATTTATATAAATGTGGAGAAGAAAATTTCATGCTACTACTTGACTAATCAGTTCCATGCCATCAAAACCAGCAACAGCAGCACAGCAGAGGTGTGATTCTCTCCCCCTTCCATTTATATTACTCCTTCTGGGTGACTTCTTATTGACCAGCAGAATGACACAGCAGAAATTTCCATTTCAAATAATAAAAAAAATAATTTGCTGATTTAGTTTTAGCAAATGTTTGTAACAGGTTTCAGTGTCAGAAATGTATCATTTCTTTGACCAGTTCTGACTCAATAATATGAAATTAATGCATGCTGTTGTTATTCCTTTCAGTGGCAAATGAGTCTTACAAAAATTAAGACTGGAAAATTAGACTATTGCTATAAATATCTGATAGCAGATATTCTGAACTCATAAATGTCTCTCTAATGTGAGCTGGGGGTTGACAACAATCAGCTCTCTTGCTATTCTGCCTGTATACAGCAAGAAAAATGTGTTCATGTGTATTACAGGTCTTCTCCTTCCTCCAGTCCTTCCAACCTTTGGAGTTACTCGGGAAAGCTCTTTGCTACCTGCAGTGAATCCAAATGGGCTCATTGTGTTACTGAGTTAACTAATGTCACACTTCTGATAACATTAATTAGAAACATTTCAGACTAATCTGAACACATACCCTTCACAAAACCTGAAAAGTAAGTGGTGATGTTTTCTTCTGGGTAGATTTTGTTGCTGGAAACACTTCATCCATCCATCCATCCATCCATCCATCCATCACTAATATGCAGTGCATTCTGCACCTAAGGCTGCAGGCTTCCCCTCACTTTTTCCTTCTATATCAAACCACAGGAAACACTTGCAACACTCAGCTGTGTCCTGAGTTTGGGTTCCCAAGACAAAGCTGGACCCACTCTCCCACACATGGCTTTTAGCACATTGCACTCTGCAAGTCAGTGACAGTAATTTTAGGATGTGGATTGTCCATAGTACCTGGCCTGATACACTCACAAAGTCAACATGGAGGTTAATGTTGTCCAAGTTTGCATAATTCAAGGATTTATTCCTGTTCCTACTTAATATGAATTTCCACAGCTTGAATTTGAAATGGTGGAAGATCCTAAACCAAAGCAAATCTCAGTTCAAAAAAATCCACGCCTTATTAACTATGAACAAGACAATTTTCTGAGCCAGGTACTACACTCTGCATAAATTCCTGTACCCACTGCAGAGCTTTTCTTAGATAATATTGCATCTCCCTTTAGCCCATCGATCATCTTATTCCATGACAGGTTAGTGCTCACCAATGCAGGCATCATCCCTGTTTCAGAAGCAATCTCAAGAGTTCCCTTCTGAAAAACCCAAGTCCAGTACTTATTTGCTAGGTTTCACTTCAGGATGTCACACACTCTCTTGAAACCCTGACACTGATGTTCTCTTATTACCAATTGAAATGACACTTTGCACCTTGTCAGAAGTCTATTTAGCCATTTATTATTGTATAAGGGACATGAAATATCAAATAAAGGACATTCTTGACAATACAGGACAGGTGGGCACTCCAAGTATGAACCACAGATCATGTATTTACTAAGAACTTTTGGGCTGTTTCTCTATGTATTCACATATGTGAGAGTTTCCTTGTTTTTTGAAACCAAATTACTTGAAGAAGAAACACAAATCACACCTACATAAGTCTTCCAAGCTATGAAAGGGAAATAACTATAGTAAAATAAGATAGAAACAACCTTAACCTCTTCTCCATTTCCCTCCCAGCTGGCCAGGGCCTGAACTGCAGAGCACACCTCTGGTGGAACTTTTCATGAGAATCCATCATCCTCTGTTTCTTTATCACAGTGACACTGTTAGCTTGCTGTGATCCCCTTGTACACAGCTTTATTGTTCTGTCTCAAAGCACATTGTTATAATGTCTGACACGAGGTGTTCCACAGCATCTTTCACTAGGCTTGACCTTGGCCTTAAAAAGATGAGGGGGATCTAACTGTTCCTGAAAGCTGGGGCTGAACAGAGAGAGGGGAAAAATAAATAAATTTAAAAAAAACATCTTGAGAACTTCTATCAGGCAAGTGTGTAAAACATGCCATTTGCTATTAAAATTATAAACTAGAATAGTTCCCAGAGATCAAAACTATAACAAGATTCTGTTATTAAGTGTTATGGCAGTGTTCTTGGAGGTAGCATATGCTGAAAACAATGTGGCTGTTAAGATGAGGAGCACAAGTACATTTTCACTTGACTTGCTGCTAACAGGAACAAGAGAGCAATACAGAAAATGGCATCACAGTTTCAGCAGATTATCCACAACATTTAAATGAGAATGGATAACATCATAAAATTGTTATAAAAAGTGGTAAAAAGGTGTTTGTTTCATTGTGTGAAAAAAAAAATCTAAACTTCTGCATTAAAATTTGACAATAATATGGCTGTCAGAGATCATCAGGAAAATTCATTCTGCCTGAAAAAGCATCCAAACACCTGACAATGAGGATTTTCTGAGACAACTTCAGAGCATCACCAACTCTCGAAAGAGATGGAAAGGATTTTTATAAGCCAGAAATACATAATTTGCACTGACAAATAGTGAGCTCATGCATTACGCTTCTCTGAAATCACCAATATGATTCACAATAGCTTCACCATCTGGCCACAGAGCATCAGCTGAAATGGTCTATCCTACCTTTAATGTCTTCTGCAGTCTCTGAAAAGAAATGCATACTGAGAAATGGGCTCTCAAGAACATTTGCCAGCTACACAGACACCTACAATCCACTCTGACCTTCACTAAAAACTTTCGCTGAGGGAAGGAAAATTATATTTTTTAATTTTTTCTAATGTTCTGGTTTATTGTTTTTGCTCCTTCTCATGCAATATAATTAAAATTATGTCCTCAGAGCTGGAGAATGGCTGCAAAAAACAGCTTCTGTGGAAGTGGAACGATTCAGCTATGGTGCTTAATCAGCTGAAGAAGATGTTTATTGCTGCATATACTCTGCTGCTGGGAAAACTAGCCCTTAAACACTCAGTTTCTAAATAAGAGAAAATAAAAATCCAATAAGAACAAGTTAAGGTCCTTGACACACTATAGGGAAGTGAAGTCAAGAAAGAAGGATTGTCTCTTGCACAATAGGAACAGACTCAGGTCACTTAATGCATTGTAGAATGAATTACTGGTGACAGAGAACCACAGACACATAAAATGCTGATTGCCTTCCAGTAAGTGTCCATATAGAGAGATCCTTAAAGCTGCAAAATTTCCCTCTCCTTCAACTTGCCCAGTGCTGGCTTCTTGAGAGCTCTCATAAAACCTACAGGCTGCAACACAGTTCATATGCCTCCCCTTGGGAGGTCCTAAAAGAGCTATTTCAGTGGCTGAAGAGCATATTTTAAATAAACATAAATGGCAAAAGAGCAGTTGCTAACAGCAGTGAGAAATAATTGGGAAATATGTGGAGGGTCAAATGTTCAAAAGTCTGTAAGTACAAAAGGAGCCCTGGCACTGTCATGAGCCTTACATTCAGCAACCAAAAAATGAATATATGGGAAGAGTCAATGCCTGGTTTTGCCTCAAGAAGTGTAAAGTGCCTTTCTACACCCTTAGAGGTCCTTCCTATAATGTACAAATAATCCAATGTCTTGCAGGACAAGAGTGGGAATCCTGCAAGGCTCTGTTGAGGAAGGCTGATTTTTGGTGTCTGCCATTTTATGAATCAGCTTCTCTATAACCAGCCAATTTTTACCACATGTATCTTTCCAGGGAACAGTTTTTATCTCTTCCCTATTATATATTCTTGTTGGAGCCTGTAAATTGAATAAATTGCGTTCTTAACAGCATTAATAGCAACAAAGTGAGTGATTGGTAGGAATTTCATTGGACACATAGAAAATTACAGTTGGAAATGTGGTTTAAATATTTATAAACACAAGCAGAGGATTCCTACATTGCTAGAAAAATAGAGTCTTCCTTTCCCTTTGCCTGGGACTGAGCCTGGAACATTTCAAAATTATTTCTTTCTGCAATGTGCAGCCCAATCCATGCACCTTGACTCTTCCTTCAGCTTTGAAATACAGACAATAAAGCTTTTGTACTTCAACTTATCTTGCCTCCACTGAGTGACTGCACACCTAGATATAGTGACCCACTGGAAAATCTCAGGAGCAAATTGTTCTGAATTAGGAAAATACAATACAAAGAAAACGAGAGCATTTGATTTCTTTGGGCACCAGGAGGGGATTAACTCATATAGGTAACAAAAATAAGCACCTGGTTAAGGATTGCCTGTCCTAAGGAGACAATACCAACCTGTCAGAGGAATCAAAGCACCAATCATCAGATTTCATTGTCCCTAACTCTGTGAAGTAACAAAAGCATTCTTACAAAAAAAATCACACAAAAAATAGCAGAACAATCCTAAGGACTTAGGCATTAGGGACAAGTAACAGGTCTATATTAGGAACACACACACAGAGATGTGCCTTAGGTTTTTTTTCTTTCTTTTTTTTTCTTCTGTTTTTTAAGGTGAGTTAAGAATGCTGAAAGAACATGCTGGAGACCAAGATCCAGCACTGATATAGGTGAAAAATGTCTGTACAACACAAAGAGAAACAGCAGCATCAAGCTATCTGCAGTTTCTGTTATTAAAACACCTAAAACACGGTAGGAAATGCTTTTTCTCAATTTTATCTCTCTTTTTTTTTTTTTTTTTTTTTTTTTACTTTTTAAAAAATGAGTTAATTTATGTTCTCTTTGTGTCCTGTTATTTAGGGGTATTCCAAATCAAGCAACTTACAGGCAAACATTTTCTTAGGACAGCTATCTTTCAGAGAAACAGCAAAGAAAGCTTCCAGACAGCACTTTCCAAACTTGTCAGCAGAAATACTTGCAGCAGAAAATTTCTTTCAAGAAATCAGACAGAGAGCAGAATGAGTGCTGGGTGAGCTGAGCCAGCAGCAGTACTAAGCATCCAGTGTGTTTTCAGTACTAAGTATACAATGAGACAGATTCTAATACAAAATCATTAAACAGTTTGCAATCCTCACCAAGCACAGATAATCTTGCAAAACATTAGCAAGAACGTTGCACTGAAATCACAGAATCAAGTTCCTCCTCTCCTGAGCATCCTTGCCCTACCAGCCAAAGTCCTGATGAAATATTATTTAAACTGGAAGCACTGAAGCCTGCAAGGACTAATTTTCTCTCTATCCACCAGTTCATATAAGCACGTTTTGGTTTTAACCATTTTCAGTGATCCCTGGAGACTACCAACCTGAGTGTGCTTTAGTGCCTCAGGAGCAGAGGGAGCAGCACCTTGCAGGACCCTCAAGCCTGAACCTTTTCTGAACTTGCTTTGATATTCTGATCCTGGTAGATGGAGTTGGAAACACAGCAGCAGCTCTGGTACTGGCTTTCTGGTAGCTTATTCAGACATCAAAACTCTGTCTCAAATCTAAAGTGCTGCCTTCTCAAACAAAATCACTACCACCACATTATTGTACTGTAATCCCCTGGGGTACCAACCATGAGTAAAAATCCAATTCAGGGATTTTCACTGGGAGATGAAAGGGTTTCCTCAAGCTCACCCCATGTTCCTTCACCTCCAGACAGGCACTGAATAACTCTGAACAGGATTTTGCATGGAATGAAAGGAGAAAAAGATGTAAAGCCCTGGTGCTTCTCTCCGACGAAGGCTCACACAGGGAAATGAGGGATATGAAATATGAAGGAAGAGAGGGAAATCACATGAGAAAAAGCCTTTATGATAATCATAACAAAATTTCATAATCCACCCAGTCTTTTGTTGTGGCTCACTTTTCCTGAGGGACAATGATCAGAAAAAGAAAGACACGTAGACACAAAAAGATAAGGGAAAATCATTGAAGAAAACAGAAAAACAAAACCTCATTTTGGCACACAGTTTACAGAAGAAGATGCTTCACAAGCTTGTTACCTATTCTTATAGTACCAACAAGTATTTTGGAAATGTTTTTCATTGACCAGCAGACCTGGTTCTGCCAAATCCACTGCAAATCCCATGGGATCTGCAAGACACCCCTTGCCACTGAGCCTCCATGTGGGGATAAATAGCTGCTTGCATCTTTCTAGCAACCTAACAGCAAAGCTTTCTACCAAGCATGGGGAGAACCTGCCCACCTTTCTACCTTTGAAATCATATTTTGCTCAGACAAGTGGATGGCAGTTCTATACCTTTTGAATTTTTTTGCCAAAAATTTGGGAAATTGCAAGGGTATTTAGAAAAGAAAGGTCCTGCACATCTGCAAGGTTTATAAATAACACACAGGTTTTATGCACACTTGTTTTATTTAAAACTTTTCTCTTTCCATTATCCCTTTCAAACTGCTTTACCTCTGTTCCTCATCACTGACATAAATGGGTGCCTTCTCCAGGCTGTTTTTGTAACAACAGCTGATTTCTGATCTCCCTGGCTGAAAGCCCATCACTGCACCCTGAGCATCCTGCCCCATTGGATTTAGAGTGAAGGGAGACCACTTAAACAGACCAAGCACTAAAAACCAACCAAGGGGATCATTCATGTGGACTCAGAAGTGAAAGTGTTGTTTGAAAAGCCAACATTACAGAGCAGTAGCCACGACCAGCTAAAGTGCATTGATATTATTTCTAGCAGAGAGTGAACTTCTGTTTATCCTCAGGGCCATGGGAAACTGAAGAGGCCAAGAAGCAAAATGACATAAGACAGACGTGCTTAAATTTTTTTGTCAGTATTGGCTTTTGCTCAGGTTTTGTGGATGGAAAGTTTTGGAGAGAGCCACACAAAATGAAATTTATTTTTTCGAAGAAAGCTTGGCCCTGCTGCTGGGGTTCCTGGGAATTTTGGAATTAAATTAATTGGAACTAAGAGCTGCCTTTTGGTTTCAAACATGAGCCAGATGTGTCAGCATGTCTTTCTTCTCTTGGGTATATCTAAAGATGGACAAGCCACTATGCTTGGCTCAGATAGTCAGACACACATTTGAGTGTTCCTGTCATCTTCCTGGGCCAGAGCTGGCTGATAGAAATTTGCAGAATTTGATTCAGAACTATATAACCTTACTGCAAATTGTAGAAATTTTAAAACCAAGATATTAATTTGTTGTTTTAATAAGGCACTGCAACGTTGTACACAAGTTCTGGTTGCTTATTAAATTCTAATTAAATTGAGCTACTGAAAACAATGCCTCGAGGGCAGTGATGAGGCTGCAGCCCCCCTGAAATGACCCCTGCCCAGGGCAGCCTCCTCCCAGCAGAGGGAAATGAGCACCCTCAGCCAGGTCTGATCAGGGATTCCCAGGATGCTGCAGAAAGGTTAGAGGTGAGGTCAGGTTTCTCAAAGGACTCTGTGTCCCAAGAGATGAGCCCACAGCATTCTTTATCATCCTTGCAGCTGCAATCAAAGATTGTTCCTGGATTGTGAGCTCTGACAATCCAGCTGCTGGTACCCACTGACATCTGCCATCACAGAGCCATCTTTCTGGCTTTACTTCAGTAAACACCATGTAAGTTGGCATAATGATGACAGCCAGAATCATTTAACTACTACTAAGTCCTAAAACACATGATTATCTCACCTAATATAATTATCCAATTTCAGTTCATGCCTTTCTTCCCAACCTGCCAGCCCCCATATCTCCATCAAGAAGGATTGTATTGGAGTGAGAACATGCCCATGGTGTTGCTTTTCTCCCTCCCTCAATGCACTTGCTCAGATCCTCTGGTCCAACTAAATTTAACAAATGCTTCAGGCCCAACTGGTGCCAGGAAAAGAGGCCCATCAGCTATAAATGTTCTTGGGAATTCGTTCTCCTGCTCACTCACTAATTGCACAACTGGACCCAACCCAAAGACGTTGAGTGTGTGGTCCATAGATTCAAAACACACAGTGGTAAAAAAAAAAAAAAAAAAAAAAAAAAAAAAAAAAAAAGTGCCTGCTTATGGTACCACCAGTTGCTGGTTAAATGAGGGAGTTGATCTGATGGAGAAGAGAAGGAAGGAGAAATGTACTGAGCTGGTTGGAATCAGGGTCAGAACTACCCACAGCTGGACTTGCTCCTCTCCCAGCTTTGTTTCCTGATACAAATTACCATGTACAACCAAACATGTGCATTCAACATAGCCCAGGCCAGAGGTGACTGCTTTATGTGGATTCACCTTCAGCCCTGTTTTCTGGTCCCTTGCCAGGCATTTATGTCACTGGGGACTGGGCAAACCTCCTACCTCTAGGTCTGCCAGTGTGAGTTCCAGGTAATTGTCTATATGAACCACTAACACACATGTACTGAGGTTTTATAAAGACAGCAGCATTCTGATGAGATCTAGATGTGACCTGAACAATTTTTCCTTCACAAAGTCTCTCAAAATTGAGTATTTTTTGTTTCCCAGAATGAGAACTTCAGTAGTGTTAAAAAAAGAAAAATCAAATAAAACATTCAATGGACTATAACGAACAGCAGCTAAGTGCAATTACTATAAATTGCACAAACATAATTTTTTTTTTCTTGTCAGAAAGATGACTTAGGTGAAAATATACGAGGACATGTATTTTTATTTATGGAGCAAAACACAGTTCCACACAGAGAGGCACATACAAGAAACACATCGTAGAAACACTACCTGAGCAAGTAACACCATTGCCCAAATGCAAGCCCACGGGCCATATTTATTTGCCAAAATTGTTTTTCATGCTTTGCTTCCTTTGCAGAGGAAGCAGGGGATGGTGTGGCTACAGCAGTGCAGCTGCTGCTCCTGGGAGAGCTGTGCCCCTAATGCTGCTGTGCCACAGCAGATGGGGAGCAGGAGCAAATAGGAAATTCATGTAACATCCTCACAGGAGGTTTTAAAGAGACTTGCCCTCCAGCATAGAAAAGCTGGGCCAAGCAGAGCCTGCAAAGAATGCCCTAAGCATGAGGGTGGGCTTCTCACAGCAGCCAACTTCCATCCATGGTCCTTCAGCAAAGGGGAAAGAACCAGAGCTAAAAGATATTCTTTAAAACCAGAGAGATTATAAAGGCTTCTGCAGGGAAAGGCTGCAGTAGACATATAAGAAATGGAATTTGCACAGGCTCAGGGTACATTTTTTCTGCTTTAGACCTTTCCAAAAAGGAGAAGAAGACATTAATCCAATTTACTCAGCCAGTTATATGAGGTTTATGCCTCCTTCATATCACCAGTCTGGCATAAAGCAACTAGAAGTGCACAGGTAAATCAATCCCATAATTTCCATTTTAGCTTTAACAAGTTATTTTATTGTTTTTAGGTGCTAAACATGTATCTGATGACTGCAATACACATTATGCAGCGATGCAACCTGCATAGATACATAAATATTAAAGGCTGCTCTGTTCTGACAGTTTATTCTAGAGTTTGCCTTCTGCTGACTGAGATTTTCAGTTCTTCTTAAGTGTAACTTGCATATCACTGTAAACCCTCTTCCTCCTTTTGACAGGGTGCCCTTGTAGATGGTAATTTCCTGAGCAGGCTCACAATTCATCTTGGACTGGGTATCCTATGGCAAGACATTTTTGGAGAACATAAATATGAATTGCTAGATATGAAGCTGGGGTTGTGCTCTTACAGCATGGTGCAATAATTATGGAGAAATATTACTGATGTCATTGTGGCTACAGTAATGTGAAACAAAAGAGGTCAAAATCAGGTGTATTTAAGAGTCCAGTGCAAAGATTTACTATTTTTATTATTATTTTTACTATTATTTTTACTAGATTTTTCTATTGAGAGAGAGCAAATACAAGACAGTGGATAAAAGAGAATTTGTCTTGGTGTTTTCTAAGCTGGTCTAGCGGGAGGTGTCCCTGCCCATGCAGGGAGGTTGGAACAAGATGATCTTCAAGGCACTTTCCAACCCTGAGAAACCACCAGCCTTAGGCCATGTTTAGTCTACTCAACAACTTGAACAGGGCCAAAATTCCTCAGTTGAAGCTGAGCTCCATGCTGTAATCGAGGCAAGGTTTTGGTTTCCAGAAGCACATAAGAAAGCAGCCAATTTTCCCTGAGCTTATGGCATTGGCTCTTTAGAGATGAGCGTGAATTTTCTGAGATACTAGAAGTAAATCCATTTAATTTCTTCTTCTGTTTCAGAAGGTGAAAGTAATTAAAATAAAGCCCTTAAAAGAAACTTAGCATCTGAATGTCTTCTCTTTATTTGGAATATCTTCATAGTGAAATTACATGGAAAAAAATCTGTGGGGTCTGTTATGAACCTTAATTGGAATATTATACTTTAGACTGCAAGCGAAGAAAATCAGTTGTAATTTAACCAAGTTAGGAATGATTTTATATTTAATTATAATAATATATATTATAACTAGATAATCCAGCAGGAGACTCAAGCTAATTTTTCTGGGGGGGTCTGAGATAAGAGGGTAGCCTGGCAGACAGCCTGCAGCAGCCTCCCATGGGTGATTGGAGCTACTGGGGAGCATCTCACCCCACACCTCCTCATTAGCATTGGAATACTACAGGATTCCCTCTTCCCTGGAAGTGTGGTGATCCCCCTCTTGATTTTGGATAGCTGCCATGTGCAAGTGGCCCATGACATGTCACTTGGTGTTTTTTACTTCATTTGTTTCTGTTGAGTCACCTTGTTTAAACAAAGTTTTGTGATCTCTGTTCTGAGGTTGGCATCCCACATTTGTGTGCTGCTGAGAGGAGAGGTTATGACAGGTCACGGGGTTTTTCCCTGGAGAAAGCCACAGGAAGCACAGAAAATAGGAGTGAATTTGTGAAAACTTCTTTGGAAATACAGAATCATGATGAGGCAGCTCTGCAGCAGTATTAGGGAGGAGGGGAAAACAACAGAAACAGAAAAACTAAATATGGCTTAACTGCAACTAAAGCAAGCAACTCAACACAAACTTTAAATTCCAGAGCATGTAAATTCTTCAGTAGTGGCAGAATTTAAAAGTCTTATTCCTTTCAGGGAACATTTCTCATTTTAGACACAGGCAAACAAATTTAGCAAAATCATTTCAATTTTATCTCAGGGCAGAGCCCCAAACCTCTGAGCATTTTTCTGATTTCCCCTTTGACAACAGTGCCAGTGAACAGGGCATGGGCAGACACCAGATAAATGGACACATCTTGGAACAAGTGTCCTGGGCCATGCCAGAGGTTCAGGACAGAGATGCTCCAGCTGCATCCAAGAGTCCACAGTATACTAGAACATCCACTCCAGGTTGAACTATGGCTAAGTACAGGCAACAAACTCTTTGTGTTGGAAGCTACTTTTTGATTACTACTTCATAAAAACTTTTTTTTTTGTTTTTTTTTTGAAGCTGGTCTTTGACAAAGTTTGCATCTCTAACACAGCTGAGAGACTATCTCTATGCTGCTGTTCATTTTCAAGGTCTGTTGTGTATTTACAAACAACTAGCTAGACAGAACCTGGATAAATGGGAATAAAGCTTCATCTTTTTTCCAGAATGCCTTTGATTCCCCTGTCCTTCACACACCATTCCCCAACGCAAGCCAAAGCACACAGGAGGGGACAATCAAGAGAGTCCCTTCAAAGCACACCCTTAGGCAAGCTAGAACATCAATGAAGGCAGATCCTGAAAAGACTTTTTCAAGATAAATTGGCCTCAGGTCTCTTGTCTACTATACTGAACAGCCTGTGAACTCCATACTGGGATGAACAAAAAGCAAAATCATTTTTCCTCAGGAAAAATCAGGTAATTCATGCAGGTTTAAGCAGCACTACTGGGGACTTATGCAAACATCCAGTTAGCTGCAGCAGCAGCTTAGCCTGAACACTACATTACCCTGGCTCTCTGGATCTTGTAAATCTGCCATACATTTACAGCAGGCTTCAGCAACTACCTCTGTTAGATGGATGGGAAAAGTCACACGACATTGATGATGTGCTTTGGTCCTGGCTTGCAGAGCCCCTTTCCTGCCAAAACAGAGCATCATTTTCTACAGCAGCTCTAGTGCACAAGGCAGCCCACAGGTTTTATGACTCGCAGACATTGTTACAGGCTCAGCCATAAACCATGCAGCCCTGGGCCATATTGTCAGGGTTAGCTAGGGTACAAAATCCTGTATTCTCTCTTCCTAGCAAAGAGCTGAAAAGATCTTGCTGCAGCAGCTTGTTTGCCTGACAGTGTGTGGCCATCTGGGAAAACCTCAAGACCCCAAGCAGGTGAAGCCCATAGCTACTTTTACAGCAGGATCACATCTGGGGGATACTATCAAGAAGTCTAAGGTTATATTTGCCCAGAGCAGGAGATTTTCAGCCTTTCTGGCCTCATTAGCTCCTGCAGTGGCTGGGTTGGAGAGGGAAACAGCAAGTGACACACACATGAGCTGCCTCTACAGACACACAAATCCTCATCAGGACCTGGATGAAATAAATTTTAAGCAATTCACCTCAGCCCTCAACGTGTGAGGATCTGCTTTCAGGGTTTGCTAAGGAAATGGTTTCAGCAAGAGCCTTGAGGCAACTGATGCCCATTGGGTTGTGTTTTCTGCAGGCAGGAGCCTGCATGTAAAGAGCTTTGCTTACAACAGTCCCAGTTTCATAAGTACCTCTCTCTATTGCTTAAACACAAACCATAACACAACAGTCTCAGACAGTTTCCCCCTCAGATGCTTTTATCATTTGCAATACCTTTAATAAAAAGCATGAAGGATTCATTTTACCCATGACTTTGGATCACGTTCTCCTTTTATCAGCATCTTTTCCTTAATGACTGAGAGAGTCTGGTATTCCCTAATATTCTCTGGTATTCCTGAAAATTCTCTGGTATTCCTTAATACCAGAGAGCTGAGTTCTCCTCACTGAAAACTTCAAAACATTGTTAGCAAGAAAAATCCTAAGTAAAATCACCAGCCATGTGTGCTGGTCTTTTGCAAGGAAGTCATCAATTATACAGGTTTTGGAATATGTTACACTCCCCACAGCTGTTTGATAGCTGGGTGATATGATTTATGAGAGCAGCCAAGATTCAATTAGTGATTTGTCATAAATTATCTATAGAGTCCTTTCATCCAGCGCCAGGTTATGAAGGACTCTGATGAACTGAGAGGACTGAGGAGGGGGTCATCTGACCATGAAGTGAACTGGAGTTTTCAAAGAGAAATCAAAAGGAAAGAAACAAGCTATGCAGGGCTAGTGTGAGGTGTTGGGTTTTGGATTCCTGAAATTGGATTCCTTGCCTGTCATTCCCAGGCAAGTGAGAACACTTAGTACAGATTGAGCCAGGCTTCAGCCTATCTGCTTGTCCTTGACTCCTTATCGCATTCTTTGGGAGAGAAGCAGATTATGGCTAAAAGGAAATAGTACTTTTTGCTGCATTTTCTAAATCTGTAAATATTACTGAGAAAAATTGCTTAATAAATACCTGGAATATTTTAGATGCATCCGCTGACCTCAGTGAGGTTTTTATTAGAGCAGAAAAGCCAGGGCTGGATGTTAGGAGTGAGAACACCGATTTAATAGAAATGAGCTTTGCAGAAGAAAAGTAAAAATGGCTCTCAGTCTTCTTTAGAGGCAAAAGTGACCATGAAATACAAGAACATCTTGGGTTTAAGATGTGGATTCTCACTTGGAAATTGTGAATGAAATGTGAATGAAATGAAGAGCAACTGAAGGAGCAAACCTTGTTCTCTTGTCACCCCACTGTACCGATGGCTCTGGCTAAAGCTCCTTCCTGTGTGTGGCCAGTCAAGGACACTATAATATATATATTTTATATATATTTTTTCTAACTTTTCCATCCAGCCTGAACGGCATTGAGCACACAACTTTGACAGCCCACCACCCCCATTAGCACCACTTCCATTTAAATCTGAGATTTTAATCTGTTCTGTGGCAGCCAAAAGGAGAAAACTATCTCATTGAAAACGAAACACCCTGTCCAGAGGAGAATAAAACAATCCTTTGATTCTACTTAAAGACTAACAGAAAAAAAAAAAAAAAAAGAGTCAGACAAAAAAAAAATTAAATAGGAAACTTTGATAGAACTTCACTCTGCATTTGGGGGTTATAAGCAATAACCTTTTCCTGCCTCTGTAGCTAATGGAGAAAGACACATCTCTCAAGATCAGTACAACTACATTTGAAGCCTAGGCTCCTGACTCAGGAATGCTGTTTCATTCCCTAAATTTAGATATTTGAATTATCCCAGCTCTCACCATTAACTTTTTTCTATTCTTGGCAATCAGTCAATTTTTGGCCTACCCAAGAAAACTCACTTTCATCAGGGGTTCATTGTACCTAGAAAACTATGGGAAGGTCAGGAGAAAAAAACATTATATAGTCTCTTCTTTATCTCTTTCATGAATTTTCTCTCCTTTTTGGCATCCCCTTTTCCTTGACCTCTTACAGACCATTCCCAATAGTGTGACAGAGGCACAACCAGCACAGCCCTATGACCTCTGGACCCAAACTAAGGTGACACTGCCCAGAGGCACTTCTGAAACTCCAGCCAACATGATCTTCAATCTTAGGTTGGTGAAACCCAGCCTAAAGAGCATCAGATATAGTGTTTATCTGTATCATCTACAAGTTCCACAATTTAACAGCAAAGAGTTTACTGTTCATTCAAGCCTATGGATCTCTTCCATGTGGGGACATGAAAGTCGTCACATCAAAAATAAGCAGCAGCCATATGCTGTGGAAAGCTGCTATTTTTTCCTGGAAGGCCCCTAGAGCATGGAATGAAGTAGAACACTGAAAAATAAATTCCATAGGGAGTTCAGGCTTTTTAGCTCTTTCCTATATTTCCTCTGGATTTGTGTTTTTTCCCTTTGCCCATTTGTTTTATTCTGTACCACTCTGTCACCCCCACCCATGCTCACGTAAGTGAGAAGAGGATGATGGAGTAATCAGGTTTTTGTCTGCTTGTTTGAGAATAAGAGGGTGAAAATTAACGTAGTTCTTTGTTTGTGCAACAAAATCTCTAGCTGGGGCACTGCTGTGGCAGAGGCAAATGGATTTTATTAGCCAGGTTTCCAATCCCTTTAGTTAGGGGTTCAGTTAGCTGGCTGGTTATTACACATCTATCCCCCTAATTGTGCAACCTGCTAGATAGACAAATAACAGGTGAGGTCTGTAATGACAGACTGCTGCAGTCCAGAGCACTCAACTGGCAAAGCTATTCCCACAGAAAATTGTCTCTGTTCACCTGAGTAAACTCTCCCTGAGCCTCTGAGGCTCTCAGGGAGAAACATCTCTGTGCTCCATGCCTGGGATGCAGCAGCTACATCAGGCATCACTCCTGGCATTGCAAGAGACAGAGCCCAAATGTCAGTGAGCATCAGCAAGGGACAATCCTGCCCCAAAAGAGGCTCTCTCTTATCTTTGGCAATAGAGGAAATGACCCAGCCCAGGTCACATATCAGGTTTAAATTGTGGAAAAGCCCTGGGCTATACCAGCACTTTACCAATGCATGGCCATGAGATTTGCACTGCTCTACCTGTGTAAGCTCAAGAGGGATTTTAAAGCAGTTGTCTGGGCCTTGGTTCTGGGATCTGGCAAGGAACACTGGTTGGTCTCTCATTCCACATATTTTTCCAGTACAAATTCTCTTCAAACATTGTTACGCAGAGCATTTCACTGCTTGAGGAGTCTTTGGCCAGCATCCCCCATACTTCAGGAAGGTCTCTGATTTGCTGATCCAGCATTAACTCCCTAGGGCCATTTCACTTTCAGACAGGGAACAGCATGTAATAGTAAAGCCTTTCCTTGGGATGACCAGTCAACCAACAGCTTGAGTCTCCCTTATTTTTCATCCTCTTTTTTTATTCCTGTAGATGTCTGAAATAATTAAGTTAAGATTTAAAGACCCGAGTTACTGTACTGTGCCCAAAATAATAAACATCTCAGAATTTCAATTACCCTAAATGTAGAAGTGTTGGATGCTGTTTCTGTATCTAATGCGTCACACAGGACCATTACCCCCCTATCCATTAATTCTGACAAGGTCAGCAAATTCCCTGATGCCTTGTCATGACTGCACAATGAACAAGCACTGCCTCTGCAGTGGGTACAGTCCAGTCCTAGATATACAGCCCTCAGGTAGGACAGACAGATTTTGGCACTCCAAAGTGATCAAGAGAACTGTGCTAGGCTTTGGGAAAAACCATGTCTGGGTAGAAGAGGAGGACAAGGGACACCATCTGCCTGTGTGTCTTTGAACCTAAACAAGAAGCACAAAGACACGTTGCTCTAAGTAGATGTGCAAAAGAGCCTTAACTACACCAAAGAATGGCTTTAAGAACTGAAAACAAGATTTCTTTTATCTAAAAAAGGTTTCAAGAAAAAGGAAGATGGAGAAAATACAAAAAAAAAAAAAAAATAATGTCAGGGAAAAATAAAAAAGATGGCTTGGGGCAGGTCTAGTCCCTATCTGTCCACACATCCCATCATCATAAGCCAGACCTGCAAGCAGTTCCATCGTGGTGGGCTCTTGAGCATGAAAAAGCTGCAAGCTCCCTCCTTAAAGCCACCCCAGCCCATCCACAAGGAGGAATGTGCTGGACAAAGGTAAGAAGGAGGTTTGGGAAGAAGTGCAGTCACTCTCTGTGCACCAGCCATTCCTCCAGGCTGTTCCCAGCTATGGGGTGCATTAACCTGGCTCCCCAGCCCCTGACATCCTCTGCGTTCCTATCAAAGCTTTACTTCTGTCTCATCCCATTTCTGCAAAAGGCTCTCCAAGGATTTACATGTGCCCCAGGCTCTAGCTGCAATGTGTGACCCTCAAATGTGTAAGCTGCCTACTCACTCCTCCTGCCCCTTGTTTTTCTACCTTCTCTGGGCTTTTTCCTGGCTTTCATTTTCAAAGATTCTAGAGGTAGTATTTTATCATAATGGGTTTTATGATGGTGATCTACAACACCCTTAAGTGCTTTGGTGAAGGAAGGAAGAAAGGTTGGGCTATAAATAAAATTCTCATCCGCAATCAAAGGCACAGAAATGATGGATATGTGTAGGTGACTGCACACATGTACCCTAACAGGAAATTCCTCCTCTGGGTGGCTCCTGCACTGGAAATGACCACAGTCACTGTTATAGTGAGGGCATCTTCCATAGTTAGGGGGATTCCATGGTAAAAACCTGCATAGAATCCTCTGGGCTGGAGCCAGAAATATCACTAAAGGCAAAGTAACACCCACAGCACTGTTAGATGCTTCTTTAAACTGACTATAAAGCCCCTCATCTAGGGCTTCTGCCCAACCTAACTGGTCAATACAGAGGCTACTCCTGCTACAGTCACTCCCCAGTGTAACATTTTTCAGCATATAACCAACTGTCTTCTGAAACAGAATTAACTGGTTTAAGAGGTTTGGAGGAATTCCTACAGCAGGGGCAAGAGAGAAAAGAAAGTTTCCAGCTCTTGGTATCACTTTATTATGAATAAAGGGAGCCAGGGGAAGATAATGGCATGGAGAGGAAACAGAACAATGTTAAAATGGGTATATAAAAAAAAAAAAAAAAGCAACACACAAAAAACACCACCACAAAACAAAGCCACAAAACAAAAACACAGAGAAGAATAGAGGATATCTGTCCTGCAGCTTTACAGACAGAATTAGCATCTTGTTGCCTAATGAGCCATAGATGTAACAGCCACACCATGAAAATAAAAGAGGGAGGGAAAAGCAAGCATCAATAACACAGATGAACAGACAGAGATGCTGCTGTTAAGCGAATGTCACTTCCCTCACATCCTCTGAGTCTTCCCAGCCAGCTGCCCTCCTCCCTTCCCATATGCTTCTTCTCCAGCTCTCATCTAGCAGTTTATTTCTGCAATCATTTGGTTATCATTCTGTCCTTGGTTTAGAGCTGACAGAACCTAAAGGGTGAGATGCAAGAGCAGCTCCTCAGGTGTCCTTTGCCAAGTGCTAACATCTCCTTCACACAGTGCAGGGAGATGCTCTTGTCTTGCTAAAGTTAGAGAGAGAAGAGGCCAGAGTTCAGGGAAACTGTGGTCTTTACAGGTGGAGTTTCATGCTCAGGAAAAAGCAAAAAGCCTCATGCCTGTCAGCTTGGGTTAGAACAGCCCCATAGAGAGACACCTCTGCAGCTTGAAAGCCCTATGCTCACTCACAGAAGCAACACCAAAGCTTCCAGAGCAGCATCCACCATCCTTAGCTATTGTTTTACTGGCACAGCTTTTAAGGAAAGAAGCTGTGGCAATGAATTTGCTCCAGCCAGGCAGAGACCTGCCCTGTCTTCTCACCTAGAAACCTCTGACAGTAACCTGGATTTAAAATGCAGCTGGGTTCTCCTTTGTACACAGAGGTATAGGGCTGGGCTGTTTCTTCCTCTTCCTTATTTCCTTTCTTCTTCTTTAACACCTCAGTCCCTCCCCCTGTCTTTTTCATCTGCAGCTTCTGTACCTGCCTGCAAGGTTTATTCTTTTCCTGCAGGATTATTTGGAGGTTTGCTTGTGCAGGGCAAACAGCATTTTTGTAATAAAGCCTCAGCCACATTCCATTAGTGTCATCTCCATCCACAGAAGTGAAGTGTCAGCTAATAAAAGGTAGCACATACCCCTTGGGCAAGATAAAATGAGAGAGCAAGAGAGAGGGGAAAAAAAATAATCTATTGCCAAAGATGGAGAAATGATAAACATCTTTCCACAAGCAGAAGCACCTGGAATAGGAATAAGGGAGCACGGGGGGAAGTAGAGGGGAAAGGAAGGAGAAGGGTGTATTATCTTTGCTAAGAGAGCTTGTTTCTAAAAGGTCTCATTAACTCAAAAATCACCAGCTACCCATATTATCTGTACACTAAAGGCAACATCCAGCCTCACTGCACCTCTGCAGAGTGTGCAGATAATGTGCAATAATGGTTTGCAAGCTCCTGGGAGAGCCAGGGGGATGTGCAGCAGGGTCCAGCACAGAAACCAGCACAGGCTGTGCCCCATGCAGCTCTGCTGAGCATCCTCTGTGCAGAGGGATGAGAGGTGACAGGGGTGTCACTGACTGTATCTGAGCTCTCAGACCCCAGGGCATTTCTCAGCAGCCAGATACAAGTTTGTCTTCCTAAGCTGTTCCCTGATGTCGGGTCAGATGGCCAACAGGTTTCCCTATCCAAATAATCCAAGAACAAGCCCCTCAGGGTGCATCACAGAGTGCACCTCCCTTGCACCTCCAGGGCACATTTATGACCCATTTGGTCCCTGTCTGTTCCCATTAGGCAGAGAGGAGGTGACTGCAAGGCTGCTGTGGCATCAATGTTGTCCCCTGGTCCTTGCCAGACCCACATCCATGCAGCAAAGCAGGCACCCCAGTGCCCTTTCCTCTGGACAAGGACAGAGAAGCCCAGAAGTCACAAGAGAAAAAAATTTAAAAATTAGAAAATCTGATTTTGTCAGGAAACAGGGGCCATATTGCTCCTCCAACCAAAACTTGTCTCCCTGAGCTCTGGTGATCCTTGTCTGGGCTTAGGCTCCAGCTTTTCATCTTTCTTCTGACTTTACCCATAGCATTGAACTTTCCAGAACCAGATCACTACTACTCAACTTCACAAGCAGTTATCAGCTCCACTTGAGAAATGCAGCCATAAAAGAGGTTCTCTAATTTGATTTATGCCAACACAGCATCTCTTTAATGCCATAACCTATGTAGCTAACACAGTCAAACTTGATCAAACAAAAGGGGTCAAATGTGCCATACCCCAGAGTTGTCAGGTCTCTAGCTGAGGTGCTGCAGGTAACAAAGGAAACCCCCATCAGGTTTTTTACATTCCCCTGAGGAATACAATCAGTCCAGGCTAAACCCAAAGGCCACACTTACAAGGTCTTCCTGAGCAGCAATGCACAGCTCAGCCACAGGTTTTGTTCTGTACAATGCACACACACACACACACACACACACACACACACACACTTTTTCTCAAAGCATGGGCCATAATTTCTTCCCTTTTGCCCCCAGAAGCAAGGCTTTTGCCTCTTTTGTTCTTAAACCTACCAGCAATCCATTACTGTTCATGTTTTGGAAAGCAACTGCTACAGACAAAACCACTGTATAGGTAAATACAGAAAGTTCATAGAATATCAGGAGTTGGCAGCATTTAAAGGCATTGGGTTCTCCTAGTGGATCACTCAAGCAATTTATCATAAATTGAGGGCTTTCCTTTCAATTTTAAATGGAAGCATTATCACCTAGTAGCCACTCTCCTCTCCTCACTGCTTTAGCTATATTATGGATTTTTTTTTTCCTCTGCATGTATCAAAACATCATCCCTGGGGGGACTGGCAGAGTTTTTTAAAGTCTGTGACAGATAACCATGTCCCTCCAATTTCCTGGCTAAAAGCTTCCTAAATTCACCCAGCTCAGCACTCCAGGAACCCAAGTGGATAGTAGTTTGCTTAATAAAAGTTGCCTTTATACAAAGATCTAAATCCTATTTTCTAAGAAGTGCTAGGGGATTTTCAGGGTGTAATCCACCTACTGCTGACCCTCCATAGCAAAGAAACTTTTATGCTGCTGGGTGGGATTTTTTCTCATTTGAATAACAGAGGCTTTTTCTCGTGGTGCTGAGAGATGGGGATGTGAGATCATCTGAGCACCACCACAAGCAGAGGGAAAATGGTTGGGAAGTTTTTTGCACACTTGCTGCAAAGCCAGTTATCAATTACAACAGGAGAGAGAAGGGATCACTGAAGAAGTTGCAGTTCTCAGAAATTTTGCTGAAGTAAACAATTACCCTGTTCAATATGAAAATCTGACTAAATAGACAGGTGTCTGAAGAAGTTTGGGAAGCCCTTTTTGCCATTTTAGAGAAGGCTCTCCTATAATCCTAGCACTGTGCAGAGCATCAGAATTGCTCCCAGGAAAGCCCTAGGGATTCCCAGCTTCCTGAGCCATCTCCCTTCTGATGTGAAAGTGCCACTGTCTCAACCTCCTGCCACAAGAAAATCACCTGGGCAAAAATGAGGCTGGCATGACAGGAATGATTAAAGCTCAGAACAAATATCCATCAATGATTCAAAATATACGAGGAAGATTTGCTCATCTCTAGGGCCCAGAAAAGCCTACTGTACAAGGCTCCTTTTCCCAAGAAAAAATTCACACTGGGCCTTTAAGCCTCTGAAACATATGCACTGGAGTATTAACAAATGTGAGTGGAAGGGTAACTCAGTTTAATGTCACCCTTATATATATACATATATATACAGACTTCCATCCTTCACAGAAAGATTATTCTCCCAACTGATAGGTACTGGAAGTCATCCAAGAAGTTAAGAACATTCTTTCATTTACAGGTGTGTTTTGAGCTTACAACAGCAGTGCTGATTCTGGAAGGGATGATGAGGGTGAGAATTGCCTTGGCCCTTCTATCAGCTTTTGCCCATTTTGTATCAAATTGCCATCTGATGATGCTCAGTACAAACTGGAACACTCCAGTACAAACAGTGTCTAATTTTTGTCTCCATTTCTCATCAAGCCATCTCCCTGGGGGCAGAGATAGGGATGGGAAAGTCCCTATTCTCGTCCAGGGTACGAGGTTGGGTTCTCAAGCAAAGATTCAGGGACAGTAGAGAGGAAGAATATCTGAAAACATATTTAGCAATTGACAGGAGTCTAACAAATGATCATTAGAAATAAATGCAGAAGCTGTGACAGCAACACAGTGAGTCAGTATGGGACTGAGAGACAGGAGTTGTTACAACAGCAGGAGAGAGAAGTGGAGTTAAAATCCATAGGAGGAAGAAAAAGATGACCTGACTGAGTGATATCAATTCTGAAGGGACTGGGGAGGGAAAAGGAACTGCAAAGCTACTTAAAACTGTATCAAACACACAGAACAAGGGCCATGAACTTAAAGATGTGGAAAGGTTGTGCCACAAAGGAGCAGAGGTGGAAAATCAAGAGAAGCAAAAATAAAACAAGTGCAATGGAGAGAGCAAGAAGAATGAGCAGGATAAAAATGAAGCAGCTGGAGAAGAATATTGACAAGACAAAATCATTGATCTTATGCTCTCTGAGCCAAATAAAGCAGGAAACAGTGCACCAGTTGGACTCAGGGGAAGGTGGAGAGAGTTCAGACAGGCCATGCATGGCTCTGTTTCCTCCAGGCAAAGGCTGGAGACTGCTATTGATGCAAAATGCAGATGTTTGACACCTTATTCAATGTACAACAGTGGGGAAAATTAGGAAAGAGGGGAAGGTGAATCACACCAGGGAATAATCCAGTTTTTACTTTCTAGAAGCACTTTTAATTATTCACACAATGAGTTACATAGAAATAGTGCAATTACTCTGAAAATAAATACGTTTTTTACTGTCTTATTGGTTTTTCAGTGGCACAGAAAGCTGGTCTGTGCCTGCAGTTTTATTTCACCTCATTTTCTCAGTCCCAGCAGAGCCTCACTGAGCACAAGGGCTCAGATACACCTCAAAACCTCTAGCAGCCCATGTTTCCCAAAGTGAGTGCCAACATCAAAGAGAAGGAAAAGGAAACCCTTCAGGAGGATTTTATGCCACAGGACCACTGGATTCTCTTAAACCAGTATGGAGTAAATTACATGTTGCCTTTGTTAGCCTGAGAAATAATCTCCTCTCTCCTCTACACCCATTTCACTACATCTAAATTACCCCTGTAGTCAAGACATCTGAAAATAAGTAAATAAATAAAAAGCTTCAACCATTACCCCAGCTACTCATTCCCCAGCAGGACCCAGGACCCAATCTGATTCTTTCCAAGACATGATTTGTAGGTATAACATCCTAAGATGTAGCGAGAGGGAGAGACAGCACATAAACCAGGAAATATTTCACACAAAATCCTCAGCAAGACACTGTAGTTTCAGTTCTTTTCATTTAGAGATAACTTCCATATTCATCTTGACAAAAAATCACATCAAGGAACAGGAAGCAGCAAGTAGAGGGTGTAAGCACAGGGGGTGAACGTGTGTCTGATATAGCCCTGTAGCAGTGCTTTTGACAGGACAAAGCTTTGGACAAGGTTTTAGCCATAGATGGAGGAAATGCTGCCCCAGTGAATCACAACACTGGGAAAAATTAATTAGCTGCTGTTAAGTCAGCTATAAGCACACACAGCTCCATGCACATCCAACCTTTTACCACTATTACAGAAACACAACATGATCTGCAGTCTTCCCAGACGAAGCCCAGGACTGAAATAGCAGGGCCTCTGGCAGAAAAGAATGTGCTGCCATCATAAATCATAGAATCACAGAATTGGTTTGGTCAGAAAAGACCTTTAAGATCATAATGTCCAGCCATGAACCTAGCACTGACAAGTGCACCACTAAACCACATCTACTGCAGCTGAGAACTGAGATGAACCACTCCAGCAGTCTGGTCAGAGGGATCTCTGCTTCCAGAGAAGGTTTTGGACTGGAAGATAGGTGCAATGGAAGGGCTGTTAAGGCAAGAGGTAGCTAGGCTGGAAGAGGCAGAAAGATACATTTGGGGAGAAACAGACTGTGTCATTTCAGAACAGTGAAAGAAATCAGGAGCAATGACCTGCAGGTCAAACCCAGAAGACATCCATGGAGCTCCAGACTGGCTTAAACTTGCAGATGCCACAGGCTGGAGCTGAGGCATATTTGGAGACTTGAATGGGAGATTCAAAGCATATTAGGAACTTGGCTTAAGCCCTTTACAGCTTTGGGAAAAGAAATCTCACTTGCCTGTGACAGTGGACTAAGTGCTGGAGTTCTGAGCCTGACTATGGAAATGCCTGCTCTTCAGAAGAGACAGTCCTGAGAGTCCTTCTGCTTTGGGTAGGGATCAGCTGGCTGTCCTTAGCCCCTGGCAGCCCAGACTGATCAATACCAGGATGCGTGTGCATTCACTGCTGGGTAACTCGTGCACGTTGATCTACACACACCAGGAATCTTCCACACTCACAGTGTAGGATTCCTGGGTCCATCAGGAGACAGTCACCCAGCTCTGCCCTACACCAGCCTGGAAATACCCTGAGATGCAAGGCACGTGCTCCCTTCCTTGCAGGGAAGGCTCTGCCTGATGGAAGAGCCTCCCAGCAGGAGGATCAGGACTCGTGTGCCAATCGCCTTGGCAGGCACCAGGGGATCAAGCAGGGCAAGAGCAGAGTGGCAGCTACAGCAGTGCTGAGCTCTCCTGCCAGCTTCTGCACTCAGCTGAATGCTGCCCGGTAATGAAGTCATTTTGGGCTGGAAGACACACAAGCAGATGGGCTGTGATTCAGGGGCTGCCGTCTGCACCGTCCCTTCGTTGGGCTTTGAGCTTATTAAGGTCGGTGTTTTACAAACACAATCAAGGAAGCAAGCTTGAGCAATATTATGGCAGCATTAAAAGAGTGTCCTGCTTCATCAGCACTTCTGAAAAATTAGCTTAAACGTCCTCGGTGGCAAAGAGCATTTAGTGCTGCTCAGTGCAGGAGAAGGAGGCAGGGAAAAGAGACTACACAGGATTTTTAAAAATAAAACTCAAAGCAAGTTTGGCACAATAAGTAAATCACAAGCTACTGTCTCCCTACAGTGCCCCGCTGCATGAAACTCCTTCCTGATATAAATCAGTGCCATATCCAGACAAATACAAGAGTTGTACCAGCTCTTGCTGCATAGTTTGCCTTATTCCATGATATTAGCAGAACTAGCAGCTCCTTCCCTTCAGACAATTGCAGTGTCTCATGCTGCTCCATGCAGCCACACAGTGCATTGGCTGCATATAACCCCACCACACACACCCCAGCTTCTACAGTGCCCTATATCACTGCATCATCATTCTTATTTTGCACCTTCTTTTCCTCCACTTCCATGGGAACTTGAAAGCAAACTCGATGGTCAACCTTAAAAAGCAATTCCCGTTTTAGAACCTCATTTTCACTCCTTCAAAAACATTTTGTTTCTAGATTGACATTCAAATTTTGCTCCACAAGGGGTTTTTACTTCGCTTCTTCTTCTAAACAAAGTTATATCAGATGATTTTCAAATTTATGAAAGGGTCTGGGGAAGGATGGAAGAACAGTATGTATTCTCACAACTTTTCCTAAAAATAGCCAGACAAATAAATAGCAGAATCATTCAGAGAAAAAAAATGCCTTGAGGCCTGAAACTAGACGGCACGGCAGTAAAATACTAGTATGGTTTTGCAGAGAAAAAGGACAAGTGAAGCAAAAATAAAGTAATTCTGCATCAGTTCTTCAGAGCATCCTTCCACAGCAACTCATCCAGTTCCTTCCTTGCAGGGAGGACAAATCACACCCCAGTATTGACCTCTCTGCACACCCTCCCTGCCAACTGCTATAAGTTCATGGTCTGCTGTCCCTGGGCTGCCGCTGGGCCAGATTGCATGAGAAAGATTGTAAATGTCACATGGAAACACACACTGTGGTATTCTCCCAAAGCAAATAAAGTTTAGGAGCAGAAAGCAGAGAAAATTACACCCACAAAGCAGTTGTAAATCAGCCCCATTCCAGGCCCTTTGCAAGTTTTGTTGCCTCGCAAATGTTTGGAGGATTCAGAAGTTTTTTCTTTAGATAAAATCTACTGTTTTCTTACTTTCCCATCATGAAGTTAAAGCCATTATGGGAGGGAGCAAGCTGTCACACTGGTAACACTGGACAAGAGACACCTTCCTGCTGAGGTGGATATTTCAGGTTCACTCTTCCAAACCACAGCAGTAAAAGGCTCAAAATCCCACATGCTTCATTTACCAGGAGTTTTACTGGGAGAGCAGAGAGAGCTTCACCCCACAGGACCAGATGGATTTATCCTGGATGCTGAAATTAGAAATAGCAGCAATCCACCCTGGGCCCTCACTAGGGGAGAGGGATGTCCCCAAAGGATAATTCACCCCATTGAGGTCTCAACCCTTTGCAGGTGCCTTTCACACTTTCCAGACTGAAAGGAGAGGTAATTTGGAGGCTAACATTGATGCTTCTGGACCAAAGTTTGGTGGTTTGACCCTGAGGTGTAAGGATGCAACTTTTGATGTGAAGTTTCCAAGAGGTATTCCAAGTCCCAGTCCCTGGGGAGCAGCAGCTAATGACTGCCCAGGTTAAAAACTTGTGCATTCCACCTCTTTCTAAGGGAATTAACCAGAACTTGTTTACTTACACTCCCTTGTTAGTGAAGGACCAGCAGACTCTCACAGCTGCATCAGCCCTGGACATAAACACAAGAGTGACTTCCATTAACTGGCACAAGCTGCACCAGCACAGCACCATCATTCTGATGCTGTATTTCCTTTCCTCTAAGGCTTTCCCTAGTACAGTTTCAAACACTAAAACTCTCTCAGGTCATGGAGTAAGATGGGAAAAACATACATCAGTGTCTTGTGACCAGTCTCTCAAGGCTCTACACAGCCATAAAGAAAGAAGATGTTTAATAAGACCTTGACAAGGTTCAAAACTCCCCTGTGATAAATCAGTTGTTCACCTGCATCCTGAAGGTTGTTCTTCCAGATTAGTGGATATTTTTCCCTTCTCAGTGCAAGATTGCTTGGCTCTGGCAATAGACACAGCCTATAATTCCTCCAGCAGCAGAGGTACAGCTAATGAGGTGGCTGCACTCTCATCAGTGGCTACAGGGACAGGCTGGGACATTGAAAGCACAAGCTGGTGTGTGGAGTACAATGGGCCCACCCCATCTCTCTTACTGGAGGAAGGACTGACCTCTCTATGACTCCAAAGAGATGTTGAGGGTGTTAATCAGCTCCTGACAGCACCATTCAGGTAATGTTGAGCCATACTTTGCTTTTGCAGCCTTTCCCTCCACAGTGTTTCTGAGCTAAAGAAACAATCTTGAAAACAGGAAGGTGAATTTCAGTATAAGTCGGTGGGAAAAGGAAGGAAGGAAAAGGAAAGGAGGGAAGGAAGGAAGGAAGGAAGGAAGGAAGGAAGGAAGGAGGGAAGGAGGGAAGGAGGGAAGGAGGGAAGGAGGGAAGGAAGGAAGGAAGGAAGGAAGGAAGGAAGGAAGGAAGGAAGGAAGGAAGGAAGGAAGGAAGGAAGGAAGGAAGGAAGGAAGGAAGGAAGGAAGGAAGGAAGGAAGGAAGGAAGGAAGGAAGGAAGGAAGGAAGGAAGGAAGGAAGGAAGGAAGGAAGGAAGGAAGGAAGGAAGGAAGGAAGGAAGGAAGGAAGGAAGGAAGGAAGGAAGGAAGGAAGGAAGGAAGGAAGGAAGGAGGGAAGGAGGGAAGGAGGGAGGGAGGGAAGGAGGGAGGGAGGGAGGGAGGGAGGGAAGGAAGGAAGGAAGGAAGGAAGGAAGGAAGGAAGGAAGGAAGGAAGGAAGGAAGGAAGGAAGGAAGGAAGGAAGGAAGGAAGGAAGGAAGGAAGGAAGGAAGGAAGGAAGGAAGGAAGGAAGGAAGGAAGGAAGGAAGGAAGGAAGGAAGGAAGGAAGGAAGGAAGGAAGGAAGGAAGGAAGGAAGGAAGGAGGGAAGGAGGGAAGGAGGGAAGGAGGGAAGGAGGGAGGGAGGGAAGGAAGGAGGGAAGGAAGGAAGGAAGGAAGGAAGGAAGGAAGGAAGGAAGGAAGGAAGGAAGGAAGGAAGGAAGGAAGGAAGGAAGGAAGGAAGGAAGGAAGGAAGGAAGGAAGGAAGGAAGGAAGGAAGGAAGGAAGGAAGGAAGGAAGGAAGGAAGGAAGGAAGGAAGGAAGGAAGGAAGGAAGGAAGGAAGGAAGGAAGGAAGGAAGGAAGGAAGGAAGGAAGGAAGGAAGGAAGGAAGGAAGGAAGGAAGGAAGGAAGGAAGGAAGGAAGGAAGGAAGGAAGGAAGGAAGGAAGGAAGGAAGGAAGGAAGGAAGGAAGGAAGGAAGGAAGGAAGGAAGGAAGGAAGGAAGGAAGGAAGGAAGGAAGGAAGGAAGGAAGGAAGGAAGGAAGGAAGGAAGGAAGGAAGGAAGGAAGGAAGGAAGGAAGGAAGGAAGGAAGGAAGGAAGGAAGGAAGGAAGGAAGGAAGGAAGGAAGGAAGGAAGGAAGGAAGGAAGGAAGGAAGGAAGGAAGGAGGGAAGGAGGGAAGGAAGGAAGGAAGGAAGGATATGTGTTTGTGGCCTGGAAGCTGCTCTGCAGCCTTTCAAGCTCCTTTCCAGTGTGCCTGAGGTTCCCAAAAGTTTATCTGAGTTAAAAAAACCAAAAAAACAACAACAAAAGTCACAAACAAAAAAATACCAACCCCAAAACCACAACAGCCACACAGGACAATGAATCCATTCCATTTTCCCAGAATGTCCCATGGCACAAACCCCTTTGTGGCACCACTGCCCTGACTTCTGTACCCAGCAATCTCTGCAGACATTCAGCTGCACCAAGGCTCTGCCAGAGTGAATGCCTCAGCCAAGGAAAAAAGTTTCCCTGTGTCCTTCCTCTCCCTCACTGTCTCCTTCTGCACAAACAATAGTTTGGCCCTGAAGATGTTCCTCTGAGGAAGGAGTTGAGGCATCATAATCCTGATTCAGCATAATCCTGTCACCTCGTATAGAAGCACTGGGCAAACATGACCCATATTTGTGGAAAGAGAGGAGACTCAGAGGTGACCGAGGTAAAACATGGCTTCATGAACTCATGAGATGATATAAAACTATTTAGGATTGTGTCAAATGTGGGAAGCAGGTGGCATAAATGAAAAAGCTTGAAAAAGGTCAAGCCTTGGAGGAATTGAGCGAGCATCATTTTGGGCAGAGGAGAACTGAGCTGAAACAGCCTCTTGCCAGAGGCAGCCAGGGAAGAAAAATCAAGTAAATAGTTTTGAAGGAACTGGAGGATAGAATTCATCTCATTTTAAGCATAAAAAAAATGAAGAATATAACCTAGAATTGTCATCTAGGCTTTCACAATAGCAGAAAGACACATTAGAGGACAAGTAAACCTAGTTACTTGGGAAAGTGCATGTTAACACCAATCCAGGGACTGGATATGGTCAAATATGCTCAGTGAGCTGAAGTTAAATGAGGAAAATATCAACCTTAATCACCATAGAGATCCTGAGAAGGTGACAAACGTTTGCCAACATGAATGTAATGAGGTATCTCCTTGGAATGGCACCCCACCAACAAGCCTTAGGAGAGAAGATGAGGATGTGAGGCTGGCCACATGCCAACTTCAGGAAACCAGCAAAAGTCAGCAAAAATAAAACAAAGAAAACAAACAAAAAAACCCACACCACAAAACCAAATGGTCTTTACTAGCCTTCTAATACCTAGGGATTTTTATCGAAAAAAAAAGATGGAAAAATACAAGGGAAAATTATGAATGCTAATGCAATAAATGAAGAAAATGCATTATCTGTGATTCCTCTTTGCCTGAATCTATAGTAATTTCAGGAGTGATTTGGTTATGAGATAAATTTCATTTATTTCTGATAAAAGAACAATGCTACATTTTTGAAAAGTGATCTTCAATATTTCACCTGGGTAGTTCTAGTAGCAGATAATTAAAATTAAATATGAAGAAAATCCCAGCAGTTAGCAGGAGAAACCATTCATAGCTTTTTCACAGGAGGTATCCAGATTTCACAGAAATAGTGAGAAAATTTTAATCAGTCCCTTTGCAAAGTGTGGGGGGTAAGTTTTCAGGATGTGGCTTTCTTCCTGTCTTAGCCATAGATGTCACTTAATAATCAGCAAAGTCAAACCAGAGGCACAGAGCTGGACAAACACAAATGGCTTATGTAGAGGAGTAGCAGCAGAAAGTGATGGTTTAAGGGATCAGAGAAGGAAAGAAAGGGAGGGTTTTACTGTGAGAACCAGAAGCTGAGCAGATACAGAAAGGAAAAGCACATCACCATCATGTTTCAGAGTACAGAGTCTGTGAGAATTAATTCTTTCTCTATTTTGCCACTAGACAGCACCACACTGGGAGCAAAGGATGAAGTGTTTTCAGGATTTGTCATTGCTGGGAACCAGTTTTACTGTCCTGGGTCTAATTCTTATTTTAGTAATATAAACATAAATGTGGCTTTAGCTCTGTGGTCCAGGGACTGAGCCTGGGAGACCCACAGTTCTGCAAGCAGCCTGGTTTTGTCTTGCACAGCCCAAATTCCCTGTTAGATCTCCATGGATCTACCTTTGCATTTTAGGGGATGTCCTGAAAGCTGACTCTGAAGAAACCACATACATGAGATTCTTAACCAAACCATTCCTCTATCAAATTTAGACATTGAGGTATAAAGTGAATAAAATGCATAAAAAAATATACTAGTCTTTTCCTTAAGTCAGCTTCTTTTGCCTTCTGTATTAGTTTCTCCTTTCTTTTCAAACACATTCCCACTGTCCTAGCAGAACACCCCTACCATGAAATCCCAGTCATAAGACGACTGCAAAGGAGCCTGAGGGAACCTCTCTTTGCTGTTGTCTGGAAAGTGGCAGTGATTATACAACAGATAAATTATGGGGAGAACCCTTTCTCTGTTCCCTTTGCACAGATCCCACACATCACCATGACTCAGTGAAGTTCCCCCAATGGGGACAAACTCCACTTTCTAATACACTTTATGTGATTCCTCACTGATAACAGAGGGGTCACTGCCATGAGATATTGTGTTTTGATAGTAACATGCTAAATAATTCTGTGTTTCAGAAGAATGTGGGGGGGGGGACCCAGAACTAATCCCATTTCAATAATTTGAGTTGTGCATTTAGGCTTGGGTAGTTTTTAATTGTTTGTGGCTTTTTCTTTTAGTCTTTCCCACACCTGAACGGTTCTTGGTTTTGGCAAGCACAACATTTTATGACAAACATTTTCTTTTGATTAATTTTTTAGAAAGCAAACTGCTCAGTCAAGGTTAATATCTTTCTCACTTCAGCTGAATACTAGAGTTTCAAATGTTGCTGAGAATTTTTAAACAAATTTTTCATGTTCAGAAATTACCAGGGTAAAAGTAGCAGCTTCTCAGATACCCCCATAAACCAAGGGAAATTGCTGGATCCTCTGAGAAGTGGCTCAGAGGGTTCCCTAATGCTGTTTGCATATTCAGCAGAAGTATCTGTGAAGCTATCTCAGCTATTTGAGTTCAACAGCAGCTACCCAAACAGTTCATGTTAGTAGCTCACTAGAGCTCCAAGCATCATAAATACAAGAAACATGCTCAAACCCAACCCTGATCTCAGACAAGCAACATCTCTTCACTTGACAAGTTGGTATTTATACAGCCAATGCTAAGAAGAAATCCTCTCCAGTCAAAAGCCTCTTTGCTCTTTGCTGAATCCATCTGAGATGACCCTGAGAGGTAAAGGGTGAGGACACTCCTCATTTTAGCCAGTTCTGACCATCCAGGACTCCTCCAGATGCTGCACCAGGCAGTGCTCACTCCTGCTTTGCCAGGGCATGAAAGCACCAAAATGATTTGCAGGTATTTCACATATTCACTTCGATCTTTCACTAATCTGGATTTTAATTCTGGATTCTAATCAAACTCTTCAGAGTTTTAGTCCACACTTCTACTGCACATAAATCACACATCTCAGCTTATTTCAAGCACTACACGTATGGGAAATATACAATATACATGGAAAAATAAAAAACTCTCTTACTCATTATTTTTTTTCCCTTCAGCTCAGTGAAGACAATGTTGAAAAAATGAAAAACATTTCGGTTTACCATTTCCAAAGTGGATTTCCCTGGGAACTTTCTATGACTTTTAATGAAAGTTTTGATGGAGACTTACCAGACAGGACTGGTGGGAACATCCCGTGGAATGGGAGAAGACTGTGAACAGATTCAGCAGAGAAGTCAAATTCTCCATCTTGGTAGAGTGTAGACAAGCACACAAAGAACCCAGGTCAACAGCATCATTAAGAGCAAAAGGATGGAGGGCCTGGAAAACAAGAGCAGAAAGGTTTTGTTTAAATAACCACACAGAGTCAAAGGCACAATCCAAGGTCCCAACTGAGCAAGTAAACTGGCACTGTCATATATTTTTAGCCCAGCCTCCTAATGAAACCAGTGGCAGAGCATATGTAGATTAGTAATCCCTCTTAAATTCTTTTGGATAATTTAAAAAATATTTGTAAAGGGGAGAAGAATCTCAAAGATATCCAAATCTGACTTGAGCAGGACTGGAGGCCAACAAGAAAAGAGACTTTATTAATACACACTCCCACTAAGGAGAAAATGTAGTGTAGGTTCAGTCCTGGTGACACAAGAAGATTCTGCACCCAGTGCAAGGGCTGGACCCACAGATCAGGTTTAGTCAGCATTTTAATCAAGCCCAGAACATCAGTGTGTAAGAAACACAGCTCCTAGCACCTTCTCACTGCACAGAGCACATCAGTGATCCAGATGCTCCCTGAGCCAGGCTAATCCCCAATTTGTTTCAGGAAACTTTAGGGGATATTGTAGGTCATTTATTAACAAAGAAAAGGTGATGCAAAAAATCCAAAGCCAATAGAGACTGGACAGACAACAATGCATCACAAGCCAAGCGTGATGAGAAATAAACACAACAATTTTTATCACAATTTTTCATGGTAGCTCTCAGAACTAAGTCAGTATTATGGCAAAATTGTTCTCAGCTTCTGCTTCCTTTACTCGAAGCAGTTATCTCTCAAAAAACCTTTGGAAATCCACTCAGCTTTGTAGCTATCAGTGCTGCTTCTGTCTTCCATCTTCCTCCCATTCCACCCCCCCACACACACTTCCCCATCCAAGGAGGAAAATATGAGCTGTGCTATCTGGGGACAGCTTAACCAGATCATAGAACTTATTCAAGTTGTATTATTTTCCCTTGACTTCACACTCAGCTCACCAGCAACTGGATATGATAAGACAAGCTGAGAAGCAACTGAGAAGTGGTAGCAAACCCTAAGGAGAGTAACTGGACCAGGAAAGGCACCATATGCTTGGCTCATGGGGGGCTCATAGGGGATGCCAGAATTCAAGATGCCACTTATCTGTGCAAGGAAAATAACCTCTCTTCTCCTAACATTCTGAATCTTTTTTCTTTTTGACACCTGCAGTGTCAATAAAAGCCAAGAGTTGTTTAGCTTCTAATCAAACCAACCTCTCTGCAAAACATCACATTTTCTGATATGGTGAAACATAAAATGCAGAGAAGAGAAGAAAACAAAGGAAGAGATACCTATAAAGAAAGTACCATAAAATAGTGAAACCATCCTTTTAAAACTATTGAATAAAAGAAAATCAATCACAATAAACTGTCACAGGGAGAGGTTACCAGAACCAGATACCTGAAAGCCAGTGTAGGGTACTTGCATGGGATGTTACAGACAGAGGAGGAAGAGAATAAGCAAAAAGCAGCTCCTTGCCTAAAACACAATTCATATAGAAATATCCTTCTGAAATTAACACATGGTAATTTTTTAAGGGGAATTTCATACAGAGTGATTATTTTTTAAAAATCTGGCATAAATCTCCCTCTTGCCAGTTCAGCCTTTAGAAACTTTCACCTATGGAAAAGTCTAACTTTGAGTAGCAGCCCTGACAGCAATGAAGTCAAATAAGGATAAATTTAAATAAGTTGGAAAAACATCATGCTTAGATGAGAGCAAGGTCCTCCCAGGGGTAGTGTTTAAACTGCCTCTGGGATTTCAGAAGGAAGTACACTGCACGGAATTGCTCTTTATAGGAAAGTCAGTAGCCTGAAGAAGAGATAATTGTTCATAACATCTATAAGAGCTTTTATCAGAAAGTATCATATTGACAGGGCAGTTGCTGGTAAACTTCTGATTTTCGTTTCCCTGTTCCCAGTTCCTGGGAAAATCAAGGACTTCATTTTAGCAATGCCACAAACAACTAATGCAGCCCAGCAGCTTCAAGCAGTGCTTCAGAGCCTGGAGCTCACCTGGGAACCAAGAGCAGCTCCCTGGACCAGAGGCAGAATGGACCAAGAGCCATGGGGTGCTTGGTACAGCAGCAATTTAGCAGATGGAGAATAAGGGAAGGCTGAATGCAACAGAAGGACACACTGTCCAGGTACAAGCTTGTGGAGAAGAACCTAGAGCACTAAGAAGGTCAAGTATTTCTACCCTCACAACAATTGTGTAAGGGAGCAGTGCTTACAGTGCCTGTAAATGTTTTGCTGAAGGGGAAACCAAACTGTCGTAAGAATGAAGGAAAAAAAAAAAAAAAAGTAAATCCACAGACATGGAACAAAGAATAAAACCCATTTCTTAAAGCAACTAACTGGATACATAACACAAAAATCCATTTCTACAGCTTGTGCACAGCCACAGATTTAACACCAAAATCCAGTGAAAAAGATTTTTTTCCTATTTCACAGCAAGGGCTGTTGAGGCACAGGGCAGTGAAACATTCATCATCACATCTAGCATCTGTGTGCCCCCTTGCTGCCTCTTTAGCAGAGCACCAAAAGGAGACAGGAAAACTTTTCCCAGCAGGCTGTGCCTCTGGATAGGCACAGGAACAGCAGGGCAGAGATTGGAAGCACTGAGCATCACCAGGATTCCCACAGGAGAGCAGGGGACTCCTCCTGTGCTCTCAAAGGGAGAGAGTTGCCAACAGCTGTTGGGGACAGAACTCTACATATGGTAACACACACAAAAAAAATCTGCACAGAGCAATAAACACACCATGTTCATTATCCAGGACCCCCTTGAGACATGGCATTTGAGGAGCAAGTTGTGCTTCGACTTGGTATGTTGCATAACTTGAGAACAGTTTGAGAATATAATTATCCAGAACCCAACCCTCTATCAGAATCTGTGGGTGACATTTACCACTCAGGCAGGGCATTTCTTCAGAGCTCCTCTGCTCATGACAAATAAGGGGTAAACATCTTCATTTAAACATATGGATTTTTAAAAAATATCTTTATGTTCAGTATCCCCCACCCTCGCTGCCTATCAACCTCCTGAGGAGATCTCCAGCTGCAATCAGCAGCACCACATCTTGTGTGCATGAGTCCTCCCTGTCCTCTGCTCTAATCACCATGGTATTCACTCAAAAGACATAACAGTCCTCAAAAA
Organism: Heliangelus exortis; assembly: GCF_036169615.1. NCBI lineage: Eukaryota > Metazoa > Chordata > Aves > Apodiformes > Trochilidae > Heliangelus > Heliangelus exortis. Next base: position 5,655,326 of record NC_092436.1, on the reverse strand, counting down.
ACTTCATTTACCTCTATTCTAATAGGAATTTATTTGGCCTGGCCTTTTTTCTAACAAATACGTGCACGTAGAATGCTAAATATTTTTTTTTTTTAATTCCTAGCAAATCACTCAACTGAAAATGATTTCCCCCGAGGAGGGAACAAGAAAACAAACAAGGGCCAGATGCAAGTCACACCGTTCACTGCACTCCTGGAAGGCAGTCAGAGACTGGGATGCTGAGGACAGGGGAGGAATTGAGATAGGATTGCCCATGTTACATTAAATTAATTTTCATTCTGTTCTCCTACCAGGCTCATTGCTGCAAAAACAGAAGGGGTGAGAGCTCATGAAAGTGCTTTACAAGGGGAGAGGATGGCAGAACAAGCTGAAGAAGAGTACTAATAGGAGAGCTTTGCTGCTTAAATTAATCTTTGCTCCATTTCATAACTTTTTGCATACCAAATGGCTTTGTGTGAGGATTTCTAGTTATTGGTATAAAAATATTACTGCTGCTTTTTCTATCTCCTTCATGGGAGTTCAGTTTTAGATGGTTTAAGACATCCCTGATTGCAGCCGTTTCATCTCAACAGATTCACTTTGGGAAAGCCATTTGCACAAAACCAATTTCTATGATTCAGTGGTATTATATCAGTTTCAACAGAAAATAAAAGCTGGATCTTTTTTGGAATTTGGACTTTGGGAATTTTAAATTTGGATTTGTAAACTTGATGTATCACTCATTTGTATTATTTCCACTTTTCTATTTTCACATGGACATATCGTGAGATCAACTACAAATAAAACTTGTTGAAGAGGATTATTTGGAAGAAGTAACAAGATTGGATTAAAATACCGTTTTATTGTAAATCAAAATTAAAATTAAGTAAATTCATATTTGGAAATACGCTGGATTGCAAAAAGGATACAAAAACTTCATTGGAAAACAAACAAAAAGTGAAACAAACAAACAAAAAGTGAAGTTTCTCCAAGGAAAAACTTCAGAAATTATTTTGTAGGAATTCAGAGAGAGAAATAATTAAATGTCAACACGCCCTGAGAAAGAGACATCCTGTAGGCATCCATCTCTCCCTTGATGCAGGACAATTAAGAGGAAAGATATGTTAGGGCACTAGTCTGGAATATGGGACGTTTCTATTCAAATTCCCCAAAGGACAGAGATCTCTGGTTAGACTTTGAGCTTTTCTGTGTCTCAGCCAAAGTTGTGAAATGCAGCAAGAAAACACCCCATCTATTCCCTGATACAGGTCCTATGTTAATAAGGAGGCACATAAATTCCTTGGATACACACCAGTTCCTCTGTCCTCACTCACCTGCTCCCAACAGCAAAATATTTACTGATAAGAATTGCAAGCTCCAGTTATCAAAGATGCCCAGAGGATCTGGATGCCCAGGGGAAGTAGCAGCACTGAAACTCTTTGCCCAGGAACACTGACTGATTGATTTCTCCTCCAACCCCAGCAACATTTCAAATGCACAGATGCAGAAAGGCAAAAATATTTAGGTATAGCATATTCCTGCTGGCTAGGTAGAAAATCCCATTGTGCTGGAGACTTTACAGACAGACAGTAAGAGCATCCACTCACAAAAAAAAAAAAAAAAAAAAAAAAAAGCCCCAAAACCCACAAAACAAACCAATTCATATTATTATGTTTATGGCACACGTCTTCAAGCAGGGAAGATTCACCACCACCACTGTGCAAAATATTTGCAACCTGGGAACAACTGAAGAGTTACAAAAAAGTCACATCCTCTGCAGGGATGAAAATGGAAGTATGGAGAGTTTTTCTTTGAGGAATAACAACTAGTGATACCTAGAGGTTACCTGGTGGAGGTAACCATAACTCAGCCCTTGCTGGTAGCCCACTGAGAGGTTGAGCATCTCCAACCAGCTGTACCAAAAACCTTCAGAGTGAAGAACACACAAAGCGCCCCAACTACAGAGCTCAGGACACTGCACCCATGATTTGGGAGCATGTCTTTCATTCTCAGGGGCCTTGTTCATACTAGGAATAGGCAAGGAGAATTTCTGGGTAGGTATAAAAATATATTTTATATATGTGCCTCCAGCACAGGCAAGAATTTTGTTTTTCTCCCATGTAAACATAAAGAGGATCAACTCCTCCAAAATCAGTGGCAAGAATTCAGTGAGAAACACAAATCAGTCCCCCTGAGTGCTGATGGAAGCAGAAGAAGTTTTAAAATTACTTTTTAAAAACCTAGTAAATATTTATTCTGTTTTTCATTTCACACCAGAACACTAAATAAACTTTGTTGTCAATAGACAGGAAGGATGCATTTATTCAAGTAAGGAATTAAGGGTTCAATTAAATGCATTACTAATCACAAGGCAGTTAAATGTCAATTGGCCATTAAAAATTGAAGTGCAACAAAAGGCTAAATTTCTGAATTATAAATGTAAATGTACTCACTAGAACAGGTAAGATATTTTCTGTTAAAAGGCTGATGATTTTCTTCAGAGAAACTGCCCTCATTTTATACTTTTCTGCTGTTTATTTTCATTAGGGTTTCTATACAGTTTTGCTGAAACTATTTTCAGATTTCAAGTTAATATTATTATACCATGTTCAGCACATCTCATTTCTGAAAACAGAAGCCATTAAAGCAGCATTTATTTCGCTCAAAATTTTGCAGAAATTTTCACCAGCACCCAATTCTGCAAATTCAGAATAATTTTAAAGATCTGAATAAAATTGTTGCTCTTCTTTTGACAACTACTATTTATGCATTTTAGAGCATCTGAAAGTCTCCTTCTCTAGACAAGTGTCAGGATGGAATTTAAATGATCATTCCAGAGAAGTGTGGACTGCTTTAAAAGTGGCCTATGGCTTTGTGGACAATTTAATCTGACTTGAAACCAAGACCCCTGCAACTTCAGGGCTGTAGGTAGCAAAAGCCTCCAGGATGGAGCCTGCAGGAGTGTAAAAAGAAGGGGATTTTAGAGACTGATTCATCAATTCTTTCCATTCCCATTTTACTAAACACACAGAGGGGTTTTGGGATTAAAAAACAAAACTAAACAAAAAACCCCAAACAAAACCAACAACGACAAATGTGTTGGCCTTTTAGCTGTTTTTTAGAAAAGGATAAAATTGCCTGTCTGCAATTGACTTCTTGTTATCTGCAAGCAAGTGCAAGATGGGAAATGTCAGAATAACTCCCAGGACATCCCTCTATCCACCTGTCCCACTTTGTAGGAGACATTTTTCCTCATAAGAGGAGGTACCTGCGTGGTCCAAGTCCCCAGCTGACCTCAGAGAGAGAACATTCCAGCCTTGGGGAGGATTTTAACAAGGAAGAGTGGGAATTATGGATTAGTAGAACCAGTCCATGAAGAAATCCTGTCCATCCCCTTCCATTTTGTACTTTAAATTATGTATAATCTTCTGCTGAGTCTTAGAGAATTTTTGAGGATTTATCCCCATTTTCAAGTGGGGTATAAATAAAATCAACATCCTATCAAGAGGCTGATAGGGCAGAAGATTACTTAAAGGATTTGACAAAAGCTACACAACTTGTCACAATTCCTGATTCACTATCAGCTGATCTAACCACTCATGTTCACTGCATCTGAAATACCAAATAAACCATGAAATTAAAAGTCCCCTATGCCCTACCTTTAGTACATTGAAGAAATCAAAGGATTCTCACAGGGGCTTAATTCCTTACTGACAAAGGGAAAAGGTTTTTATTAAAAAAATCTTTTGAAGGAAAAAAACTTGTATTTGGCATAAGGAAAAAAAAAAAAGCATTGCCATTATGATTTAGTGCAGAATCTACACATAAAAGGCACAAGCTTCCAATTGCTCCTTTAAAATTTAATATTTTTCTTGTTCTAGAAAAAAAAAAAAATCTAAGAACATCTTGATCCCAAGGGCAGTTCTAAATTATTTTGGAATTTAAGAGTCACATAACTGCCATATATTTCCAGATTGGAAAAATGTCTAAAATAGAAACTTGAAATATGACTAAGTTTCCCATCACCTGACTCCAGGCAGTCCAGACAGAGACCTTTTTGACACCATGGCTTACCCATTTCTGAGAGCCATGCCTGCTTCCACGTTCAGTCCAGTCTAGTATCAAAAGAACATGTTTCTAACCTCACAAATTCCCTGTTTTCCTGCAGTTTGCTTCCTGCAGCAGAGCCATGTGGGGCAATCTGGCCAAACGTGGGGCTGCAGCTGCCTCTGTCCATGTGAGATCAAAGCTGTGTCCTGGCCTTTGCTGCAATAGAAACATGGGTGGGATGCTCAGGGAAAGAGAAATCACCTTTTAATGAACACAGGACTCTTCACTGGTAGCTTCTTGTATTAAAGGAAATAGAGGCATTTTTTCACAAAAAATATTAACAATAAAATTATTCATTAAAAGCAAGTGAGCTGGATGTATTGTGGAAAGGGGCAATAAATGCAGATCTCCAGCATGCATCTCCTGACATAAAAGTGAAATCAACTCTCAGCTCTCATCTGAATTTGCAAATGCTTCTGGCTGCTTGGGAAGCTCTCCCTCCCATTCCACCACTAGCTACTGACAGGCAGAGTTTCATCTGGATGCACTGTGTCTAACTTCCCAGGAGGAATCTCCCTCCCAGGTTTAAATCAGACAGGACACCTTAATTTCCTGAGCTGGGATGCTATTCAGGGCTGCTGTGCCACCTGGGGCCTTGAGTTTCTTGAGTCTGCACTGCAGGGGCTGACCTTGAAACATCTGAAATGCCACAGAGAAACCTGGGGTGGAAAAGCCTTCAAAACCAAGATCAAGCTGATCTAATTGCAAGGGAAAGAGGCACCACTAAGTTGAGAACATTTAGGCAGAGCAGCTCAGTGGTTGGCAATAGAGTAAGTAAGGATAACTTAAACAGAATGATGTAGCTGACATTTCACAGGAATCAAGGTAAGTGCCATAATCTTGCAGGTCACATCCCTGGATGGCCCTGTCACAACCCTGCTTTATCCATGTCTGTGGGATTTAGTGGGAACCTTTAACTGTTTTACAAAGAGCTCTGGGATCTCCCAGGAAGGCTTCACGCTACCAAAAGTTATTAGAAGAACCATTCAGCACATTCACACATCACAGGATTACACAGCATAATACCCAGCTGAGCTACAGGGGAGGAAAGAAATCTTAGCATATTTTTTCATTGCCATGGGTGCATAAATACCATGCAAATTAGATCTGAAGAGTAAGTTACATGCAGACTGGGCCATTGTCTGTTCCAGTTATACTTCCCCCATCTAAGTACAGAAAAACTACCATGTTGTCCACTTGATAAGTCTGTAGTTTGCTGGGAAACCAAGGTGTGATTGTGATGTACCTGTGATTCAAAAACAAAACCATAAATCCCTTCCACTGAAATAAAATCTGAACCAGGTCAAAATACAGGCACTCCTGAGAGCACCACAAAGCTAAGGACAGCATCCACCTGCACACAAAGAATGTATATGGAAACAAATAAAGAATTTAATTTTAGTTATGTAATGCTGAAATATTAATATTGTTGGCAGAAGAGAGTACATGAAGCTAGTATTTTGCAAAGTGTGGCTAAATACACTGAAGGCAAACACTGAATAAGTAACCAGACAACCCAGTACTTTCACAGTTAGTTCTGATGCTTGCAGACATGCACATATAGTTTAATCTGTTCTGCTTCTGATATTGAAGGAGATTTTCCATAAACACCAAGGAAGGTTCTATGGTGTGAGAAAAATACATTTTAAAAACCTAAATAATTCCATTTCCAAGTAAGAAGGAATGTCTACTGAGCTGAGAACTAGGGGATGCAAGTGGTTTAATCAATGGAAGAGGTTTGGCTCTAGGATCTAAAGAGAGTAATATATGAAATAACTATTCTGAATTAACTTTCTACAACAGTAATATCAAGAGAGTTTGACTAGAGACCCCAAATCTAAACTAGTATAAAACAGAGAGAGCAGCTTCACATAATTACTACCACAGGTTCTGTTTTCTATGTACCTCTTCCTGCCTGTATTGCTTGCACATAAAATTTTGCATTCAGGGATCTACAGAGTATCCAAGAAAGAGACTTACTTGTCACTTCATTCTCGTATTTACAGTTATTCCAAGTTCTTTTCAAGGGGGGAAAATATTAATTGCAGATCAAGGAAAATTTAAAAGTCAAATCTCATCATGCAAGCAGTGCATTGGACAAAATAGCAGCTTTGGTTTATTTCGTGCCCTGGACTGCAAGTAAAGCATTGGGATTCAGTTCCCTCTTTTCCTTAACCATAACTTAATTCACATTTCTCAATAATGTCTCAAACCAACAAGTGAGCCACAAATTCCCCCGGGGCTCATGTTCACCAGGTCTGGTACCTGAGCTAACCAGAATATGCAAAGCTGCCCCAAAACAGGGCAGAGCCTGCTCTTTCCCTTGCTGAATATTCAAGTACTACAGGTGAAGCACTGAAGTACAATCTCCCCATGATTCATGCACACAAAACCCAGCCTACAGCCTCCTTTGTAAGGAACTCTTCTGGGAAACAATCAAAGAAGGTTTGAGCCACTCCTCAGCCAGAGGAAAGGATTGAACATAAGTCTCTCAAACTGGAGGCAGGGGGATTGGAAGGAAAACAGTCTTTTTAAAGTGATCTTGAACATCCATGAAGAAATTGTCAAGTAATTCAGTGATCAAAGATGCATTTTTAAATTTATTTTTCTTACAATGATAGTGAATAAAAGAGGATTTTGTCACTAGTGGAATTTTGTACATCTGCATAAGCTTGTAACAGTACAAAACTACCTGGCTACAAGCATTTGGCATTTACTGCTGCAGAGGAAATCTCACTATATATATATATTGAGTCTCATATATTTAGGTTTTTAATAGTTTAATGCTGACTACAGACAATCCCCTGCATGGACAGACCTGCAGGCTGCCTCTGTACAGCTATTTTGATGTCCCTACATCAGCAGCAAACAAGATGGACTGGGAAATACCAAGGAATTTATATTCACTTCACCTGGAAAATGGAGTTCACAGACCATGATCCTGCAGTGTAATTGTTGGGTCACTGCTGCTGCTCACCTTTAGCCAGGCTGGAGGCACACAGCACACTGTGAGCCAGCTTTAAGTCACAGTAAGCAACACAAAAAGGCCAGATAGGATTTTGAGAGGAACAAAGAGGATCTGTGGCTGCTGCTGTTTGAATGCAGGCCACTTACACCTCTCATTTTCCCTGTGACAGAGGTAAATGCAGTTCCTCCCTCCTTCCCTCCCAGGGGGAAATGAAAAGCAGAAGATTACAGTTATTACAACCACCTCTTGTTTGAAGCAAAGTTCAAAGTCCTGTCCACTTTAATCAATCTTCCAGCAGACTCAGAGGACTGTAAATTTCACTGTCACAGACCCAAAGCACTAGGGCTAGATCAGAGTTTTCCCCTCTGTTTCCTTCCTCAAAGCAAAACACAAGTGAAGGAGCTCAGATGAGGAAGTTGACTGAGCTGATGGTATAAGCCACACCAGCTTTTCTGAGGAAAGCAGAAGGTAAGAGGTAATAAAACATCTTGGCTCCAGTACAATATATGCTGGAAAAGCAATTTCAGTAGTCAGTTATAATGAATATTCAGCAATCTCTGGCTATTGTGGTACAGCAAAGTGCCCCTCTCAGGGGAGCCATTTCTGTGGCTGAGGTGAGAAAAGAATAGATGTCCACTTGGCTGTGATAGCCACAGACATGTTACATCAGAGCACACAGATCTGCCTGGGTAGTATCAAGCTGGAGATTATTAATGCATCCATTAAAGTGTCTGCAAGAGGGTAAGGAAGGAGCCTTTAACTGTTGCAAGTTACCCTTGGAGTTCAAGGAGAAAAAAAAAAAAACAAACCACACACACACACACACACACAAAACAAAACAAACAAAGAAACCCCCAACAAACAAACAGAAAAAACAAACCCCAAACCAACCATAAACACGAAAAAAGAAAAGGGACATCTGAAATGCCCAATTTCTTCCACCATCTTCATAACTGTCCAGACATAATTTAACCCAGATTTCTTCCAGTCCTGATTCACTAATGAAACCATGGACTTTAAATGGCCTCTTGCACACCAAGAGTAATGGATAGTCAGACCTGGTCAAAAGGAACAGTTTGCAAACGCTCTGGAGACCTGTATCAAATTTAAGGGCATATTGTAACAACTTTTTACCTTCAGTACAGTTCGAAAAGTGCCTAAGTCTACAAATTTTAAGAATTAAATTAACTCTTTAAGTTCTCATTATTTCACTCTACACCCTCATTTTATCCCTACTTTTATTATGTACACAAGCATCCTCCTCTCCCAAAAAGCACTTATTTAGTGTCTAAGTCCCAGTAGTAGAAGATTCATATGTGAGTGGAGAGTGAAGAGGCTCTGTGTTAATTAGTTCTGATGGGCTGCAGTAAGAACTTGATTAGAAAATAACAACTTTGCATGGTGGCTACATGGCAACCCTGAGCATCCTCCTGTGAAGCTCCAAGTGTCAGTTCACCCTCTCTCATTTCTGGCTTGCTCTCTTGAACTGCAAAACCTACACTTTCCAGAGAGTAAACAAGCCCCCTGACCACTGGAATGCATCCTCTCTGGATGCTCGACCCAGAAGGTGAAAGAGAAAAAATGAGTTACCTGATGGACACTCAGCTCAACCAGCAGTCAGTACCCCATTTCATCTGTTCTCTGCCCCACTAGTTTCTCTGCAGTATTTGTATCTCACTGGTTCAGTTTTCTTCTTTCTTTTCTTTTTTTTTCTTTTTTTTTTCTTTTTTTTATAAAATCAGCTCTTAACCACTTTTTCCCTGAAGGTAATATGAGAAAGCAGAGTCATGCTCTGCTTTCCTAGACAAGCCAGACATTTTCCGCATTACTCTTCCATCAATTTTCAATCATTGTGCAGGAACTGGACCAACATAAACCATCCTTCCATCAGCTCAGGCAGATCCCCAGAGCCTGGGATATTTGTAGAGTTAAAGACAGTTATTATCAATAAGAAACTGATTTCCCTCCCCCCTCACTGTACTCGGAGCATCTCTGGAAGCAGCTCCGTGCTGCAGAAAGACATGACTTTGGAAAGCAAAACTGATTAGGAGTTTTGTGTTCAATCAAGGATGGAAAGGTGGGACAGGGAGAGGCTGGAGGCAGTTGCAGGATTCTCTTAGGACCACAAAGGGGGCTGTGTCTGAGCTAGTGCTGCACCCAGCCCCTGCAGTGAGGCCTCTGCAGAGCACAAGGCAAGTTCCACAATGCAGCAATCCACCCTGCCAAGCCTCCAGCAGCAGCTCCCTGCAGCACAGACACATCTCCAAATGGAAAGATGCACCCACTACCTTGCAAACTATATCTTAGCAAGGCCTCTTAATGTTAAATGGCTGAGAGGTAGAGACAGAGAGTTTTCCCTTGCTTATACATTCACTGGCCTACAAGACACCCTGAAAAAGAAGGAGACTGTTCAAGGAGATGGACTAACACTAGAATTAACCAATGCACTAGGGAAAGGTTCCCGTTTCTCATCTGGAAGTACCAGAAACATGCAGATTCAGAGACTTCCTCCACCCCAGCACCACCTGGTTAGCAAAGAGACTTCCACAGAAGTCTCCTTGACTGCAACATCCTACATCACTGGCAACCACCAGGCTGCATGGACCTTTTCTGTCTTACACACCAGAAGGTTAAAGCCATCTGAGGGCAGTGAGGGAATGGTTTCAAGCCTGTGCAGAGGAACTCTGAAAGGACCATGGCATCTCTATTTATGCTGCCAGAGAGGTCCTCATTGTTAGCTATGCAAACCCACAAGAACTTGGTGACATCTGCACGGTTTTGTTACCCAGTCCAACCTACTACAAGTGCTGTGCCCTGGCAGCCCATGAATCTGTCCCACCCTCTGCCATAAAGCAGATGGCACCAGGACAGCCAGGCTGGCACACAGCTCTCCTGTTAATGCAGCAGAGTGGAAACCAGAGCCAAACTGCTACAAAATGTCTGACAGCTACAAAGATCCAAGCAATTTAATTTAAAGCTGTCTGTGCTGCAGCACAGACACATCCAGAGAAGCAGCACCAGGGGGAAACGCATGGAGCATTGACACCATCTAGGAAGACACTGAAGTAGCTGTCCCATTTCTGTCCAGGTCTGAGACTCAAACGCAGGATTCACTCACCCAGAGAACAACTGAAAGAACACAGCAAAGAATGAGACTGCACAGTGCTGATTTATCAGCAGCCTGCACATTAACAGCATCCTCTTTGGAGTCCTTTTGCTCAAACGTAACCTTCTCTTTCCTCCAGAGGTTTTTACAGATGCAACTAAGACAGTGAGATAAGGCCAATAAGAGCAACCAGTGCTGGCTGGGCTGAAGAACTGAGGTAGAAGACAATGTGTCTTCTATCCCAACAAGCCTATTCCCTGCCCTAGAAAATAGCGTGTAGAAAGAATAACTTCTGTCCAGCTTTTCTGCACCTCTAGCCATACCAACCACTCTCTTCACGGGCTCCAGGATGCTGTGAGGCTCCTTTGGACCATGTGAGTAACATAAGGAGCTGTGTCAGATGCTGCTGGGAGATCCTGTGGAAGGCATTCTGCTGTGCCACAAGTGGGAGCTGTACAAGTGAAGACACAGAGCTAACTGAGGAGCCTTATGGATATTTATGCTATCCAGAAAGGCCCACAAGCTTCAGTGATGGTGTCAAATCCGATCACAGTGCCAGGGAAAGCAGCATGAGGACTGTGCCCCTTTCCAGACATCCAACGTGAGTGAGTGATTGAACAAGTGTGTACATGTGTCTGGCACTTCAGGGAAAACTGAGCTTTAATGAGTTGTGAGAGAACTCTTGTTCAGCTTGCTGAACAGAGCTGTTCCCTTCCCCTCACTCTATGCAGATCAGATGACATCTGGAGAGGAGTTATCCTGATTCCTTCCAACTATTCCATCAGGGCTGGTTCCAGCCACACAGGCTCACTGCAGCTCAGACAGTGGCTGCCTCCTGCTCAGGGGACCCAAGAACAGAAGGAAACACAAAAGAAGAAAACAAAGCCTGGACAGCTTTGGATACACTGGCTTGGGTCAGGCCCTGTTTTCCAACCTGTTTTCTGCAATCAGTATGTAAGTCCCCTGAGTCTCTGGGCAAGAAATACTGAGCACTCAAGTGCAGAAAGGAGGTAGCTGAGCAGGAGCATCAGATTTGTAATATTGACCAATTTAAAGAGGAAAATTGTTTACCATTTCTCCCAGTGCACAAAGTGGTGTCAAATGGACTTGTAAGTGGCAGGTTTGAAGCAGATCAGAGGAGAAGATTTACAGTGAAACTGCTTGCCACAGGAAATGCTTACCAGAATTCAGAAAGAAGATGGACAAGTTCAGGGGGAAAACATCTCAAAGATGTCTACTTTAAGCAGCTGCTGAAGTGCAAACTTCTGGAAATCCTTGCCCTGTTCTTTCAACTTTCCCACAAGCAACCATTTCTGATACTGTTGTAGACCAGAATTTCATAGTGGACCTTTCACTAGCTCAGAACAGCTGCTGTAGGATTTGCCAAAGAACAGAAAGCATCAGAGCTCTGCAAGGGATTTCAGATCAGTCTGGGGACAGCTACAGGTGCTCAAAGAAGCCAGGGAGAGCTTGCACAGCATGGGCTGAGGCATTGTGGAGAAGCAAACGTGTTAGAAGGTGTAAAGGATGGCTACAAGTTTCCCTGGAAGGACAGTAGGAGCTAGATTTGCAAGATGAAGAGTATTAGTGCATCCTGATGGGAGCTTATTTCCTATAAATACATTTTAAACAGACACTGATAAAACTTATGAAGACTTAAACTAAGCTAAGCTGATTATACTGTAATCAAGAACTTGCATTGTAGGAAAAAAAATTACAAAAATACCAAAAAAACACCCCCAAAACAAACAAAAAAAACCCCAAAAAACCAAATCCTGTTTAAATCCAGCTGTGATTCTTTACAGAGACGCTTATACTTCTTTGACAAAAAAACCTGTCTAAATTTTCACTGTGGTTTCTAAGACGGGGCCACATCCCGGCACAGAGAAGCCTCAAGTGTCTCTGATGTTTCCCCTCTGCTGAGGGAGCTTCAGGCTCCCCAGCCCCTACAAACGGGCTCCGCTCAGACTCCGACCGGGCCACCTGCAGCTCAGCCACACAGCTCCTGCCACTTCAAAGAAATACACCAAAAAGCCTCTTTCAAAGAAACCCCTCCAGGCGGCTGTGTTTGAAGAGGCAAAGACAAAAGCTTCTGCAACTCGTGCCGCCTTCAGAGGAGCTCCTGGGCACGCTATCAAAGAGCAGCCTTCCCTGGAGAACACACTTTTAGCCCTCCGGCAGCAGTTTCTGCAAAAGATGACTTTGTTTGTGGCTCAGCCAGGGCTCCTCAGCTCGGGCAAATGGAACCCAAGCACACGTTCCCTGCTACGGGACTTTTTGCTCCCTTCCCTGATGCTCCGTACCAGGGCAGTGATCTCAGGGCACTAAGCACTGTGCCTCAAGTCCAACAAGGAAGAACCTCCCTTGAAAGCAATGTGATGTCCAAATGAAGCCGATGCACTTCCACACAAGGCTCTCTCTTTTTAGCTGAGAATGTCCAGAGCTCATGGTGCTCACATAACTCAATGAAGATGTACACACACCACAGCAGTGCTGGTCCAGGTGCAGTTTGCCATAGAATCATAGAATTGGTTGTGTTGTAAGGGACCTCAGAGATCATAAAGTCCAACCCTTGATCCACTACTGCTGCAGTTCCCAGCCCATGGCACTGAGTGCCACATCCAGTCTCTTTTTAAATATCTCCAGATGGAGAATCCACCCCTTCCCTGGGCAGCCCATTCCAATGCTTGATCACCCTCTTCGTAAAGAAATTCTTCCTAATGTCCAACCTAAACCTCCCCCGGCACAACTTGAGACCTCTTGTGCCCTCTTGTCTTGCTGAGAGTTGCCTGGGAAAAGAGCCCAACCTCCCCCTGGCTCCAACCTCCTTTCAGGGAGTTGTAGAGAGTGATGAGGTCTCCCCTGAGCCTCCTCTTCTCCAGCCTCAACACCCCCAGCTCCCTCAGCCTCTCCTCATAGGATCTGTGCTCGAGTCCCTTCACCAGCCCAGTTGCCTCCTTTGGACCTGCTCCAGGACCTCGATATCCTTCTTGAACTGAGGGGCCCAGAACTGGACACAGGACTCGAGGTGTGGCCTCACCAGCACTGAGTACAGGGGCAGAATCACTTCCTTGGACCTGCTGGCCATGCTTGTTCCTGATACAGACCAGGATGCCACTGGCCTTCTTGGCTACCTGGGCACACTGTTGGCTCACGTTCAGCTTCCTGTCAATCCAGACTCCCAGGTCCCTCTCTGTCTGGCTGCTCTCCAACCATCCCACCCCTCATCTGTCATGCTCAGATCCCTTTAAATCTTCTACCTCCCAGTGTTTCTGACAGCCTGCAAGCAAAGAGCTCTTTAGGTGAGGTAGCAGCATGGTGATGTTATTCCCTCTTTGGTGCAATGTCACATCTCACCTTCAGTAATTAGGTTTTGAACAGGCCACTTTTTCTCTCTCAACCACTGCTTGTACCACACTCCATCCTGTTTTGGTCCTAATTACAGAGAATAATAAATCCAGCTAGACAGTGCTTTTCTGAAGAGCAATTTGGTTTGACTTTTCCCAGCACTAATGAGTTTGCTAATAGAGGGATTTTCCCTCTCCCCACCCCCCTTCTCATCTGTTTCCTTAAATAGCTGAAGCAGGTGATGCCTCTTCCTGACCCATCTCGCCTCCTTCGAGAGAAGGAGAGGCAGAGTACTGCACCTACCAACTTTTTCCCTCAAGGATGTAGAAAGCAAATATTATCACTGTTTGTTAATTAGCACCAGGAGGATCATTCAACAATTCACAAACATGATGAAACTGCTGGACTACTACCAGCCAGCTTGGTCAGAGGGGGCTCAGAAAGCAGATCAGTTCTGGGGATCTGATAGTTGTCCCAAAGAGGAAAAAGCACAGAAAACCTACCAGAACTTAGCCTTTTTATTCACCAAAACAAAACTTTAAAGTATCTAATTTATCTGCCTAATGAAATCTTTCAACTGGCCTACAGGAAAAATGTTCCACCTCAGTCTCTCCTGAGGGAAGCAAAGGACTTGTTCTGAAAAGATTTAACAGCTTCTTCCTGTCTCTTGTTCAACAAAATCCCTGACAGAAAAAAGGTAAAAAGATTCATTGTTTTGCCCTCCATGTGGAGAAATAATAACTCCATCTTCACGCTTAAGCAAAATTTCTTAACAAGGACTTTGTCATTGACTTTGTGAAAATCTCACCCCCAGTTTTTGTCCCCAGCAGATATAATCAGCATTTTCAGGGACAGATGTTAAATTTTACAAGTTACTATTAACCTGAGAGTTAGAAGAACCCCACTTCAGGCTACTGAAAGGAAATCATTACATGGGTGACTTTGCCTGCAATGTCTCTACAAAGCAGATACCACACCTGAAATTCCTGGTTCCATTTTCCATATGAAAAAAAAAAAAAAATAAAAAATTGTATTTTTTTACTCAGAGTTGGAAGTTTTGTCAGAAGCAATTCCATAAGTTCAACCCAAACTCATAGATGGTTTCAATTCCCTCGGAATATTTTCATCTTGTTCTGGATTTGGAGACACCTCCAGTGACATGAAGAAGATCCAGGGGATATCTGGGTATTTATCTTCTTATCTATGTAAATATAAGCTAAAGAAGCAAGCCTGAGATGGGAGAGGGTCCTTGTGATGATGTGTGGAGTACAGAGAGGTAACAGTGATTCTGAAGATTTCAATTCTGACTCAATGCTCTGCATTTTTTCCCCTAAGCCCCTTAATTTGACAAAACTATTTTCTCATATCTCTCTGCAGCCCATTTATTATCCTCTCTATTAATAAACCCTCCTTCCCTGATGAATCGCTGCAATTTATCATTAAATTAGAAGATGAAATGGGTCTTTTTTTTTTTTAACAGGAAGATTACCTAGTATCAACAGGATATTTCTCCATTATAAAACTCCATCTTACTCTTCAAATGCAGGAGTAGCAGCCCTAGGTTGCTCCCAGGCTGGGGGGACAACCAGGGAGGTGACATCCTGCTAAAGAAATATATGAACTCTAAAAATGCCTGTGAAAGAAAAGACATGGCAATATGACTGTTTTTCACTCTGAAGTTTTCCAATAGTACAACTGAAAAAGTTTAACTTTTACATAGATGAAGCTGCCAGGAACAAATAGAATAAATCACAGTCTGGATATCAAAAACCATCTCTCCACTCATACACCAGAGATTAATCACACAATAAAAGGTCTGTCAGGAAAAGCATTTGAACAAATATGAAGCAACTTTCTGCTGGGAACCCATGTCAGCCTCCCATATCCTTTTTGTATTATACAGGTCCCAAGTGTTGTCCCTTGTGAGATCACCAAAACTGGACATTGACACAAGCACAGAACATCAGTGTGGCCAGGCCAGCAGGTTTGGTCCTTTCAAGCTCCTCTGCATCATTTCATCCCCTGGACACAATCTTTCTGTGAAATTATAATTGTATTACCACCACGATTTGGATCTGAACTACAGTATGAGGGCAGTAACAAAGCCTCAGTTTTTCCTGGGTGCTGTTTATGCCCCCAGAAATGTTGTCAACAAGAAGTAGATTAAAGTCTCAAGGGAGAAGAGAGCCCCTGCACCCTCCATGCCCCTCTCCAGGAAACCACTTCATTGCAAGGGCTGCATTTGGCTGTTGCCTTTCCTCCCACACCAACCACTTTTACTGCAGAAGTCACCTTTGAGGTGTAAGAGAAGTCAGGCAGCACCAAGCACCATAGGAAAAAAAAAACCAACTCTGGTATCATACACTGCCAATGCCCAGATCCAACCTTTTCACACACATAGTTATTTGATTTCTATCTCCAGAATTTAAGAAGTTATTTTCTTTCATCCTTGAACACTAAGAAGATAGCCCATCTTCTGCCCCCACAGGTCTGCAGTACAAAGAGAAGAAAGAATTAGGATTTCATGTCCCTGACAGTTTGCCTGTCATGAAATTTCTTCTCTAAGGGATACAGGCAAAATCAACCCTGTTAAGCATCCTTCCTACACACCAGCATATTTCTCTGCTCCAGATGTCATCTCTTCTGGAAAAACACACTCTGGCTGGGCTATTCACAGCCCCGTGTCAGATTCCTGCAGTGAAGGAATCTATTCATTCCAATAAGGGCTCATTCTCTAAAGAGCTGCTGATAAAATGGAACTGATAAAATGGAGGTAATTTAAAGGTCAGATGAAATCCATCTCGTGTTCCTCCTACTTATAATGGAAGAGCACCAAGCTGCTTCATTGGCAAGTGGGTACTTATATGGATTGTTTGGGTTTTTTTGTTTGTTTTGTGTGGTTGTGGGTTTATTTGAGTGTTGGTTTTGTGTGACTGTTTTAAAGAAAAATTGCTTATCTATAAGCAGACTCTGAATATCTGATAGAAAACCCTGCCACATTAATCTGCCCAACACCTGGTATTCTATTCCCTCCCTTGGTGTCTGTTTCTGGAAGTTAAATCTACCATCTTTTTATCACACTTTGGAGAAAAAAAAAAAAAAAAAAATGGGAACCAAAAACAGAGTCCACATGAGCAGCAGAAGCAAAAGCTGATACTGATGCTGCATTAATTCAAGCATGGAAGGGATGAGCATGAGCCAGGTTAGTGCTAGTCAGCTGCATTAGCATCTACTATTGGCCCTGGCTGAAGCTGGACTTATTGCAGTGTTTCCAACATGCTAAGGTGATGTCTGTTAGGGTACTCAATTGGTCTGAAGTCCTGATAAAAACCCCCTCACTGAGCAGAGGGGCTCATGGGGCTGCTCAGTTTCCTACTGAAGCAAGAGACTTGCAGTCAGATCTCTCCTTCCCTCCAGTCTGTTCTCTGCCTCCATCCCTGCTCCTCCCCCAAATCCCTGTAATTAATATTAACGTTACAGTTTTGTCCTGTTAACACAAATTGCCCTTTCCAGAGGCAGATTAAAGAGTTCCCACTGGGGATTTCTTCTCCCCTTTACAATTTTTCTTCTGTGATCAGTGCTGTTTGTGTCTCTCACTGGCTCAGAGGGAAAAGGAGTGGGAGTGAACAAGAAGACAAACACTTATTAGCAACTCCTTTGAAAAGCTGGAGATTGTGAATTAAACATTATTAAATCCCATTTTACCTACAAGGCAGGTTCCTCTTTTCTCCCTCCTTCTGCTCCTCCTGTGGGAACAGTAATTGGAAATCACACAGGTCTCATGCATAAAGTTTCATGTAAGTAATTTCCTGGGCAGCATAAATCGACAGATTTACTTTCCCTCTATTTCTTTGGGCATGGAAGGGATGTTGTTGCTAGTGAGAAACGGGCAGATATTGTATTAGAGCACCTCAACATCCAGATGTGGGGTGCATGTGCATTCCCTTTTGCATGACCCTTCCAGTTTTGGGTTCTTGGAACAGGAAAGAGGCACACATGTTGGCAGCTGTAGTTCCCTTCCCAGCTAGATCTTCTGTGAGATTTTAGACCTGAATTCTTAGTGGGCATTTAGGGACAGACCTGATTCATCAGACAAAAATCAAATGCATTCAGGATCACCAGGGCTGGTAGAAGGTACCCATGCCACCATCATGCACTGCACACACCCCTCAGCACCCAGACTGCAAGTTCTCACTCTGACTCCTTGTGAGCAGTAGTGCCCAGAGCACCCACAAGTCTAAAAGAGCAAGAAGTGCTGGTTCCTCTTAAAACCTCTCCTTCACCACCAAAACCTCTGGCCACCTACAAATTCAGTAATCTGTCAAATATACTCAACACCCACATCACTCAAGCTTTCAGAGACAAATGAGATTCTCCTTCCTAAAAGCCCCAGACCTAGGGGAGGGTGTGACCAACAAGTGACATTGAGGGCACTGGTCATTGAGCAAAATAATTTTGACCCTGCCAAGCCAAGTGAAAAAGAGAATGTCCATTATCTGGTTTATTAAAACACTCCATAAATGACTATTTGTGGGACTGTGTTGGTAAATAGATAACCAAATTTAGACACAACATAAATAAAACGTGGCCAGTGACAATTCATTGTGATAGCTCATCATACTAATTAAAACTATTATTATCATGAGATTTGCAAAATCTATGGAATAGATTTTGTTTACAGTCAATAAGCTTTTTAAAATGAAGATACATTCGTTTAGTGTACAGCAAGCCTCCTATAAAATCTGAATTAAATGCAGCACTACCTGTAGACACGTGGCATTTATTTAAAATGTTTCAGGATGCAGGAGCTTTTCCAGCAAAGAGAACTTAATCAGTCTCTTGAGCTTTCTGGTCTTCTGCTAAGACAAGGAAAGTGCAGCTATATTGATTTCTAATGTACAGCACTGCCACGTGAGCCATTTTATTGGGCCAAACTGTTTAATAGATGAGGTCCTAGAGGTCTTGGGTTTTATACAGGAGCACAGACACACCCTCTATACATAGCTGATGTAATGCTATCTGGAATTTACCAGACAATACATCAACCACCCAGTGCCAGAAGCAGAATCTGTACTTTAATTTTCCACCAAAATAGTGCAGACTTTTTGAGGAAAGTTTGTTGTTTTACCAATGCTAAAAAAACCTCCCTCTGTATAATTTATATCGACACTAACCTCTTCCCTGTAATTTTGAGGGAAGGTTTAGATTCAGTAGGGCTGGGAGGTGGGCCTCTTGTAAATCCCTAGGAGACCTGTCCAGATTTGCCAGGAATGTCAGTTAAATGAGAAGCTCATCTCCAGAATAGTTTAAGAGAAAAAAAAAAAAAAAATTTTCAAGTAAAATTCTCTACCAACTGAAAGAGCTGTTGTTTTCTCCCACGATTAAGATATCTGAGGGGGGATGGGGACATTTCTTTCTATGGAGAAGAATCTTTCCCAGATCTTGACACACTCCAGGAGGAGTTGAAAAGCTGAGTTTTATTTGCACTCCCAGGTGCAAGCAGAAACCTGCATGGACAGGTTTTAGCATCTGCTCCATTCAGACAATGAAGCAAAGGAGAATACAACATCACAAGCTTCTGACGATGGCCATTTATTTGATTTACTGCCTTTTGTTTCCAGACAGCAGCTTCATAGATCTGGTAATCAAGCAGCAAATGCAAAGTGAGGCCACGTCTGGTCACAGGCCTGGAGATTTAATGAGAGAATTGTGATTCCCCACATCTCAGCCAAGCTGTTTCTCACTCCCAGTGTTCCAGGCCTTCCCCGAAACCTAACAAAGCCTTTTCTCTCTGCACAGCCCACATAAATCACTCTTGTCCAATTCAGTTGCCTTGGTAGAGAACTATTTTCATGGGGAGGGGAAGCTATATAAAAGAAAAATGCTGGCACGATGCAGTATCATGAATGAGCTGCAATTTCTATTCTGTGACTTGTCCAGAGGAAATGCATGATAACACTCCAATTTTTGTACCACAAAGAATTGTATTGATGCTTTGAAGAAGAAAAAACCCAAACAAACAACAAACCCACATCAGAACTAGCATGTTTTAACCAAAAAAAAAATTCCATTCTTGGTTTTACACTTCTATTCCTTTTCATAAATACAGGCTACTGCAGGAATTTGCAACAGCTTTACAGCTTTCATCTTTGGCAGATCTGCAGCAGGTAAAGGCAGCAACAGAACAATACTTCAAAACTTGTAAGCAGTAGCATTTTAGTTCCTTGACATAAGCTGAATCTGCCTTGCACATCATTAGTACCTTAGGAAAATCAAGAAGTTCCATTCATTAGTGGCAAAATTCCATGCATTAGTGGAAAAAAAAAAAATCACTGCTTACCCTACTAGGGAATGGCTGGTTGAATGGCAATGAAGTAGCTCAAGCTGCCAGTCCCCATGGTAAAAAAGCCTCAAAGGGCATCCAATAACTTGGTCAATTCAAGAGGACAGTGATACTGAAGCAAGAAACATGTTCTATCAGAGAGAGCTCCCTACCAATACATAACATCTCAACAGTGCTATCAAACCTGAAGGCATCACAGAGAGGTGATAAGTCCTTTCATTTGCTGGTGCAATGTGAAAATCTTCCATAATATCAGTACTTTCTAGAGCACTGGAAAGCAAGATCATTAATTAGAGCAGTTCTGTACCTCCCTTCAGAGTCAAAAAGCTTAATTAAAGCAGATAGAGGACCAGACCTATTTTATTCATTAAAAGGAGAACCTACAGGGCTTCTTTTTATCCTTTACAAGTCTGATATGCAAATATTTACATTGCCAAAAGCCCCTTAAAGAAAAAAAAAAAAAGGGGGGGGGGGAAACCAACTGAAACTTGTTTCACTCCAGAAGATAAATTATTCTACTCAGTCCTATGAGTGAACTGGGACACGTAGGAACATAGGAGGATGTCTAAACACATGGACACTGAGGGGCCACTCCAGCCTCCCTGGCCATCATCTCCTGGTTTGCACTCTGAGTCTGCTGCTTGCAGTCAAAATTTTTCTCTAAGATGTTCTCCTCTGTGATGTCTTGCACCACTATTGAATTCACAAGACAAACGAAGTAATGAAAATATGCAACATATGGGTTTTCCTCTTTCTCTTGTGTTCCTGTTTCTTGGGTTTTTTTGTTTTTTTTTTTTAATCCATGACAACAAGAATGAAGAGGCTGATGTGAAGAGCTCTAGGCCTGCCCTCTCTGCTTCTACTTCTGTATCAGCATCTTAAAATTTGGTGCCTGCTGACTCCAAAATAAAGAGGCAGTTTCCTTCTTTAGCAGGCAAGGCACAGAACAGAAATATCCCATTTCCTACAGCATTTGAGGGCTGCTAAGGCAGGAGCAATGGGCTTCATAAAACTAAAATCTGAGATAATATTTCCAACAAATGCACGATGGTTAGCACATGAAAAGGTCTAGCAAGACCATCTATAAAAGCAACTTTGGCTTATTTTTTTCAATTCTTTTTCATTTTTTTTCATTTACATAGTAGCACAACCAAAAAAGTTTTATTGGCCAAGATCATTGAAAGAAGTACTAGTTCCAGGTTCTCTGTGATTGCCTGGTAATTATTCTGTGCAGGTCAGGAAATAATTAACTTATGACCTACAAATCAAACTCCTAATGAAAGTAGCAGTGTATTTCCTTTAGAGCTAGAAGGTTCATGCTGCTTTCTTACTACATAACACTACATAAATTATAAGAGTGACAGGCCTATGATATGCAGCAAGACTGCTCACAGCTCAAGTGAGCTGTCAATATACGACATATGAAACATGGAAATTTATTAATAAATCACCACTGCTGGGGGAAAAACAACCATCCATCCATTCCATTCTTTCATCTTTATATTTGTCATTTAAAAAATCTTGACTAAATTTTATAAAACATTGCTGGAACATTTTTAAATGTAATTTTACCAGCAATTATTCAAAAAAAGAGGAGTGTCCCAGGTTCTTAAGTTTCTAAGAAAATTGTATTTAGTTGACTCATCTTGCATAAAAATAGCTCAGCACATGTGGAAATTAACTGAATAGAAATTTACTTTCTACAGTCCTTTGTAAAATTCCCTAAACTTAATTTTAATTTACAATTTCTTTAACATTGTTCAATGTCAAAAGGCAAGAAGTGCTGCTGTAGCAATTTGAATCCCTGTCTTGGGTAGCACAATGAAGTTCTTGGGGCACTGTTTCCTCATTAACCATTCTCCAAAGAACAAACTGACAATAATGGATTTAGTATTCCCCAGATACACTGAGTGTACTTTACTGCTATGCCAGACACTTCTTCACTGAAACTCCTGTCATTTATTTGGGGAAAGAAGGCAGTGTGTGTGCATGTTCAGGTCGAAGGAGTTTCCCCCCATGTATGAATTTATTATCAGAACTTTGATTTTTAAAAGGCGAGCAAAAGAAACTAAGAATGGTTCTACCTGCTATAAAATCCAGACATGAAAAACATCAAGGATGAAATCAGCTCACGGTTGTGAATGAGTTTTAGGTTAAGTCTTAGCACAAGGTGCATGTTCACCTAATCACAGAGCAACTTCCAAGAACTTCTGGGTTTCCCTTGTGTTTAAGCAATACTATCAAATATCAAAAAGAAAATGAACTCACAGACTACCAGGAACACTGAAAGATTCATTTTCTTCACAGAGAAGAGGAGGAATTCACTTGCATTCTTCAAAGGAAAAGGATCAGGGAGGAACCACACAAAGGAAACTGAAGGAGCAAATATTCCAACTCACATAGCTAGAAAAAAGAATGAAGGAAGAAAAGACCATAGTTAAAAAGTAGATTTTTTTTCTTTCAGCCATAAAAGACTTGTATCTACTGACAGATGTATCATCAGAGTATACATTACTCCTCATGCACATCTTTTTCTACAGGTACCCAGTGATATTTCACTGTAAGCCACAACTTCTAAAATGCTGACCTGCTCCTGCAAGTTTGGATGTAAACACTGACCTAAATGAGAAAATATTTTCTCCTACTCCAGCAGTTACTCTGCAGTAACCATCTTCGTGGTGTCTTATGTTGAAAAGAATCCATCACTTTCAGCCCTCTCAGAAAGAAGATGACACAGAAACTTCCCAGAAAACTTCACCCACAGCAGGTTTTACAGGGCTCATCCATGTTGAAACAAACAAAGCCATCAACAATGTGAACACACAGCAGGTAATTCTAAGAGGCTCATTTGACATCATGATAACTTATTCCCCAACTCTCATTTGTACAAGTGCCACCAGAGATATATAAATGCTTCTCAAAAGCATTTGGATTCTGCTTGAAAACTAAGAGACCTGGCAAGAAAACCCTCCTAAATATACATATTTTATATATATTTATATATGTGTGTATATATCTATATATCTATTTATATATATATAATCTCAAAAAACACTACAGCAAAATCAAGCAGAGAACTAAAACCCAACCAAAGAGCAAGCCAGGAAAGATCCAGGGAGAGGAGCTCTGGTAACCAGTACCTGATGACAAGGGTTACTTACAATAAAGGTGATAAAATTGACTTCCAGCTATTATTAGATTTCCAGATATTTTTTTTTCTTGGAGAGCAAAAGGAAATTAGAAACCAGGCATTGTACAGAACTTCATGTAACTTCATCACAGATAACCCTGTGGATGGGTTTTAGTGTGGGTTGGTCAGTCCTTTCTTGAATTACCTAGGTTAAATCTGAGGATGGGGACCCCAAGTATTTTGAACCCCTCTGACCATGGTCTGACACAGACAAATAGCACATACTGTACCAAGCAGTGTACCAAGGCAAGCAAGCAACAACTGCCTTGGCACCAGGAGATATGAGAGCATCTGGATGCCTAGAACCTCTCTGAACATCTGTTTCAACCTGTATTGGTCTCTGTTTCCCCAAATGCCAAAGCAATAATGTTCCTATTTCTCTCCAACAAAGAGAGATGTGTCAAGAGCAGCAGCAGAGTCCCCAAGCCCACACAAATCACTCAGTCACCCTCAGCAGCACAACAGACGACAGAAAAGCAGGTAAGTTCTTTCCCTGGAAAAAAAAACAGTTGAGACCCTTCAACAGGAATATCTGTGAAGTCCCACTGTTATATGCACACAAATTCATCTGCTTTCTCAATCTTATTCCCAACCACCCGGGTTCCCTGTCCCCAGGTGGTGCAAGGAGAGCAAGTGGGGACAGAAGGAGAGATGTCCAGATTTATTCAGTATAAAGAAGATCAAACTTACAACCGAGGGACACATCACAGAGCCCATTTCTTAAGGAACCAGAAAGCTTACTACCCTCCTGTTTAAACCCCCGGATGCCAAGAGATGATTCTGCTTCCTAATAAACGTGCAGGGAAACACCATTTCTCTCCTGCTGTGCGACTCCTGTTAACACTCCCAGTGTGGAGCTCCTCCTCTGGTCTGTCAGCACACTGAGGGCTGGAAAAGCACAGTGACAGAGGCACATCCATGTGGGGATAAGTATTAAGAGAGAAATTACAGCAAGGAGCCAGAAAGGAGCAGGCAGGAAACACTGCACAGAATGGTGTCCCCAGGAACGTCCATGAGCTGAAATCAGAGCCTGCTATTAATCTAGTCAGACATTAAGGTGCAGTAGCTGGGTAAATCAGATTAAGCTCCTTCTGTACCAGTGGCTGGAAGCCAAGCAGGTCTGTCTTCCCTTATCTTCTGAATGAGAACCCAAAATATATTTATCTGTTTAGGTAAGTAAACATACTACCTTAAAACAGATAAAAAGAGGAGATTAAAAGCATCACTTTTAGTGTGGCAATAAGGTTCTTTGAAATACAACCCAAAGTGAGAAGAAAAACTTGGATATTACCTAGCCCGGGGGAGAAAGAGGGGTGGGGATGGGGGGTGGAGGGAGAGCTCTCCTAGTGGTGGAGCAAGCAGTCTGTTCTACCTCCATCCTCCTAATGTGGGATGAGACAAGTCTTTCAACGTATTTAGAAGAGCTAAAAAGGGGTTAAAATCCACTCTTTCTTTGCCATGAGAAGTTTTGCAAAGCACAGGACAAGTAAACAAATAGAACTTAAGGAAGAAAAATTCCACTACATCGGGTCCAGAAAGTAAAAAGAAATACTAGAACATTTAGGAGGGCTAAGATTTCATTTCAATTCTCATAAGCTGAGGAGAAGCTGAGCAGAGTGACACACTGAAAAAGTGACTAAGGAGCCCCTTCCTCCCCAACCCGACCAGCACACTCAACACCCTGTGAGCACAGGCAGAGCCCAGCGTGCTGGAGCTGTGATAAGAGACTGCTAAATTTTCCTTACCTGCCCTGGCCATGATGGTTCTGCTGCTGTGTGCCAAATTTCTTTGCAAAACCATATGCATAAGTGAAAAAAAAAAAAATAAAACCAAGTATAACAGAAAGAAAAGAGGAAAAAAAAAAAGCCCCAAACAAAAAACCCCAACACAGAGATGTTCCATAAAATCCAACAGCAACACATAGCAACAGCTCTAGCCAAGCAGATCTTCCACGAGATGGAGACTTAAGGCACAACATGCTTACCCTGTCAAGGGAGACGATTTCAGAGACTTCTTAAAAGGACAAGGATTCGGGTTAAAAAAAATAAATAATTGAATCAACCAAAACGTATCAGCACTTGAGAGGTTAACAGCTTCTGGTGAACAACATGCGTTTATCCAACCACGTCCTAGAGTAGTTTTTTCAGCCCCGAGACCAATGAGCACAGCTAAGAGGAGGGCCTTGGGATGGTGGGGAGGCTGAATTACCCCCCTCCTCTCTGCCTTCCCTCTTCTCCACCCCCTTCCCCCACCCCTCCCCGCCCTTTTCTTTTTTTTCTTTTTTTTCTTTTTTTTCTTTTTTTTTCCTCCTCCCCCCCCCCCCCCAGTTTAGTAAATTAATGCAGCAAGAAACTCCCAAGATCTGGCGAGTCCTAGGAGGGGAGACAGGGCAGAGAGGAAATGAGATGCATTAGGAGGACACTGAGCCACTTTGTTTCTGAGCACAATGGGAGTGCTTCCCAAGAAACTTCCCCTTTGCTCCCCTCCGCTCTAGCCCTGAGCAATGGGACACCTTCCCTACAGCAGCAATAACTTATTCAGGAGGAAAATAGCAAAGGAAGCAGGAATCAACAGCAGCCAAACGGCGGGCAAGAGAGCGACACAATCGGGACTGCAGCACGGCTCCACACTGACAAAATTCCTGTGGATGTAATTAGGAAGACACCCCCGGCTAACAGCGGAAATTAAAGCTCTGGGTTGTTGAAGGTGTCCCCCCCCACTCCCACCTTAGCCCATCACCCTGATGGCGAACCTACACCCCCTGCGTCTTCCCCTCTCGCCAGCCTGATGTCCGGAGCGAGATCCCGCTGAAACGGAGATTTCGGTGCGGGAAGCTTGGTCCTTCTGCCCCGAGCATCACTGCAGTGGCGGTGGCGAGGGCACCGGCGGAGGGGAGGGACGAGCCACGGCAGCGCCGGAGCGGAGCGGAGCCGCCGGCCGCTCTCCAGGGTGCTGAACGCCGCGCCCGACAGGCGCTGTCCAGGGTGCTGACCGGAGCCTCCCCCGCTGCTGCTGCTACTGCTGCCCAGGGTGCTGACCGGGGTCTCCCCGCTCTCCCCCCTCCCCAGCCAGCCCCGGGAAGGGCGCCTCGTTTCCCCTATCGATTCCCCCTGGAGTGCCGGGCTACTTTATTGGCCAACCCCACCGGCCCACGTCTCACGGAGTACAAAAAAAACCCAACCAAAACAAACCAAGAGCAAGAGCTGGAAAAATGTGCAACGTCAACGCACTCGGAGTCTACGTGTGGGAGACGATCGTTTTCTTCAGGTAAGACTCGGCTTTACGGGAGGGGTGTGTGTGCACCGGGCTGGACCGCCTTGCCCACCCCTTGCTCGGGGCACAGCCCCTAGGCACAGCCTCAGCCCCAGGGCAGCGGGTTCAGCCTTTTCTTGAGTTGCCTTTCCGCCTCCTCTTGGCTCCCCCAGACCGGCGATCTCACAGCCCCGGGCTCGAGACTTTCCGCGGCTTTAGGAGTTTCTCCGTTTAATTAGCACCGCAATCCCAGTAACCGCAGTGCTGAAAACACCGACCCCAGGTGGTTGCAAAGTGACAACTAGTGGTGGCTGGGAATGCTGCACTTGAATTTGCCCGGGTAAATATTCCCACCTCGCCCCCTCCCCATCCCCACATTGCAGGTTAAGGTGAGTTCCGTGGGATGCTTCCACTGCATGTCTAAGTGTTAAGAAATCGTGGGATACCATTTCAAGGAGGGCTCACCCTATCTCCTCAGATTGCTAAGACTAAAGTCACTGAAAACAAAGAAATAATCACATTCCCTTCCAACTTTTTTCTTTCATGTTGTTTTCAGAATCCTTCCCTTGCAGAACCTAAAATAAAAGCCAAAGGGCATGTCGCAAGCTTTTTGCAATCATGTCCATTATCCACTAGCTCTATTTTGTATGGTTTACATGTGTCCAGTTTCTCACTAGGACTAAGGAATGAAAAGGAACGGTTTTATCCCTAAAAAAAATGTTTCTGGTCCATCTCTCCTTGCATTGCTTTTATCAGATGGACAAAAAATATTGTAAGGTAGAAGCTCTTCTCTATTTGCATGAATCATGCAGGCTGCTGTAGCAAGTGATAGACACCAGATACGTGCTGTTGGAAAAAAAAAAAACCTCTCATGACCTGAACCTGCTCATCAGTATTAGGCTTCGTTTCAGTTGTGTGGCTTTTACTTCTGCATTTCTGTATTTTAGCAAAGTCTCATCTCATAGCTTAACATGAAAGAACAGACACTAATTACATATACTTCACTGATGTCATACTTATTATTTTATGAATCACAGCAGCAGACTTGCTGATACTGGCCAGACTGTTCCAGCCAGTGGTCTTTTTCCTTTCGGGCACTAAAGTCTTTCCAGGCATAAGAATTGGGATATCCTCCCCTTTTTCTGTAACTGCATCAAAAATTAAAATAAAGGAAAATTGAAATGAGAACTCAAAACTGGTAGGTAAACCAAGAAAAGTTCTAGAAATAACTAAAATCAACACTATCTGAAAAGCAGTGCACAACACCAAATACTTCAGAGCCTCCTTTCACATCTCATTTAGTCCCAAGTGCATAGCAGCACTGCACAGTAGAGTGAGGTGGACTAAAAGGGAGCCCATGGAGGTGCAATAAACTCTTTAGCTGAACACAGTCCACGGTGTTTAAGCATAGAGATTAAAAATTTAAAAAAAAAAAGGAAATACATAAGTGCCCTGGAATGCTGTCTGTAAATATGCTAAAAGGCAAAATTAAAAAAAAAAACAAAAAACAAAAAACAAACAAACAAAAAAACCCCAAAAAACCAAGCAAGAAAGAAAAAAGGGAGTATTTCTATGCTTGATTTTTCTCTGCCTCTGGTATTAAAGAATCTGACTGGGTCTCCTCTGAACTGCCTAAGCAAGTGAAATTGACACATACTTGTCTTGCTAGTCCTGGCCTGATGCACACTTATACATAACATGGTGCAGGTGAGCACTTGCAGATTCTCAGCACGAGAGCTGAAGTCCTGGTCGTTCAGAAGCTTGATAAACTAGTCCCTTCACGTTGTAATGCGTTTATAATTTTTTAAGTTATATATATACATGTACTATGTACAGTTATGTCAAATTGCCCACAAAAGTGATTTCTGGAAGTCTAGTTTTCCTGAAATTAACATCAAGAAAAATCAGAAAGGCTTTGACTCAGTGACAGAGAGATATTGAAATATACTGAAACCAAATTGGTTTAGGTACTGTAATAATTTTCCAAACAAGAAAAATTCAGTAATTTCTGCCCAGAAGTGACTCTAAGCAATTCTTTTCTTCTCTCTCCCTGTCCACCCCCAGCTTTGTGCATTATGTTATATTTATTACAGGTCAAAAATCTAGCAGCTTTTCTGGCCCCGAAATAGCTTTGCTATTTCAGTTTCAGTATATGAAGTTTAGTCATTAACAGTCATTCATAAATTTAATGTGCCAATTACTTCAGCTCTCAGTCATACATAGTGTTTAAAAAAAAAAAAAACAAACCAAAACACAGGCTGCTAATCCAATAATCTGTAGTAGAAGTATGCATTGCTTTAAATTACAGGGTGTACCACACTTCACTGTCAGGCTGTCAAAAATATTCTGGAAAGAAAATCCACTATACATTAGCATATACATAACAAAAATAAAGAAACATCCAAAGTCCCAAAGGAAAATTAGATATAGGCAGTGTAGGAAGTAAGACTAAGTCTATGGCTTAACAAAAACATCCTTCACCAGCCTTTTGAAAAACAAGACCCTGTGGAAAAGAGGAGCAGCTGGTGTGTGAACACAAACATTATGGTGTTGCCAATACGATATTTGTTTCTGTTACAGTTGGGGTGGTTTAGAAAGAATTTGTGATAAGCTGCTTATTCTGACATGACTTTCTTTGTGGAAGAGCATTTCTCATTTTGCTTCCTGCCTTCTCAGACTGCAGTCACTTAGCTGTGACTAAGACATTTACTGAGAACCTGAGCCGAGGCAGGGATGGAATTGAGTTGAGGTGGGAGATTCTGCCAGACAGGTTACTTGGCCAACCATCCCTTACTCCTCTTTCTGTAAGGCAAATTGCTATTTCTGGAAAATAATAAAATCAATACGAAATAATAAATGCAAACAGATTGGACAATATTTACACAGGAGCTTCCGGATATCCTGCTTATCTCTGGGATGTCATACACAAACATTCATCCAAATCTATCTGCACACCACGTATTTGTACTCTGGTTCAGCTGCAAATTCCTTCATGCAGAACAAAAAGCTGCCCCAATCCTGTGATGGTCTTGCCTGAACTTTCTGTTCTGCCACATTTCGATTGATTTAGTGGTCCAGAAATAGGGCTGCATAAGTCTTGGGATAGGAATGCACTTCGTATAACATAGGAGATAAAGGATAGTCTAGTACTGGCACCTTACCCAACTGGACACTGTCCTGTGATGCTTTGAAATTTTGGAGGCCTGATTCTTGTCCTAATTGCACTTCTGCTTATCAGGAACCAGTAGCATGATCTTCACTGAATCCAGACCAGAGCTGGCCCCTTCTAGCAGCAAGCTGTCAGCTAGCAGAGTGAGTCCAGGCTGCTGCTCTGAGTGATTCACAGGCTAAAAGTTGCTGCCAGGCTCAGACCCTATTGGATTGTTCTCTCATTTTTTCATTTCCCCCATGTCAGTAATGGAGTACTTTGATCCCAGTTTTTAGAACAATCCAAAGATGCCACTGTGAATAGGATGCCTCTTAAATTTGCAGAAAGATAGACACTTTTTCCTGGAACAGACTTGACAAGCAAAGCAGGTGATTGGAGAGCTGTTGATTTCAGCCCCCTGAAAATACAACAAACAAATAGGCAGGGGAAGGAAAAGTAAAGTAATGTCTGTGTTATTTCCAAACCTTCTTCCATAGCTCTACAGTGCCAGGCAGCAGTACAGGGGGACCCGTGATCGAAGTGTTAATCAGAGACTTCTAGAGCCACAAGCTAAGCAACATTGCAGATATTCTCAGTAGTTAAAGAGTATTTTCCTCACACTAAAATCTACTAGAAGCGGTAGATGACCTGTTGTGCCTCTGCTGAGTCTGTTGGCTCCTCCACAAAATAAAAATTATTTAGCAATGCTTGGGCTAGGTGTCTCCAAGGACACTCTTCAGCTTCCTCAGTGTACAACCTGTATTAGCTAAAAGGGTTAGGTATTCAAGGTTTTAAAATGTGATGAGGTAGAAAATTCTACCTAGAAACCCTTAAAAAATATTCCACAAAGAAAGACTAATATGATGTCATCCCAACAGAAGCACAAAAAAGAGACCCTGCCTTCTGCAAGGACTTTATACAAACTTCCATCCATGAATCCATCCATCACAAGTCACTTGCATTTGAGACAATTAAAACAAATCAATATAAACTACACAAAATATTTTGTAACAGTCTGCTCTTAACCTCCCTCTCTAAACAGCTGCCTTAAACAACTCCAGACCTGCTCTCTGGAGTGATCAGAACAAAAGAAAGGCTACACAAATGGGTGGTATTAGGTAATATAGACTGGCTTCCCACCTGCACTTCCACTGAACATTACCCTGTACTTCAGAAAGTCCCACTAGCAAAACACCTCTTCACTTTTCAAGTACTTGGAGGGAGCTGCTTCTCTGAGAGATCAGCTGGGGAGGGAATAGTAGGATCTTGTCCTTACATATAAGGCCATTATATCATGGGAATTGTCTACACAAAGTTCCTTCAGAAACAAAAATGTTGGCATGGGAATTTCGTCCCCCCTTATTCCTCTTCTCCCACGACAGAGATGTTGGAGACCTTTGTGTATGCAACAAGTCAGTAGCAAAGGGCCCTCTGACCCCATCTTAACCATCTCAGATTTGGTAGTGGTCTAAAGGCTGAGCAGTTCGTTCTGCTACTGACCAAGTGATTCAAGCCAGAAAGGAAAGCCCTTGTTAGCAAGAGCACACTTCCATCCCCCTGTTTTTAGAAAAACACCTTTTTGGCTTATGAAATTCATCTCACCAAACCCTCATGAGGTGATCTGGGTAGGAAAGGATCCCAGCATTGAAACTGATAGGTCAAGCAGTATCAAAAATTAAATTGCTTCATTACATCCAGCACCAACCACGGATCGTTCACCTGTGATGCAAAACCAGCAGAGAAGTCTGCTCTCATTTCAGCCTAGAATGCAGGCTAAAGAGCTCTCCAAATTCCAGTGTTGAGAACAAAGTGTCAGACCACGTAAAAATATAATTGCTATTTAGGTACTTAGAAATGTCAAGGGTTTAAAAAAATAAAGCATGCTTAAAAATCACAGCAGCCAAATAAAAAACACATTATTTAAATATGTCAAATCATCTGAATCTAATCAGAGTTTTACTTGCTCATTTTCCAACCTGGAGCTTTTCTGAGAATCTCAAAGTAACTTATGCTAATACAACAGATAGGCTGATAATGCATTTTGATTTCTATGTGGTTTGTTTGCCTGTATCAGCTCTCAATGCTGTGGTACATTAAATCAAGGTTTCACTGTTTCCAGTAAATTACCTTTTTTTATTTGCTTTCATTACTTTGCATACTTTCTGTTGACCTTTTTCTGTCAGCAAGAACACAATGATTTCTAGTCCTACGGTTACATTTGTGCACCTCACACCTCTAAAGAAAAATTATTCAACATATTCTTACACACATTAAAAAAATGCCACTCCATCATACCCTGGCCACTGTGGTTTGATTCAATTTTTAAGTGATTTTAAAAAAAATCATTCCAAGTGCTTCTGAAAATTTTTGGGGGGAGAAAACCTTGGGATAAATGGAGCAAAATGGAAGGAGCAAGAGGCAGGAATTTCTCCTGCTGCTTCATTGCAAGGCACTGTAAGGATGTTTAGCAGACAACTGAACTGTCTGGCTGCTGACTTGTAGAGCACAACCCAGAAAAGAGCAACTTTTGAATTGTACTTGACTTAATAAAATATTGCTGTTTCAGCAAACCAGTTCTCCTTAAAAAAGCAAATAAAAAAAATAAAAAAAAAAAAGAAAGAATCACATCAACTTTCTCTCATCTCTGAAATTACCCAACCAACTTTCATCTGTCTTTACAAAGCCAGAGACTGTCTTTCTCAAGGAGAGTTGGTTTACATCAATATTTTTTAGTCAAGATGATTGGTTCTGAAAAATGACCCTTGCAAAACTGCTGATATGCTTTAGCTGACCTGGTCCTGGAGGCTTTGATCAGACAAATACCTTCAAGCTGCTCCTAAATCTCTGCTGATTTCTCTTTGCTTCAGGAGACTGATGTACAGAAAGTGGGGAGAAGGAAAAAAAAAAAAACAAACCACCAAACAAAAAAACAAAAACAAAAAACCCAAACACAACACAGAAACGCAGCTTTTGTCCCCTTGATAAGGCCAAAGCACAGAAAGGGCCTGAAGAGACCAGAAATAGACAGACAGATGCACCCATCATTTGCACACACTAAGCACTCCCCATTATGCAGACAATTATTTCATCCATACAATGCACCATGGAAAGCTCTTGGTTGGGGGACTGCACTGCATCTGCCTGGTACATAGACACAGTTGGCATCCTGTAAACACATCACTGCTGGATCTAAGTGCCAGCTGAGGCAAGCCAGAGAAATCTTCATTTACCAAACCCTACAAAATCTGGATTTTGAGAAGGAAGAAGGAGGGGGAAAGAAAAGAACACATTTTCACACCTGCTTTCCTTTCGATTTTTCCCTCTTCATCTTTCCCCTGTAGCCCACAGACCTCCAGGGAAAAACAACCACCAAAAAAAAAAAAAAAAAAAAAAAAAAAAAAAAAAAGACAAAAATCAGAGAAGCAGGGAACTCTTGTTTTTATCAGTGCCTCATTGCTGGCTGGGTGAAAAGGGAAAAAAACCAGGGAGAGGTTGCCAAGAGAAGGAGTGCCGCATGCGAGGAGCAGCAGGGCTTGCGGTGCCATCAATCACCGCGCACGCTGCCTTCAGACGGGTGCAGCTGACAGCAGCCTCCCCACGCCTGCCCTGCAAGCCAGGCCAGCTCCCACGACCACTCACCCAGCATGCAGATCTCTCCCCCAGCCCCAAAAGGGCTGGTCCAAACACACAAATCAATAAATAGTGACAGAAGTGGGATAAACGGGGGACCGGATGACTATTGCACACGGCTGGTTCAGCAGCAAAATACACCAAGCCAGGAACCAGGTAGAAAACCTGGGAGAAAACCTGGCAAAATTAATTACTTCTCACCTTTACCCGACTGGCTTTATTTTCTTTCTTATTTCAGACGTTGTGTAGAAAAAGATGCATTGTGCAAAGATCCACACACAGGCCCCTCCTCTCTTACGGAGGAGATATAAAACCTGAAGGCATACAAGGGCCAGCTGTTTTCAGGGCTCTGTAAGAAATCCTTAGCTCCAAATACCCTTTTGGGTACTGAGAGCCCCTGTGCAAAACAGGTTGAGTCCCCCAGTACAGCAAAATCTGTGCACCAAATGTATTACTGCAGCTGTGAGTAGGGAAGGGAGGTGCTCTGGATTCCTGGGTGAGGCAGCCTTTTCTTATCTTGCAAGAACTGCAAAGACAGGCTATGGACAAAAAAAAAGTGACTTTTCATGGGCTATCTTTGCAATCTTTTCTCTTTGTTCACTCCCTTTTACTCTCTGGAAACATTGCTGAGCAGGGCAACAGTCCCTGACACATCACACACAGATCTTTTTCCTGCATCAGAACTCACAGTATCAGATTTACAACCCCAAATGTGTGTGTTCCACCTCTCCTGACATGCTTGTGTGCCCAAGAACCATGAGCATCCCCCAGCTTCCAGCCCCATCCACCACACCCTGACGCAGAGCTATGGGCTTAGAAATTGTCTCCCAGCAGTGTTTTGCTCTCCGGAACCAACACGGGCCCTGCAACACTGCCAGGGGGGCAAAAGTTGGGGTTTTCAATCTTTTTGCCCCTAAGTCAGAGGGAAGCTGGAATAGAGAGTGGAAGACACCTCCTGGGCAGGGGGGGACAGAGCTAAGACATTCCTTCCAGAAGTGACATTTCATTATAATTCATGAATAAACTGATAAATCAGGAATCACAGACAGCACAGAAGGAACATTCATCTCCAGCAGGGTATTTGCATTGTGATGACAACAACTAATTCTATCAGAAAACATCAAAATGAGATCACTCACTCACACAGTACAAAATACATCAGAGTGCCTCAGTTTGACTGTGGGACCCACGATTTTGTAGGTAGGTGATACATGTTAGCTCAGGAGGCCTTTTCAAAGGATCTGTAGCAAAAAGGTTGAAGACAAAGCTCACCACCACTCTACACTGGTTTTTAGATCTCTTTAAAAGAACTCTATTCATAAACACCTCTGATTTATGAAAAAAAAAAAGAAAAAAGCACTTACAATATTCTTTTTCCGTCTTAACAAGCACCATAAATCCTTAAACTAAAACTAATTTTAAAAAAGCTGCCACAGCAAGCTATTTGAACTGATAAAAACACAACTGATAGTGAGGCTGCAGAGCTATAGATAGAAGAGCATCCCTGCTTTCTCGTAGTTCTGACACTTGTTTGGTCTGTGATCTGAACCCCTCTGACGTCAATTGAGGTTCCCTCCATATCTCTCCATCCAAAAACTAAATCAAGAGCATATCAGGGAAGAGAATATTGTTACCTAAAATGTGAAGTCTCATCTTGTAAAGACACTTTCCTCTATGTTTACTGCATTCAGTTTATGCATAACTTTAAACAACTGACTTTGAAGGGAATATTCAGGGTGCATGAAACCAGACAAATGCTTTTGTCTTTGCAGGGACTTTTTTTCCCCCCTTTGTTTTATTATGAAAAACGCAGTTGTAACTTTTTTAAAACCCTTCGCTATACACACACGCAAGACTCAGTGCTGGTGCTTGCTGGATTTACTTCATAATTGTTTAAAACCTGTCCCTTGACTTGTGATTTTCCATTGCTCAAGCTGTGTTTTCAAACCTGTCTCAGTGGCTTAGGATCAGACATTTCCAGAAAGTCACCACTTGTGCTCCAAGAGCTGTAGACCCTTCTGGAAGAGAGAATGTCACTAGGCAGAATGTCTGTGGCTTCAAAACTGAATTCCACACATATTTTTATAATAGGAGATAAGAGGGAGTGATCATCATACGAGAGCTTGAACAGCAGTACTTGGGAGAGCAGGGATCTTGCATGTGACTGAGCAGAACTTCCATGTGAATTCCGAGTATCCCTGTGCTTTTCCCACCTCAGCCACATGTAACCTGCAGGTTTCTCCCCCCTGACTCCCAGCTGACTGTGAAGTCATTTATTATTTCCTTACTGCTCTGTCCAGGCATCATCAGCAGTTGTTCCAAGTGCTGGTGTCTTTCCATAGAGTTAATCAGTGTAATTGGGATGTTTTAGAATTCTAGACAAAGTGTTTTGCCATATGGGGCAGGAGTCATGGGCTGCAGAAATGTGGCAGTGGAACACACAGACATCAGAATGCTGCAGTCTGAAGGAGAGATTTTTCTCTAATTAAGTTGTTGCAGCTTTCCCTGGATGGGAGTGAACACAGAGGGTTAATTCCCTGAGCCCCATGGAAAATTGTCTCCCAGCTCCTGTCCCTCTCTACAGCCACAGGGAGTAGTGTAAAGTTTTGTGTAGGAGCTTTGAGAGCATTTTGGGGTTCTTTGAGTTAAAACTTTAACTGATTAGATCCTGGGAGTACTGCAATGCAGTTCTGGTGTGAAAGATAGAATTGGTTTAAACAGCTCAGAGCAACAGAGAGCAACTACCTGAGGCAGAGATGGCAACGTTAACTTTTCCTTTCCCATCACCCTCTTTCTCCATGAACAGGGATAAATAATAGCTTATTCCCCATGCTTTTCTCAGAGTAAAATCTCCTTTCTCACAGATTGTCAGATTCTACATTTCATCACTCACCGTACACAGTTTTTTTCCCATTCTGGCCCAACACCCACGTCTGCTCCGTGTTTCTTTCAGCTGAATTAAGAAAAAAACCAAGAAAATTTCCTCCCTACCCCTGAAAATGAGCTTTGCAAATCCACCCCTGTAGCACATCTCACACCTCTACTGTATGCACTGGGATCACCACCAGAGTGTGGCCAGAGGGATTGTCACCACTCCTGTGCACCCAGCATCTCTCCAACACTCAAAGCTCCTTCTGCTCTGCATGCACCATGCCAGACAAAAATACAGCACAGGGGCCACACACCTTCAGCCCTCTTTTATCTTATCCATCTCTCCTGCTGTAGGTCAGCAATTCAGACAGTGTGACAGGGAGAAACATGCAGACAATGGGTTTCATCCTTTTTAATTGAATTGCATATCAATATTGATTGTGCTATTCACTTTGATAGTAAATCTAATCATTACAAGAAGTCTGCTTGCAGTCTCTGCCAAGCCTTCCCAGGCCAGCATCTGGCAGCACTTTCCTCAAGACTGCACGTTGATGTGAGGTCAGAAATAACAGCCTTGAGTACAGAGTTTAGGGCTCCTCTTTCCCTTTCACCAGGAAAATTTCTCATCTTTCCTTCCTCCCTCTGGCTGCCGAGGAGAAGATGGAGACAGAAAGAGGCTGAGCACAAACTGGGCTCCGCTTAGCTTCAGTCTCTCTGCCAAAGAGGCACCATCAGAGGGATCAGGGAGATGGTTCAAACGCAAGTGAGTAGGGCCAGGGGAGAGCCACCACGGAGAACAATTAATCAGGAAGAATACTGTGCATTTCTGCACCCAACCATCTCATGCTCCCTGTGTACTTACACCTTCCAGAGCTTGCTGGCTCTGAGGAATTCTCCTATGTCCCCGCAGCCCCACACTACAGAGGGCTGGCTTTGAGTTAATGGGGTAAGTAATTACATTGGTCCCTTCAGCCTGCCTCAAAGACCTGATGGATATTCCCCTCCCTGTGATATCTACTTACAGAAAACATCACAGTCTAAATCCCTGAGGCATCTCACCTGAACACCACTCCCAACACACCCCTGCCAAGCTTTCTGGCTTGCTTTGTGTTTCAAAAGTAAATAATTAAACAAACCATATTGGAAGCCTTTACTGAGCAGCACTGAAACAGGGAAAGCGATCCCATATCCTCTATTTCCTAAACCTGCCAAGAGCCCAACTAGAGAGACAAACCCAGTGATGTTCTCTTGGTGTTGCACCAGTTTACCTTCAGAGGGACCTGAGCCTTCCACACTTGGCAGATATATTTCCTCTGCAAACATTTGTTTTGCAACAGTTTGTGCTTCTGCTGCCAGACATTATTTTTTTTACCCTCAGAATTAATGATTAACAATTAAATTATTTGACAAGGGAATAGAGGCCCAGTGCTAATTAAATTCTTCCGTCTCTGCTTTTTGGAAAGAAAAAAAATGGATATTTCTCAGTATCAGCATTCAGCCAGAACAGGGCAGTCTGTGATGTTGGACTTAATTAGATGGACAGCCACGGGCACAGCCAAAAAAAAAGGCATAAAAATATTGCACAAGGACAATATAAATGGAGAAAGGAGGAGGGAACAGCCAACTGGGGAGTTGGAAACTGAGCAAACTATGTGTCCAGACTACAGAAGAGCCACTCTCGAAACCAAATAACTTTTTACAAGAATATATCATCTGTTTAGCTGAAACAAAATAATGTAGACAGAGAAAACAGTCTGCGGAGGCTGGGAGAAATCACTAATATGTGCCCTGCGAGGTTCAACTGCTCCATTTTAAGGAAAGCATTTCTTAGGCAATAGGAGAGCAGCCAGCTGTTCATCTCCACCAGCTTGCACCTTCTTCACGTGCCTGCTGATGGGCTGGACCTCCTGGAGGCTTGATGCAGTCTGCTTACCTGCTAGTGTTAATATCTCAAAAGATTAAGCTGGCTCATCGACCCTTGGAAGGGATCCTTTCCACTGCTGGAGCGGTGATGATTGCCTGACGGGCTCTCTCAGCCAGATCCACCAGGGATTACACCAGTGTAAATAAGATAAGCTGCTGTCTGCCTGCTATTAAAATGCATCAAGATGCTCTTGGCTCAGACAACGCTCTTGCACCAGTGCAAACTACATCCTTCTGTGGTTTTCTTACACGTTTTGCCTCTTTTTGTTTATCTGGAGAAGAAATTTTCTCCCCAGAACAATGCAACAATCCACCTTAATTTTCCGCCTCTTTTCTGTCATTAATGATTTTCTGATCATTTGTCAACTTCTGTCTCCCTGAAGAGGGAAATAATACATTTGCAGCTTGCAAAATAAGCCAGACTGCAGTTGTCAGTTTCAGGATTGAAAGCCAAGGCTTGGGAAGTTATCCCTGCTAACACTAGGGAAGAGAGCTGATGCTTAGAGGTTACTACAGGCTCCTGATTTTGAAGTTATGGCAGCCAAACCCTTTCAAATCCCATCCATTTCTCCAGTCCCAGGGAACTTGGTGGTTCAAAACACTCTTGTCAAGGCCTTGTCTAGATAACATTTGTCTTTGGACTCTCAGCTTTGTGTTTCAACAGGACTTAGAGGGCAGGGTGGCAATTACACCATCCCTATATTATTCCTGATAGATCTTCTGCCAGTACTTAGCACTACTCTTCTGAGACAGGAGGTTTGACCACCACAGGCTCTCTTGAGACAAGAAAACTTTCCAAGGTGAGGTCCTCATGCTGTAAGAGGACTCCATGTTGTCATTTTTCAGGACATAAATAGCTCAACATCTTATTCCTGCTGTAAAGATGCTGAGGCCTCTCAGCTGCTCAGCCACAGTAGCTTCTCACAGTTCCCACATAACCTTTGTACTTTAACAAATTCAGGAGGTTTGCAAAAGGTGAAACAATGCGTTTCACTTCCTCTTAGGCAGTTTTCTTTGCCTTATTATACATTTTCTTTGCAATATGCCCAGAAGCTTCAACCAGCATCAGGCATCCAGCCACAGGTAGAGAGCGCTCTTGCCTTAAGCACATTGCATGTCATTTGTGGGGCTGGTTTGGATGGTTAAATTTTTTTGTTGGTCTTTTTGTTTGCTTGTTTTTGTGGTTTGTTTGTTGTGTTGTTTGGCTTTTGGTTTTTGTTGTTGTTGTCGTTGGGTGGTGTTTTTTTCCTGATCTAGGCAATTTTACATCATCACACTTTCAGTCTGGGAACAGATGTGTATTCATGTAGAAGCCATATAACAACAGGGAAAGAACTCAATAGTGCCTATTCCTGTTTTGTAAATAAAACCTTCCTGCAAAGCTGAGAATGAGCATCGAGGAGTCACTTGCTCCAGTACAGATGGCAACAGCAGACTTCCTAAGCCAAAATCATCACCCTGCAGATCTTGTAGATTCCCAGAGAGTCAGAAGGCATGTTGTCAGCCTTAGATTTTTATCTTGTCAGCCTTAGATTTTTATCTTCTGCAGCTGAATCCGTAATTTCACTCTTTCTGCCCCAGAGGCCATACAGGTCCCAAAAATTTCATTCCCTTTCACTGTTAGCCCAACACAAGGATCATTTTAGGATCAGTCTCCAGACAGATGTCAGCCCAGAGACTGCTTTGCTGTATTGAACTCAGACCCTGCATTGCAGGTACCCACAGCAAATTCTGCCCTGCCCAGCAAGCAGCAGCAGCACATCCATCCCTATGGTCCCAAAGGCTCTGCAGCAGCCATGGACCCACGTGATGCTCATTTAAACCTCCAGTTCCAGATTGCTCTGGTCCTACCTGCCTTTTAGAAAATTAGGCTGTCAGAGTACCAAATATGCTCCTTGTTATTTGCCATGTAATTAAGCAGTAATTTCTGCCCAAGGCCAATCTCAGAGTGGATTTTTCCTGCGGAGCTCGGTGCCAGAGTTCACATTTGTAATTTAGTGGCACACCAAGGAACGACACCTAAACTCACAAAAGGATTTTCTCCACTCATCATCTCTCTCCCACTCTGGTGGCAGCTGGGATTCTGTATTCAGAGACATTTGTGCTGGGCAAACAAATCAGCAGCAAGCAGCCTCATCAGGAATTCACATGGGTACCCATCCTGCCTCACAGTGGGAAGGAGGTGCTGACTGCTCACTTTATGGACCCCAAACAACCCCCAGAATGGGATGCATGCTAAAACTTTCTCTTTCTTTCTACTCAAACAGCCTGGCAGCCTCCAAAGAAGCTGAAGCAGCAGCACGATCTGCCCCCAAACCCATGTCTCCCTCTGATTTCTTGGATAAGCTGATGGGACGAACTTCAGGATATGATGCCAGGATCAGGCCAAATTTTAAAGGTATGCAAACCCCTGCTTTTATGGCTTCATTTCCTTTTGGGGCTGAAAGCTGCACGAATCCCTCATGAATGCCTCTGTAACTGTATATGGAATAGAAGCAAACTCTACATGGATATGAAATATGGATGAACATGGATGCCTTGTAGCTGTCTGGAAAGAAATATGATTTCCACACAGAAGCAAAACAAACTTTTAACACCTTGACATGCAGGAAACACTTCAATATAGGGGTAGGGGATCCTGACAAGCCAGTGGCCAGAAGGGAGCTGAACCTCTTGCAGATTAGGAGAAAACCACCAACTTTTTCTCTTAAGTTACTGCCCACAGCACCTTCTAATAGTGGGTAATGCTCTCCCTGCCCCCTTTACATCTTTCCCATTAGCTCCAGAAGAATTCAGCAAGATGCCAGGAGCAGCTCTGAGCAGAGGGGCTCTCAAGCTGATGCCCAGCACAACTCCATCCCAAACCCTGCCTCTCATGCCCCATTTCCCTCTATACTCACTGCCAAGAAGTGTTGGGAAAGGCCTTGGAAGTAGCAACAGAACCTCTTCCTTTACTACTCAAAAGACTACTTCTAACAAGGCTGGGGGTTGTGAGTTTTTTGGGTTTGTTTTCTTTTTCACTGATCTCACTTCCCCAGGGCTCTTTGCCCTTGACTCACACCCAGAAATGAAGTGGGACCTGCCCCTCTTAGCCACTCTATTAGCCCTATTGTTCATTTCACTGACTTGTTGTTTCCTGCCACCAATTCCTTCTTGTCCCACAAGTCTCTGGCAATGCTGAAACAGAGCTTCCAGGACCCATTAATCATGGTGACAGCACCTGCCATCCAGCATCAAGCAATAAGCTCTGTTCTGGGCCCTTAAACCCAAAGGTAGGTGGCAAGCTTATGTCCTCATAATCAAGCAGGCAACAGAAAACAATGCTGGTTTTATCCAAAACACAGAGAGTTAAAAAAAACACCCTGTAAACCTGCCTACCACTGAATTATGCACACACACGAAAGAAATTAAAATTTAATATTTAATGAAATGTATACATTATCTTCCTGCTGAAAGCAGCTGTATTGCATTTTTATTTGAGTTAATTTAATTTCAGTTTTATTTCAATGAACTACACCTTCCCCACAGGGTAGTTTTGCTGGCTTAGCCTCCCACACATAAATCAGGCTTCAATTTATATAGGAGGTGTTTTACAGAGCTTGGGGTTGTAGCTCTCAAAGCATGTCATTTAAATTAACTGTAGTAACTCATAAGGGCATTTTAATGGCTTAGATCTACACAAAAATACCACCAAAGATCCGTATCAGATTGATTTTTGGGGAGGGTAAGATTAACAAAAGAAGATCACAGCTTTTCCATAAATGCTGTAAA
Organism: Heliangelus exortis; assembly: GCF_036169615.1. Lineage (NCBI taxonomy): Eukaryota > Metazoa > Chordata > Aves > Apodiformes > Trochilidae > Heliangelus > Heliangelus exortis. Next base: position 5,613,687 of record NC_092436.1, on the reverse strand, counting down.
GCCCAGACTTAGCTGGGACATCCTGAGAATGAGGAAGACACATTTGGGCTTTGCTTGCAGTTAGAGGATGAAGTCAGCAATCCAGACAGGAACAGAGCTGGGTCCAGCAGGTATGGGACAAGGGACATCTCACCCAGGCTGTACCCTGTGTGACCACTGCAGAGGTGGCACCTGTCAGTGGCAGGCAGGGAAGGTTCTAGAGCCTTACACAAGCTAAACAAAGGAAAACAAAACCCTGCAAAGTGCTCACAGCAGTGGCAAGGACACAGTGCCTCGAGAAATCTGGACAGTCTTCTTTAAGATGAAGTTTTCTTCTGGCCAAGCTCGTCCCATGCTCAGCTTCACTCCAGCACAGAAGGAGAAAGAGCAGGGCCAAAAGCTGGCATGCCCAAAGGGGTGGGCACCTGCAGTCATCCAGGAGGTCAGCTCAGGATTTTAATTACACTGTGCTCTTTGGGAAGGGAAATCACAAGGGCATGGACCTTCTAGATGGTTCATGAGATGGATCCAGAGAAGAAAACTATTACTCCTGAGCTCAACAAGAATACTACAGAAGAGGTAAAGCAAGGGCTAAAGCCTGACCAAATACATGCTGGATAAATTTCACAAGCCTGTTTGTTGCATAAAATGGTTTGGTGAAGCACAGAGGGGGAAAAAAAAGCATTTTGAACCCGATATTTTAGCCCATGCCTATGATTAGCAGTCTGGAGGAAGGGCTGCACAGATCAAAGAGTGGGAGCTGCTGCTGCACTGGCAAAGGGCTCCCTGGCAGCTGGTAAGGCAGCAGCTTGCTTGGTTTGCCTGGGACTCTCACCCAGAGGATGAAGAAGAAAAGGAAATAAAAACTAAAGAGGAGTAAACCCAGCTCCTGATGTTACTTAGTAATCAGGAAATTCCATTAATGTACACACAGGAGGAAGTTTGCACTGATTAGAGGCACAAGCGTCTTGTTAAAGCCATTCCTCCCAACTATTTCATTTTGCAGCAGCTGCCTGACTGCAGATGTGGCCTTAGCAGGCAAGCATCACCCCCCAAGCAAGGCTGAGCCATTAGACAGTGCTTGAAATGCAGACACCATCCTCATCTCCATGAAGGATGGGAATAATCTAAAAAACTCACTCTCCACGTCCATAGATCTTATCTTCCCAGAATCATCTGTCACGAGGCTAATGTGACCTTAGCTCCCCCAGTATTGAAGGGACTGATTCCCAGTGAGGTTCCCCTGTTCTCTGCCCTTGCTGCCTTTCCCCACCACACACTGGGCAGCACCAGTAGCAGATCCTTTGGGAGCCCCCAGAGGACCCTTTTAGGTGTTAATGCTAAAGAGTGGAAATACTTTTATGAGCATATGCTGAACTGCTGCTCCAATCTGTATTTGTCATGCAGGCCCACCAGTGAATGTCAGCTGCAACATTTTCATCAACAGCTTTGGTTCGATTGCAGAAACAACTATGGTAAGTAAAAAAAAAATCACAGCACAGCTGCTCAGCCAGGGCTCAGCCTCACCACACTCCCAGCAAATGCAGCATCACCCCCTTCTTTAGTGTCACCAAAGGAAGCTATTATCTGTGTTCCCAAGGCTTAACTCAGGCTTGAGTAAATTAACAGTCAATGTACTCCACGTAGTTGAAGATTACACAGTCTTTAGCTGTATCTCTACAAGAACACTGTGCAGGCAAAATATAAGAGTCAGAAAACAAAAAGTCTTTTCTGGGGACTTGCCTAAGGCACCAAGCTCAGAGACAGTTGCAGATACTTTGTTCTTAAGCACATATAAATCCTGAAGTCTGATTCAATGCTTTAGGTGAAGAGAAATCAGCTGAAATACAATCCAGTCTGCAGCAGATTTCAGATTCCCAAAGATTAAGAGAATTGCTAGATGATAATTTTCATAGAGGCATATTTCTGTTAGACAATGATTTTTATTAAAATCAAAGCCAATATTTGCAAGCTAAGGCTCACTTCAGATAAAATTAGTGAACATGTTTAAAAGCTTTATCTACACACAAGGAGAAGCACTAGAACAGGAGATAACTGCTCCATCTGAAAACAAAAGGATTGGTTGTGACAATCAGCAAAGAGCAAAGGAAAACTCTGGAGGTGCAGTGCTTTACCTCTGTCCTCACTAAAGCCAATCCAGAAATATGATGTTTCATTACTCCTTGGTAGTTTTTTTTTTCTAGAAAGATGTTGAATGAAGAATTCAAGCCTCCAGCTTCAGGTGTTTTGTGCATTCAGCCAGGATGTTACAGGCTTTACATAGAGATCACACCCTGTGACTTGAGCAAGTCACTTGTCATGCCCAGCACTGTCAGAGGAGATCAACAACTCTATACCTGAGGTTCTGAGTCTCTTCTGACACTACACCATTCTCCTGGAAGTATTTGGAGCTGGGGAGCTGAGTTCAGTTTCAGCAGTAGAAAAAAGCAGCCATTATTCTGTCCAAGCACAGAGAAACACATTTCATAGCTGGACTGCAGAATTTGTCAGAGTTCATAGATGAGAAGTACATTCCTGGGTTCACTTGTATAAAAAGCAGAAGAACCAGAACTGAAATATGCATCTGTTCTTAACATACTATTTTATTGGATGCCTCCTTTGGTGTTACAGGCAATAACTACCCCATCCATCAGAGATGATCACAGACTGCAAAGAGAGGGGCAGGCCCACAAGGGATCCCTGTGCAACCTCCAGAACACATTACAAATGACATGGTTTTCAATATATCTGTTCTACCTTGCAAAATACATTGCAGCAGTCATAAAAAGATGCCAAAGGATCACAGTAAGCAGGACACACCATAAAATTAGTATAGACTGGCATGAGAGAGAGAGATGCAATTTACCTTTAAGACAGGCTGCAGGGACTTGCTATCCTCTCCAGATGCCACTAATTTCATAGTCCATCTTCCACAGAAAAAATTCCCATGGGAACACAAGAACACCCTCTGGGCACATTGCTTTGTCTAGAAATACCCAAGCCAGCTCTGACAAGCCAGTCCAGATGTCAGCCTGACACAGCATTGCACACAGCCTAATACAAGGAGCTGCTTTGGGGACAGCAATTCTGCTTGTAAATACTGACAAGAACACAAGCAACACAGGTACTGAAGCATCTGAAAATGAGAGCCCAGTGAGTTAGAGCAGTCTTTGGGGTCTGCTTACTCAGGATTTACTCTGCAGAGGGGCCAGTCTCTCCCCACTCTTTCAGGATGCAGCACCTACCAGTTTCTGGGAAGGGCAGAAGTTTTTGGGTCCTATCATGAAAGTATTTTGAGACAGACCTGATTACTTTGAACTCAAAGCAGTGATCTGTGGGGGCAAAAAAATCTTGGGTGGCAGAGAGGCAATTCAGTGTTTTACCATAAAGCAAACAGCACCTTGGGACTAATGGTGCCAACATTCCCTGGCCAAAAGAAAGAGAACAACATTATAGCTGAAACCTCAAATCATGGCCAGGTTTAGGTTTTGAGTACTATGTCATCTTATATTTGGTCCCTCTTGCACTGCTACCTGCAGGAGAAGTTTTTATGGATACAATATGTGCAATTAGAGAAGCTTTTACAATATCTTCATTGTGGGACTGTGAGTTCCTACAGAAAGCACCACTGCTGGCATTTAACTTTACACTGCCTGAAGCTCACAAATCAGCATAAATTATCAGGTCACCATGCAGAGGATTAGAAAGATTAGAGGTAAATGCTCACTTACAACTTGAGGCATGGTGGAGGGTAGGGAAAGAGGAGAAAATACAATGAGAAGCATCTGATGCAGTTGCTTGGGTCTACAAACTACAGAAGGAAGGAAAATGATTTGGGACTGAGCAAAGGCACAGGCTTTCCAGAGTGGGTGGAAAGTTGATATCCACCTCACAGAAGTTCAAAATTAATAAGGGAAGAAATAGAGACTTGACAACTGTTGCAAGGATAGAGGGAAGAAATAAAAAACAAATAACAAAACCAAACCAAACAACCCCAAACAAACCCTACAGAAACTCAACATCAAAAAAAATGACAGTCATTCAGACTTTGTCTGAATTTGCCAAAGTAGATTTGACTTAAGGCAAGGAAAGTAAAGTTTTTTAAGCATTCTGTAGAACTGGAGAGCCAAGATAAAAGCTTCTAGGAGTGTACATAATTGATTGGACATTTATTGTAGATTGCAGCTCAGAGCTTTTAACCATCCACTTCACTTGCAATCAGCTCTCAGCAGAAGGGAGCCTGTGACTGGGGACAGACCCCTGTGAAGCCACCAAGTACCTCAAAGAGAAAGATGCTACCAACTAAACCAGCCAGACCAGTGCAGACACCCTCCTTCTGTCTCAGAGATTTGCTACAACACTACATCCAACAGCAAAGCATTCCAAGGACAAGGGCAAGGTACACCCACTCTCTCCACTTGTATTAACAAAGAGATAACCCCCAACACAAGCTGTTAAATCTTTGTTTGCTTTTCAAAAACATAAACACCTTACCCCCAAGCCATAACAGAGTAGGAAGCTAATAGTAAACTTACACATTCTTCTTGCAAAGTGAAAACAAAGTCAAGAATCCAGGGAACAGGGTCTTGGGTTTAAGAGAATAAACTACACCAGCTTTCACTTTGCTTTGAAACGTGACACAAGTGGTGAGATTATCTGAGCATTTCACCTAACAAATTCCCTGCAATAACAGCAAACTTGGAGTGAAGCAACACCTCTCTCACAATGGAAACTGTAGTTTTAAGGGTCTCTTGCTGACTTAGGGAGTTGGAGTATTTTGTATAGAGTGAAATCACCATGAAGAAAAAGGAATATCTTGCATTACCACCTGGAGTTGCTAGGAGCTGGACTCAATGCTCAAGATGACATATCCCAGTCCCATGTTTAGAAGAAGACCCATATACAACAAATAAGAATGTAAAGTAATGTAAAGGCACAAAACAGCCAGCAAAGGCTTCCCTGGACACAGTCTGTATACATAAAAATTTCTTTTTGATGATTTCACATCAGTGGGACAGGTTGTCCCACTGTTAAATATTCGTTCAGAGACATTTGTGCATGAGCTTTCCAATGAGATAACAAAGCATCCTGCAAAACAGACCAAGGAACTTGCTCCAGCCTCACAATGTCAGCAGAAGTATCAACAGAAAAATCCTGGAGCAAGAGCTAGGTTTTGAGCTCAATTTTCTACAGTCAGTCATTCTTAAAACCAGCCATCAGTCCCACAGAGATGATAAGCATGGGAGAAGCCACGCAACACAAAATGAAAAGGTTTTCACACCATCTCACAGTCTGCTGCAGTTTCAGTGCTAGACATGCAGAGTTTTGGCCAGCTGTATTCTTGGAGCTTGTCTTTGCACTAAATAGAAGAGGGAATTTAAAAGAAAAAATAAGAAAAAGCGTGCAACCATGCCACTCTAATACACACACATGCAGAACCTACCTCACTGATAAATTCCTAAGCTTGCAAGTCAGGATGCACCATCAATGCACCCTCAGCACCTCCATCCTTAGGAGGCCAGAGGAATAAGCTTTCTCCTCCTTTTGTAGGGAGGCCCAGAAAAAACTTTCTGTTTTAGCTTCTAGCCCAAACCCCACACACATAGGAAGCACCAAGGTAGTGTTCCCACTCCTTTCCCCACCCTTACCTACCTCCAAAAATTGCTTTCCTGCTCAGCAACACCTCCAGCACAGCCACTAGCCACACAGCCTCCTCCTGGTAGCCCAATTGTAGCCTTCACACTAGGCCTTAAGTTGGCTACTTGGCTACAGCTGTGGCAAGTTAACAAGGTCCCTTATTAGTGCTTCCAAGGTCTGGTGTGTTAATTTATTTTATTTTATTTTGTTTAGCAATCAGTCAGGTGTAGCACTCCTTTACAGTGCAAGTAACCTTGAAAAGGTTTGTTTGTTCTCTTTCTGAAGAATGGACCCAATACCAATAAACCCCCTTGTGTTCTGCAGTCCAACAGAATCCCCTCCTGAGGGAGTTTGGTCTCTACTCTTTTTTTTTTCCATCAAAAAAATTTAAATCTCTCAAAGTGAAGTCTCGTATCAAAACTCCCCAGTGCAGGGGGTATTCTGACAAAACCCCTGAGTCAGGGGCTGAAACCTATAAGTTACCCTGACAGTCTCCATCCCCCCTTCCCAGCGCTACACCACCTGCCACCACTTTCTTCAGGTCACTCATCATCAGATGCCAAGACTGTGGTGTCTCAGGAAGGAAAGGTCTGAAATGATCTTGCATTTCCTTGGCCCCTTGTGAAACCACTCAGCAGAATTTCATTTTAGCATTATCAAACTGAACTACTCTGATCCCTTCAGTTATTTTTTTCCTGCCCTGTGTCATTTCCCCCTTGGGACTGAAATGCCTTCATGCCGAATTGCAAAGCTCCTAAATGCCCTCCCAACACTGAGTTCCTGCTCTTCACTCCCAACCCAGCCTGAGGAGCAGGCTGCACAAGATAATCAGTGTCTGGATGTGATGGGCACACAAATGAGGAGCTCATGTGATAGGAAGGGTATGGAGATAGAGCTGCTGAGTTTGCAGCCTCAGTAAAATCTTTTTTTTTTCCTTGGAAGTTAACATCAGAAACTGGTCTGTTCTGTCCATTGTTTAGGAATAACTGTGGACTTCTTGGTGATATTAACTAAGTTCTCATCCAACAGCATCCAGGAGAAAACTGGGTAGGTTTCTACCTATCTCTAGGTAGGCAAAAACTGAGTGGTGTTTGGCTCATCACCTCCCAGCTTTATTGCAGTGCTTAGACACAAAGTTCTCACAGGCAGGATCCTTTTGCTGGTACAGAATAGTGTAACCCTTATCATAGGCTGTGTCACAGCTACAAACAATACCCCATTTGCTCTCTGTGTCTTCCACTGGCTCCTCAGGCAGTTCCATGTCCAGTCACATGCTTGTTTTTACATTAATGTTGAAAGAATCCTGGACACAAGGACTCCTCAGCACCTTCAGTGCAATTCAGCTGTCTGCCATAAGCAAAAAGGCATCTGGGAGGAAACAACCCTTCCCAGTGGCCAGGGAATAAACCCATCAAGGAGGAAGATCTTCCTAAACACACATGCAGACTAGTTGTAAAATGGCAAAGCCAGAAACTGCATTCAGGGCATGTATAATATTTCTTTGTCCTTGTCTTTTTTACAATACAACATAAATATTCAGGTGTTTATGATCCAAAGCAACAAATGTCCCCTGCAAATGCTTGTCTCCAAAGGAGGAGCACAAAGAATAGCACAACCAGAGCTACTCCCCATGCTGCTGAGCATCCTCTGGAAGGGGGAAGCAAGGTCTCTCACACCACACTTCCATGATGTATCCCTGTTCCCATATAGGACATGAGTAAAGGACACTTGGTCTGTGGATATGAGTTAGGAGGGACCTTCCCACAGGCATCTGCTGTGAGAAATTAATTTTCCTTTGGCCCACAAGTATGGAATTAAGATCCCCCACCACAGTGACAAAGCCCATATTATTTATTCCTCTGTGGCCTCTTCTGCCTGCTGCAGTGGCATCTTTCTTCTCACCCTTTCTTTTTGCTGAGTTCTGGAGCTGAAGCAATGAATTTACTCCAGCAACAAAGCTTATTCCCAGCAGCCCAGGCTGTTGCAGAGAGGTTGGCTTCATTTTCTGCTCCCTTCCCTCCAACACTACTGCATCAGGCTGAAAACACTTCTGGGCAGCTACTGGTGAAGTTTCTTCCAAACATGAGTTTAATTTATGTTCTACATGACATAAACCCCCAACTGGAGCTGACCTGCTAGCATCCAGCTTATTTGTAGCTGAATAAGCAAAACAACCTTTTGCTTTCTACCTATTAGGTCAGTGACATCGATTTCCCCTGACTGCAATGGCTGCAGATCTTTACACACAGAAAAGGAAGAATTGAATATATAGAAGCTGCTCAAGGAGCTGCTGCTTGCCATGGGAACTGGAGGTTCAGGGTTGCTTTCCCTTTCCACATTTTCATGGCTGGCCAGTCCTGTGCTAAGAGCCTGGTTCCCAGCTGCCCACAGCTATTCACATTCTCTCAAAATGCATTATCCAGGATGGAGAGAGTTGAATAATTAAGGTAGAGGGATGCTCTAGGACTTGTGAAGGTGACATTTGGAATATCAGCAGAAGGACAGCATTGCAGCTCTTTTTCATGTTCAGAAGTCTGCTCCTTTTAGCATCAAGTCATTGGTCCATTGGCTGTTGTCACAAGAATTAATGTCATTAACAGATTCTGTGCTCTAAGGATACAGGTGGCCTGAAACAGATTCTAGACCATGGGCTTGGCTGTGATCTGCCTGATTCAGAAACACAAGGCAGCCAAGACACAATCCTCTCCCAATTCTCCACTAGGATTGGACTCCACAAGAGTCATGGACTCCTGGACAAGAGACATTCACAAGCAAGTGAGAATTAGAAGCACCAACATTAGAAAAATTCTCCTCCCCATGCACCCTTTGACTCTGGAGCTTTGTGTTCTCCAGACAGGAAGAACAGACCTGATGGCAGAGTCAGAGAGATCTCCTCAAAGATGTGAAAGTCTCCCTGAAAGCAAGGTCCTAGTGCCTGCAGCAGGTATTAGCAGCAGGACACCCTCCATTAGCTGTCACTTAATAAAAGTCTTCAAAGTACATTAGTATTAGAAAGGCACCAAAGAAACCCTGAATCTTGATAGCAACCATTAGTTTGGGCCAGTGCAGTGAAACTGGTTAATTATTATGCTGCTCTTCAGGCACAGTCTCCCTCTATACTTAGAAAATGTCAATTAATTTAAGGACATGGAGCTTTTATCCCTCTCCTGATGGCTGGCATGTCCTCTCCCCATTTCAATTTGTTGGCTCTTTCTTATGTGAAATTTGGCAGAAAAGAGGCAAGGAGATCACCCTGGGAGGCAATTGGTCAGACAGGAAGAACAGAAACTGCCTTTAATTGTCCAGGGGAGTGTCTGAGCTTGACCTCAGCAGTCAGCCTTGGCCTGGGGAACTCAGGGGAGCTTCAAGACATGCTACAAGCCAGATAAGTTGCATAGTGCTGGGTAGCTTGCTTCAATAAAGAAGAAAGCCATCCTATAAAATCCGTAGCATCCATGGTATTTTAACATTAGTAAAGGGGAACCCAGAATACCCACTTAGGATTAGGAGAGCAGACTTCATGCACATCCCTCCTGTCTTCACAGGCTCTCACCCAGGGCAGCTGCTCCCATCTGTTACCCTCAGTTACCCTTATATTAATGGACACAGGAAATATTCCTTCTCTGTCTCCCTGGGCCTTTTCTTTTCACAAGTCTGGAGAAACCATTGACAGTCACAACGTGGGATGGTTCAACAGAGGAAAGAAGTTGCTTTGATGTCCTTTCCCCCTTCATCCTCAGCACCAGTCATCCCTGACACCAGTCCTTACAGCTCCTGCAACTGAACATCACTTCTCCAGCCCCAGGGTTCAGACCAGAGGTCTTGACTCCTCACACACAGCTGATGATTGCTGTGATGGAGGGATGCACACAGAAGCAGCTGCTCCTGCTATGAGATAGCTATGAGCTACAGAGCTAAAAATAATGACAGCTCCCTGAGAAACAGTGCCAAGAGGGCTTGTCATAGCTGGGGAGTGTAGGCCTAGACATAGTTTGGTTTGATAATGATTTTAGAACCCGTTCCTCAGTTCTCAGCCTCCTCTGAGCATTAACTGCATTTCTCTGCCCCCTGCTTACACCATGCAGGATTACAGGGTGAACATCTTCCTGCGGCAGCAGTGGAACGACCCCCGGCTGGCATACAATGAATACCCCGATGATTCCTTGGACCTGGATCCTTCCATGCTGGACTCCATCTGGAAGCCTGACTTGTTCTTTGCTAATGAGAAAGGGGCCCATTTCCATGAGATCACCACAGACAACAAGCTTCTGAGGATCTCCAGAAATGGCAATGTCCTCTACAGCATCAGGTGAGAAGTCTCAATGGGGAGACCTCCACCAAGGGGGGGAGAATTAGCCAGAGCTGAGCTCCCAGTGCTCAAGCCTGAAATGGGAAAATGAAGACTTTAAGCATGCTTTAGATAAAAGAAAATTAGTTTGTTTTTTTTAAGTGGATAGTGGGAAGGGACATTAAATACAGTCAAACTTGAGCAGGTTGATTCTTCCTACTGTCACAACATCATCTTTCCCAACAGGTCTCTAAATAAAAGTAGAAAGTTTGTGCCAACAAACAAAAGGATTTAAGTTAAAGTATTTTTCCATCCTGCTATGTTTTTGTGGGTCTGATGACAGAAAAATCAAACTGCTGTCACCCATGAAATTTTGTTATTTTTATATCAAGGCAAAAATCTTGAAAATCTAAACACTTTAAGGAACAGCATTTTCAGTGTTATCAAACCAAATAACACAGATCTAACTAAATTAATCAAATCATTTAATATGAGCTTGTTGAACCAAACAAACATTTCTAGCATAGATCATGATATAGGGCAGCTCAGCAATACCATGGCAAATTCAGCCTGCACCTGGTCAAAAACAGAGCTTGAGATTCAAAAGTAGAGGTCTCAGGAGGCACAGCAGGAGTTCAGGAAGATTCAGAGATTCACACTGATTTACCACAGGGATATTTCTCTGCAGAAAATCCCACGAAAGTTTCTCTTTTCCTCCACAATTTGATCTTGGCAAAACCCTTTTCTTAGGGTTGTTTGGTTGGTTGATGTTTGTTGTTTTGTGTAGAGGGTTTTTTCTGACACAAAAATACTCTGTTCAAAGATTTCCAAACAGTCCCAGTCTCTAGAAATGTTTGGGGGGAGGTTGGTCCAGAGGATGGGGTCGAGCTGGCTGCTAATCCAGACTGCTGTGAACCTGAGGCAAGAAATGAAGAGAGAAGCAGCAAATCTGTGTGGTGTGGGAACTCTCTATTCTGCCCAGTCCAAAACAGCATTGCAATGAAATGCCATCTGCAGCAGGCAACTGTGCCTAGAATTATATCCCAGACCCAAAAGCTCACTATTCCTGATGCCTTCCCACACCATGTGTGAAAACACAGGCAGGGAAGAAGTGGATGATCATTCCTCCCAGCACACAAGGTGTCTCAGGCAAGGTACCACCCCCCATCACTACCACAATCTGCTTGGCATTCCCCTGTGCTGTCTTCTCTCCTCAGGATCACGCTGACTCTGGCCTGTCCCATGGACCTGAAGAATTTCCCCATGGATGTACAGACCTGCATCATGCAATTAGAGAGCTGTGAGTCCTGAGCCATCTCCACTGTGGTTAATGGTCTCTCAACCACCATCTCCCTCTCTCCCTGCAGCCTATTTCCAGTTCAGCCTTCACTGGAGGCTCATTCGAGAACCACTTGCTCGGGATTTTCCATTCATTCAGCATGTGACAGTTCATATAGAAGCCAAACCTTAAAGATCTCATGGGAGGAGCCCTGGCTTTCTTGTATTTACATTGGCCTTTCATGTTGGAGGAGAAAGGTGAAAGGGTTTTCAGCTGTAAATGCAATTTTTTGTCTATGGATGAAAATTTGCCCCTTGTATATGTTGCTCAGGAGGGAAAGACAACGAACAACTTCATTCAGAGAAAGAGATCAATAGCAAACAGCTCAACCAGCCAAATTCAAGAAAAAATGTCATTTATTGCAAACAATTCCTTGCACACCACCACAGCTCCAGTGCTGGCCATTACCCTGGTTTTTCCCACATGCCCAAACAGCTTTGCCTCAACCCAAATCCTACCCATTGCAGAACTGCTAAGGGAGGCCAGGCTAATCCCCTGCCTCCAAGCATCCCTCTTTTCTCCAAGTCTGTGCCTTTCCACATCAGTATTTCATTTGTTTCACCTGACATTTTTCTCCTCTTCTCAACAGTTGGCTACACAATGAATGATCTCATATTTGAGTGGCAGGAAAAAGGAGCCGTGCAAGTTGCTGATGGGCTGACATTGCCTCAGTTTATCCTCAAAGAAGAAAAAGACTTGAGATACTGCACAAAGCACTACAACACAGGTCAGTGCTCTTTACTCTTAGCTGCTGGGTTCATTTGAGGACTGTGCATTTGCCAGTTTCTTGCTACGTCTGATGGCACTCTGGGACACAGTCTGCTACACAGCGAGGGACAACATATATATAAATATTAATAGATATTTTGCTAGTAAATATACACTTATGTAGCCAATAAAAAGTTAATAGGCATAAGTGTGTGAGCAACATCTCAATCAGTTCAAGTGTGCTTAGTATGGAGCTTCTCACCCACCTTCTCAGTTCTATCTTTGGTGCAAGGGAACAGGTGACATTTAAGTTATAAAGGATGTCATGCCAAGAGAATATGTTGGTGATATACATACCTATTTTTTTATTAACAGCAACAGCTGTTAATTACCTCCTCTAGCAGAAGTCTGATTTTAGGTAATGCAAGGAAAGTCTCCAGCTGAAAACAGGAGGCTCCCTGTGCCTTACCAGTAATCTCCCATGTACCTTCCATTGTTCTCAGGCAAGTTCACCTGTATAGAAGCTCGTTTCCACCTGGAGAGGCAGATGGGTTATTACTTGATCCAGATGTACATCCCCAGCCTCCTTATTGTCATCCTGTCCTGGATCTCCTTCTGGATCAATATGGATGCTGCACCTGCTCGTGTTGGCCTGGGTATCACCACAGTGCTCACTATGACCACGCAGAGTTCTGGGTCCCGAGCATCACTGCCCAAGGTAGGGAACACACTCATCTTCACAGAGGGAGGAAACAGGGACTCTCTGGGGACAGCACATAAGTAAGACATGACACAGATCCCCCTGGTCAGTAGAGCTGCCACCACACTATTCCAGTTTATAAGGGCAAGCGGGACAAATTCCAGAACCCTCCTACACAAAATTTAGCAGTTCCTATGACTAGCAACAAAATTTCCCCATGGTTCAGCACTCCTCCCAAGAACCACCCCAGCTCCCAGTAGCCAAGAGCTCTGTACTTTATCCACCCCTGCAACAACCACACACAGATATGCACTCTACATTCTGGCTTTTACTCATCTGACCATCACACTGTTATAATACCACTAAATCTCCTTGTTCTGAGGGACTTCTGGTGCAGATAGATTGGATTGGTATTTTTCTTGCATCACAGCCAAGACCTGTAAAAAAGCAAAAACTGTAGAATTATTACTACTTAGGGTCCCAGGAGCAGTTTCAGTAGCCTGATGATACGTTCGTGTTAAATGAGATGGATTTTGCTATCCAAGAGAAGATGTCAACCATATTATGGCTTCATCAATTCTTTCCAAGGATCTTGAGGGTAACACTTAAAATGACAGGTAAAAAGGCATTTGGGTGAAGAGGCCACCTCACCTCAGTCTCTCTCTCTGACTCCTAGGTGTCCTACGTGAAGGCCATAGACATCTGGATGGCTGTGTGCTTGCTGTTTGTGTTCTCTGCACTTCTGGAGTACGCGGCCGTCAACTTCGTGTCCCGGCAGCACAAAGAGCTGCTCAGGTTCAGAAGGAAGAGGAGGCACCATAAGGTAATACATAAAGCATGAAGGACACAGCTGGAATCTGTCCCAGCTGAACATCATCACATGGCCAAAGGAACTGATCCACCAGTTCCCCAAGAAGTCCTCAGTGTATGGTCAGATGTTAAGGAAGGTCACACAACAAAAAGCAGGGCTACTTCAAGGAATTGTGTCTCTTCTAACACTCTGCTGACCCCAGGAGTCTAGGAAGCTGGGTTTTATTATTTAGCCAAGTGGTCTGAGCCAAAGGGGTTGTTCTCAACAGAACAGTTTTCACAGAGCAATGTTCTGGTCTGAGTTCTCCTCGACAGAAGACACAGCAAGGGCTGGGGGGGAGGCAGGCAGGGAGGTGGGAGGTTTGTCTGTCAGAGAACAGCAGCCCCAACAAGACAGTCTGCATTAGCCCAGAGGTAAGTGACACCTCTTTTGTCCCTGTTATCTGTGTGTTCAAAAGCATCTGCTTCTCAGACTGACTGCAAATTCCTCTTGGAAGGAAGAGCATTATTCCCACCCTTAGCCTCACTCCATGCTTACTCTCTGTGACTGATGCCAACCCCAGCATGCATGTGGCACACAGATGTGCATCTCCTGCTAGCTTTTAGGCTGAGGTACCACAGCGAATATTTCACCTCACAGAATGCATTAGAAAGAAAGGTAAAGGTGACCGATCACAAGACAAAATGCACTTAAAAATTGTCCTTAATTAACTTATAGAATCAGGTGGGTGGAAATTAAATATTTGGCACGAGGCCTGAGAGGCTGCCTTCAAGCTACCATTAAAAAAAAACCTGTCATACAGCAATTCACAGTGTGTGTTTGGATGAGTGCCACCACTCCAGGAGGCAGCAGGGCAGAAGGAGCAGGAATCCCTGTCTCTTTGTAATTTGCTTCTCTCTGCTTCAGTCATCCTATGTGCAAAGCAGGAGACAATTGTTCACTTGTCCACAACCCAGTCAGGACCAGGGATGAAAAATGCAAGAGAAAAGAAGTAAACAGATGAGCCCATTAGCACCCATGGAGTTTGTCTGGGCAGAGCAAGACTCTGGCATCTCAAAATCAGCTGCAGCAGTTTGGGTTCAGAAAATGCAGCCCCAACACAGTGCTTCTTGCTCTTCTATATTCAGATATCCTGTCTCTGGATCCAGGCTGTTGTATGCAGATTGCTCTGTTGATTAAACAATGAGGAGAAAAAAGCCACTAATATACAGATGATTTTAAAAGATACTTGCCAGAGATATTCCCCTGAACACAAGGGTGCTATTACAGTCCCTGCCCAATCTCACAGCAATTTAATTGGAACAAAGCATAAACAAAAACACTTGCAAAAGCAAACTGAACAAGGTTTGCAGGCTCATCAGAAAACTTGGAGCTGACTGCAAATATGCAAATGGATTGGTGCAGCTGCCAAAGAACCTAATTGCTCTGTCATGATGTCCTGACTTGTCTGGGTAGCTCTGTCTGCTTTAGGTATGACATGCTAAAAACAAGTGAGATGTTGCAGTGGTCCATGCTGATGGAGGCAGCTGGAGAGAGGACCAGCTGGGGAGAGGACCTGCTCATGCCCACATTTATTAGATCTGCCCAGCTGACCATTCTTCACAGCTCAATGCACCAGACAGTGTGCATGGTCTGGCATTAATACAAGTGAATCCAGACAAATCTGTTTCTTAGTTTCCTCAGAGCTAGGTGCAAGGTGCTAGCTTATTCTCATCATCAAAAGTTTTTCTTACTCTCTTAAAAAACAGAAATAAAATCAATAAATATCTGTAGCCAGGTTTCAATTGGCATTTCTGAGCCCCTTCTTACCTCCTTCCCTCTGGAAAGAGGAGGACTTGGCTAGGAGGACTGACCAGACAACTCTCCAAACCTATTACTCTGTCTGGATTTACTGGGGTGGACAGAGACTGCCATGGGAGATGTAGGGACTGTGACAGCTGGGGAGAGGTCCTGTCCCTTCCAGTCTGGTTAATAGAAGAGCATCATCAGACCTACTTGGAGTGAGTTTGGAGACCCAGGCCAAGGAAGCCAGCCCAGAGTGGCTGCTGGTGGCTTTGCCTTTCTCCTTTGATATGGCACCTTGTAAAAGGCACCCTTAGCTCCTTTGTCCTGGGTACATCACCCACACAAGACAAATCAGCCACAGAAAACAGCCAGTGGACTTTCAGCAATGAGGAGAAAAATTCAGGATATTACAGAAATAAAGGATTTAGGTTTAAAGCAGACATGTCAGTGCATGATGCATGGCATGCAACCAGAGAAGGAGGTAGTTTAGCCACCACTACACCAAGGGGACAGAACCAGAGCAGGAAAGAGTCATCCAAAGGCCTACAGATTCCCCTCAGCCAGGTCACTGAAAAAAACAAGCCTGCTGGTAGGTCTCATGCCTCAACAGCTTGCTACCTTCCCCCCCTAAAAAACCCAACCAAACAACAAAACAAGGAAGCTTTGAATTTATCCAGGTTGTTTTGCTTTGCTTAGATATGCCAGGGTGCTCTCTCATCTGCTTCTCCACACCAGATGCTCCATCCCGTGCTCAATACAGGGGCCATCCAGAAAAGACTCTGCAAAGGAGAGGAGAAGGGGCAGGGAAAGGAGGGCACGTTGGACAGGAGGGTTTTGTGGGAGGGGGACTATAGGTCAGTGTTGAGAGACACAGATCAGCACTGAAGGACACAGCCTCCATGCCAAATCATTACTGGTGTTGGATTAACAATTATCCTCAGTGACTTGTAGTCAAGAGACCAGAGTCTCTGACTCTGCTTCTGCAGCTCCCTGGTTGTATTACTTTGGCCAAACTTGTTTTTTTTCCTCAAACTTGGTTTTTTCCCCATGATTACATCCCTGTGTTTGATAAAAGAGAGATAAATTGTTTGGAGAACCCAAAAACCCACCAAAAATCAGCACATTTTTGCCTTGAGAATGCAAAATAATTTATATTTTTGCTCAGAATTAGCACAAGCAGCCACGTCTTACCATTGACACGCAGAGGGACAATTCTATGCCTCACGTGTTGCATGGGTTGTGCAGAGGGGCTGTGGGTCCCACGGGCAGGTGAGCTGAGGGCTGGTTGCACATTACCTGCAGAGGTCTTTTCCTGGACAGGTCTTGGCACCTGCACATCCATGGAACTCTGTAGGAAGCCTCATGTAGAGGCTTTGACTACAGGAGTTCCATGGAGCCCCCTCCTTCTGGGCGAGCTGACACAGCACAGGCAAAGAAAAGAAGGTGCTGATAGGAGCAGGGGGGGAGGGAGAGGCAGAAGCAAAACAGGGGATGCAATTGGAAAAAATGAATGCTGAACCACAAACCCTTCGAGTGTGTCAAAGACACCAGTGGGGTGGAAGTCAGTCCCGTTCTCCTTGGGGTGCCTGGATCCCCTGCTTTGCATCTGTGCCCTACACAGCTGGCACCCCTCTATAAGGCTGATCTCCCAAGAGCACAGGGTTTGTCCGAGGGAGCTGAGGTCAGGGCACAGCAGAGGCACCTTCCCCTCGCAGGGCAGGGAGCTGAGAGTGGAGAGCCTTATAGCGAGGGTGCACTGTCTATATCTCATTTTAAGTAGAGTCCCATGCTGAATCTGTTTCAGGAGGATGACACTGGGGAGGGCAGGTTCAACTTCACTGCCTACGGGATGGGACCTGCCTGCCTACAAGCCAAGGATGGCATCTCTGTCAAGGGGGCCAACAACAACAACACAGCCAACCCCGTCCCCCCGCCCTCCCGCTCCCCCGAGGAGATGAGGAAGCTTTTCATCCAGAGAGCCAAGAAAATCGACAAGATCTCCCGCATAGGCTTCCCCATGGCCTTCCTCATCTTCAACATTTTCTACTGGATCATCTACAAGATCGTCCGCAGAGAGGATGTGCACAACCAGTGAGGGAAGGGGAGCAGCTGGGAGGGAGAGAGGAATCCTTCATATATGTGCAATAGCAATGCAGCAATGCATGAATTTAAGAATGTGGCAATATCTACTAAAGAAAAAAAAAAAACAAACATGGGGGGTGGGGAGGGCTGGGAGGGACTTTTAATCATGTGAACTGAGGATAAATGGCACAGGGAAGAGAAGGGAAGCGCTTGATCTGAGGAGTGCAGGGTGGGGGTTAGTTTTATGGCATAGGAAGGTTTGGATTGCTCCAGCTGCAATCCAAGTAGTGTAATATATTAATATATATTCATGCTTAATTATAATGCAAAAAGAAAACAACCAAAAAAGATAAACAAACAAAAAAATTCCTTTTTTTTAGCCTATTAACAGCTTAGATTCTCAAGTCACTGGAATGATTCATAATTCCATGTGCAGAAACGACTGCAATTATGCTTTATCTGACTTTTGTCATAGAAAGGCCATACCAGTCAAGCACGTGGGGAAAGAAAATCCCTACCAAAAAAAGAAAAAAAAGAAAAACAAAACAAGAAACTCAGTCTATGCTCTAGGTTTTGCACTTTGAAAACTAGATAGATGGGGAAACTTAAGAAAGAGGCTAACGATTGTTGCTTATTTTATACATTTACTTTTTTTCATTATGGGTTTGCTGACCAAACATTTTGTGACTTTTGGATAGAGGAAAACAAATACATTATCCCTCTCATCCTCATCAGAGAGCACCCAATGGGAAACCCAAGAAGGACATCAGGGCCTTCATCAGAAATCACAGGTACCTTCTGTCCTTTTAAATCACCTGGCAGGATTCAAGTCACAGGAGTCAGAAATACTATTCAGAACACTATAGACATGATGAAAGATTTTATTTTTCTTTTCCAACCCCCTTTCTGTCACGCTTGTTTACAATGGGGTGTATGGAAGAGCTTGATGAGTTAAAGAAGAAATTATACTTAGAATATAGAGAAAAAAAGTATATTCATGCCCTGTTGCAATAGGATGAGGTAAATGGCAATATTTTCATCTGGGGGGGGGAAGGTGTGTACAGAGAGAGTGGTTCTTATTTTCAGACATTTCATAGCAGTAATATTAATAGTGAAGCTGGGTGGATAGACCCAAACCTATTTTTGTATCTATTTTGGTGCTGCATTTAGCTTTAACATGGATGGGAAGACAGAGCAGGCTGCTTTGCCCCAGGGGAGGGAGGTTGGCACAGTTTGGTGGGGATAGGGGGGAGGGAGGTGGGAATGGGTGAGCAAAGGGATGTCCCTTTGGTCGAGCAGTAGCACAGGTTGGCATTGGTGGTTGGGGTGGGGGTTGGGGTTACCCCAAATGCCTCCAGGGTGTTATGGGGAAGCTTGGCTGGGGCTGGCATGGCCAAGTCAAGGGCTTGATGCCCCATTTGTCTCCCTGCCCCTAAGCCATGCTGCAGCACCCTGAGTGGTTCAGTGGGGTTGATTTGCACTTTAGAAAGGGCAGCGAAAGAGAGCACGAAGGGAGAGACAATCAGTCTGCTGAAGCACTTGTGGTCAGGTCTGGATTAGGCACTAAATGAAGGCACAGGGACAAGTGGCATCAAGGGGGGATTCCACTCACCCTCCTCTCCCCTCGACTACAGCTGACCTGAGGTCACAGATCCCATACTTGCTCCAAGTTCCTGCTCACAGAAGCTGCATCCCCCATAGCAGCTGGAGTATCTCACAGCAAAGTGCCCTCTGGCACTGTCAGGTCCAGTCTGGCCCAGGTCATCCAAGCCTGGGATGGGAGATGGGAACCATGGGTGTCCCAGCCAGTGCAGCAAGATGCAGGTGTGGGAGAGAGCAGTGGAGCATGGGGACTTAAAAGCTGTCCCAGCAGAGGGTTGGTGCCAAGAGGAAGAAACCCAGAGAAAGAACCAGACCTGCCCTGGGCTGGGTAGAGGGACACCCCTCTCTGAGGCTGCCAGTTCAGCACCTTTCACCAGCACTAAATACACTTTATTTAAAAGAAGGGGGGGGGGGGGGGGGGAAGAGAAAATGGAGAGGAAAAAAAAAAAAAAAAAAAGGAAGAAATAAACAGGAAAAGAAATACAAGGGGGTGGGGGGGGAGGCAGGGAGGAAAAAAGAAAAAAACATGATGGTCACTGTGTAGATGAGGGCAAATGGCAATATTTCCTAATATTTTGGCAAAGGCCACCTAGCTTTTGAATCCCCTTGCACACCTGAGGCAGGGAAAGTCCATGTGATACCAGTGTGAACCAGTACATCAGCCCCTTCCCTTCCCCCTTCCCCTTTGCTGGAGCAGCAGCAAACCTGTGGGCTGAGGATTTCTTTCACCTTCCCCTGACAGCCAGTGCTTTCCCGAGGAGGGAGATCTCAAGCTGTGGAGCAGAACCCTTATTTGATGCTAGGACAACTTCCCAAGCCTTGGCTGGAACCCAAATCTGCTGCTGGCTCGGGTTTTGCTTGCTGAATTATTGAGCTCCCCCTGCATGCACAACGTCGGCCGTGCCAACCGCGGGTTGCGTGATTGCTTTAAACTCTGTGTCCTTGTGTGAGATGAAAGAACAAATCCAGGGAATTCCCCTCCCTGCTCTGCTTGTCAGGCACCACAGCTCCTTACTGACACAGGCGAATAACCACAATTCACTCTTCTGGGCAAGGAAGGTCCTGCCCTGATGCCCAGACCTTGCATTAAGCAGTGAGGAGATTTGCTCATGGTCCACACAACTTTTCATCCTTCCCGGGCTGCCTGGGAGGGCTCACCAGGGCACAGAGAGCTGCAGGGCTTGGGGTTTCCTTCCTAACTGGAGCTGCTCTCCAGAGTTCCCTGTAGGTTAACAAATCCTCTACACCATCCTCCCATAGAAGTGAGTTTTTGATCCTAGATCCCAAAGGCAAGACCACAGCAAGGAGAAGGAACACTTCTCACCTCTTTTCCTTTTGCTCCAGCTTAGAGAAGGAGGTGGAATCGCATGGTTGTTGCTTCACTACAGCTCCAGCATCACTTCTTTATACTAAGGCCAGAGGAAGACAAATTAAAGAGTTGAAATAATGTTTAACAATCGAAAAATATTTGTATTTCATGCTCATACAGAAGTACTTCAACTGCTAGTGGAGCCCATGGGAGTTTAGGGACTGAAACAAGAATTACATACTTACAGCCTGCTTTTACATCCTGTTAGACTCTGCCAGCCACCAGGCACCATGTGGCACCAGGCTCATTAGGCACCCAGTTTCCATTCAGGCCACTTTCCAGCCCCAGGGCTGCCTGCATGGTGACAGCCAGAAGCACTCACATCCCAACATGAAACATGCTGGGGTGTTGGCAAAGGGCTGACAGTGCTGAGATAGCTGTCCCACAGATGTCCTGCCAGACAGTTTCACCACATAGACAAGACCTTAGACTGTTCTCAGAGCTTCTGACAATTCTGCACAGTTTTCAAAATCAAACATTTTTCTCCATCTGTACATGACTGCGTTTAGTCTCTGTATTGCAACAGAACTTGCTTTGATAATCTTTCTCATCATCAAAGTAGGCTGCTTGAATAGTGGCAGCAATTATACTTATTAGCCAGAATGTACAGGATTTGATATTGCAGGGCAGCTTCCAGGCATATTGATGGAATTTAACTCAGTAATTGTTAGCTCTTGTTAAGATTGAGGCTCAGAGCAAAATCTCTGAATAAAATAAACAGCTGTAGGTCTGGCAGTAAAGAGAAAATAGGGTCCTAGTTCACTTGGACTTTTTGGAAATACAGAGCTTTATCCCAAGCAATATTATTTCCAGATGTTGCAGGAAATGGATCGCTTCATGAGCAGGAATGGGTTTTCCTTATAAATAACATTGGGAAAGACAAAGAAAAAAAAGGTAGGGTAAACTCACTATTTTTTTGGTCAGGTAGAAATCAGAGAAGTGCTGAAGAGGGTCCAGAGCAGAGCAGTAAGCACGTGGCTTGGTGCAGCCTGCAAGGTTTAGCCTTGACCCTGGCAAAGCACCAGCTTGACTTCAGCCACCCAGGCAGGGTCATTGGCTTCACATCCCTGGGAGTGCCCTCATTCCTCCTGTCCTATAAACCTGTCCTGGCCAGGGGACTGGGGGACTTTGCTCCTAAAAGCATCGAACATCTTCAAATGCTGAATATTTTCATATGCTTGTAACAAACTTTTTTTTTTTTTTTTCTTTTGGCTTTCCCCAGACTTTTCTGGAAGGTTGTATTTTTTCCCTTATTCTTTTTCTGAAGATCTTTAATTTTAAAGCAAATCCACAACCATTCGAATTACACTATTGGTTGTCCTTTATCTGTAATTTAAAGACCTTGCTTAGTTTCCTAGTGCTAGTAGAAAAAGATTAGAAGTATTTACAATATATATATATGTATTAAGAGAAAGGAAAAAAATGAAAGGAGAAAAGGCTATTTTAAATGGTGCCATATTTTTCACAGATTTTATACAATCATATTTTTGTACTGTGCTACCATTCCTTAATAAAACATAGCTCTTATCCCTGTGCCAAAGACAGACAACCTCTTTCAATGCCCCAATTCTTTACTCAAAAACCTTGCTACCAGCAGCAGTAGATAAGGCAATATGGACCCCTTTTCCCCCCAAAATCCAATCCTGATCCCTTCCCTGCTAGAAAGCACCTGGCACACTCCTGTCCTCTTCTTCAAGGGAGATGTGAGGCTTATTTCATGCTGCTCCTTCTTCAATAGATGTCCAGTATTGCATGGAGACCATATAATATTTAAGCAGAAAATTGAGATACTTGGTTGTTTTTAAGGATGCTAGGATGAACACCAAAGCAGAAGTTAATATTCATTAATTTTAGCATCTTCAGAATTACTTCAGGTCCTTTAAGTCTTCCCATCCCCTTATCTCCTTCTCCTTAACTATTTCTTAATGACAGCTGCATTCATTTAAATTAATCTACACAAGTCTCTTACTTCATTCAAGTCTGCTACATTTTTCTGTGGGCATCTCCTTTCTTTCACCACCTCAACTTCCATTTCTATGGGCCTGAGTCCCTCAGCTCTGTAACTTTTGAAAGGCTTGGCACAGCTCAGTGTCTTGGGGAGTGCAGCCCAAAATATGCAAGTAAAACCATTGCTCCTAAGGAAAGCCATCCCCCCATTCCAGCACTTAACTGGGAGGCTCTGTCATAGCAAAGTGTGCATGGAGAGGAGTCCTGGGGAATGCAAGGATGGCCAACAAGATGGTTTGGGTGGTGTTGGTTGTTTTTTTTTTTACTGTGCTGCTCAGTGTGAAAGCAAAGCAGTATAAGTTGGAGAGAAAGCAGACTTTTTGGCTATCATGCCTGGTGTTCAGTGACCCAGCTATACAGCAGCTGCTCACTGGAAATCAGGTTCTTATCTTCCCAGTCTCCTTCTCCTGTGGTGTGTAGCAGGGAGCCCCATAAGAATTAAGCTGCTGTGAGCTAAGGGACATACAAGGAGCTGTTGCATGTTTTGCACAGGGCATCTGCTCTGAACTACTCCAGGCTCTGTTGGTTGGAAGCTGATGGGGAGAGGCTGGTGCTTGCACTAGGAGAGTCATTTACCTCTGAGAAGTGCTGGGGTGATGCCCTCAGGTGGCCCCACACTGAGGGAACACTGAAGTGCACAGCCTGGACTGGAGATGTTGGAATTAGCTTGGTAATGAGAAGTAGAAGTGAGGAATCCCAACCTGTCATCTCCCTTGCAGCAGGTATCCCATGCACAGGAAGGACTTTTTGTTTGTAGAGTCTGCAGCTTTCCTGGCTCATCTCTCCCTTTACTCACCCTGTCATGTTGTCCCAGCATCGTGCTGGCCCAGCACAGGGCCAAAGCTCCTGGCACTGGAAGGTGGTAAAGGACAGAAACCACCTGGCAATCTGTAAAGAGAAGGATGGCAGA
The DNA here is from genome assembly GCF_036169615.1 of Heliangelus exortis. Taxonomy (NCBI): domain Eukaryota; kingdom Metazoa; phylum Chordata; class Aves; order Apodiformes; family Trochilidae; genus Heliangelus; species Heliangelus exortis. The sequence goes on along the minus strand of NC_092436.1, from coordinate 5,590,470 downwards.
GGAAATTACTGGTTAAATTGTTAAATGAAGATCCTGACATAGACTGGAAGGGAAAAGGTAAAGAAAAGCAATAGGTTTGTTTGCATGCCACATCACTGCCTTCTCCTGACATTCAAGGCAGACAGTGCTAAGAGGTGTGATGCAAGAGCTGGGAGCAGGAATTACAAGACAGTATCATGTAATCATGGCTATCAAGTCTAGGAAACCTAAGTTACAGTCCTCATGCACTTTAATGCCAGGCTTCTGAGTAGAAATTGTAAGAGAACCTTTTGTTTGTCAAACTCCTGCTCCTGGGTCTCCTCCAGACAGCACTGAAGCCCACCCTGGGACAGGGCCAGCTCCCAGCAGCACCAGAAATGGGCCAGCCAGGGTCAGACCCAGGCCAAGCACAGGGAGGGTGAAAGCACTGGGAGCAGATTCAGCACAAGGGGATGTTGGCACTGTGAGAGGGGCAGGGGTGGCTTCATCTTAGCTTAACAATCCTATCAGCAGTCAAAAGCATCACTGCTGGGGCTTGCAGGCTGTGCTTAGTGCTGCCACTTCTCCTACCAACAGTAAGCAGCCAGCCACAAAAAGCACAAGGGAGAGGGACCTCAGCAGCCTCCCAGCATCAGCAAGGAGAGGATACAAAAACCTACTACCTGTTCCCAGCCTGAGGTTCAAGTACAAGGGTGCTCCCAGCACAAAATCATCCATCTTGTCCTGGGTATAGGATGATACCACCACATGGAGTCAACAGCCTGGCTTGAAATTAGCTTTTATTTCTGGATGTGCCACTTAAATTGCAGAAGTAGCATAAGCCAAATGAGGACACCCTCTTCACCTCGCCAGGGAGCTTGGCAGAGCCTGGCTGGGGCACAAGGGACTGTCATTAACTACATGCTCTGGCTCAGTGTCATTGCTGTGCAGGTGAGTCAGGCTGGGCACAAGCAGGGACAGGCAGAGCTGGCCTGGAGCTGCCACATAAAGGGACACAGAGCAGCTTTTGCTGCTAGGGCTTTGGGGAAGCTGCTCCCAGGACTGTCAGCATGTAGCAAGCTGAAAACACCTTTCCTGTGGGAGCACATCTGCCCTGCTTAGGCAGCGATACTGGGGCACTGTTGGTCTGACAACAGCAAAACTGAAGTTTAGGCTGCAGAGCAGCTGAGCCAGCTGGCCTGGGTTGAGCACACCACAGAATTTGAGCACTAAATTAAAGCTCCAGGTTCAAGCCTGAATCAGCCTTGCAATGAAGGCACCCTTGTCACAATCCTAATGGAGGCCTGAGAGCAGTTTTGCTTCAATCAGCATCAGCCTGTCCTAGCCCGGCAGCGATGTTCAGTGATAACAGAATTGGGGCTTAGGCTTCTGTGTTTGTTGCTTGACATCTAATCCCCCAAAACTGATCTTTATTGAATTAAAACTATGCAATATAGAACAGATTGTGCCAAGGGTGGTGCCTTCACCACCTCTCCTGGATATGCACTTAAACACTTTCAAAAGTATTACAGCTGCTTGTGATGGACTAAAGGACCAACACACCAGCCCTTGAGGAGCTGGGCCAAGCTCTGGAACTTGTGATGTGCTGGAAACGGACACATCTGTGTGGTGACCACAGCTCCTAGGCCAGCTCTGGTCCTCTGATGCTGCAATGCTAGAGGTAGAAGAATCCTAAAAGTTCAGCTCCCTGCCCAAGAGTAGAGTGAGGGCAGAGATTAGAAATAGGAAAGAAAAAGCACATCAAGGCTCATGTAAGACACAGGAACTTGTAGTACTTACTCATTGCAGTAAGTGCAGCCAAAACCACACCTTAGTCCTCGTAGTCCTACTGGGAGTTCAGGCTTTAAATACTGCTGCTTTTTCTTTGATGGTCTGGAAGGAGAATCTGAGGCTTGACTTGCCCCTTGAGGGAATAGATACGGTACAGCATGGGCTGTGTCACCTCAGAAAACAAAACTCAAGAAACTAACAAATAAAAGAAGTGGAGAAGGGGCAGCCTCTGTAACATGAGAGCAGTGATGGACAAGCAGGTTGCTGAACAGCACACGAGGGTGAGGGACACTGGCACAACCTTCCCAGGCAGGAGAACAGTGAAGAATCATGGCAAGTCCCTGATCCAATGCATGCTTCCACGTGCCATTAATCCCACTTTATATCAGGCAAACTTTGTTTTCAAGAGCCCACTAATGAAGCAGATTATTTTTATATCATCTCCTAATTTTAATAAAGTAAGGATGGGCAGTGCTATGGGTCACAGCAGCAGAGCTCACCTCTACAAGAAATGCTCAGTGCAGCTGCAGAGCATCTCATTGTGCAACCAGTGCTGCACTCCCTCCAACTGGTGCAGCAGGTCAGGAGAGACAGGGGCATACAAGATGACAGACATGGACATTAAGGCACAAAGATCAAGTGACTTAACTCACCACAAGCATGTGGAATTAGCTATCCTGAAAAACTGACCACCTGGTGCACCAATTCATATGCAAAAAAGATAAAGTTTGTGTGGTTGCCAAGCTTGGCCCCAATATATTGACAGCACTAACCATGGCCAGAGCTCAACATCTTCCTTCAGGGACTTGCTGAGCTGCAGGAGAGAGATGACTGTTTCAAACAGAGTGGAAGAGAAGTCAGTTGTGTTAAAAGCCATTCATGTGTGTTTGAAATACAGTAAAACTTCACGAAAGAAGAGATCCATAGGGATATGTAAAGATGAAGCAAGGCACTAAGGACTTTGCCTGAAAATGGCCTAATGTGCAAAGGTCACAGTGCATTTCCTGGCATTTTACCATCCCTGCAGCATCCGTGAGCACCATTCCAGAAGGAGCCTTTGAATCCTGAAGATGCACACACCAGCCCCAAGCTGCTCTTTGTAACAGACCCAAGACCTAACAACAGCCATGAGCAGGCAGAACATGGTTGTGGACTGTGACATTTTATGGATTGTGTTGTCTATTCACATTCCACCAAGGTGTACAGCATATCATGCTTATTATATTAAAACGGAGGAGTAATGAAAAACTTGCATGTAAGTGATATAAAAAGGGAGGGGAGGACCCAGAAATTTCTCCCTTCCACCTATAAACGCACATCACTTACATTGTTTTGTAAATAAATTTATCTTTAGAAGAATAAAAATACTTCAGATATTTCTGTTCAGGACAACCATTGCACATTTGGTCTTACCTTGGAGGGGAGATAAAAACACATCCACAGCAGGAACTAATTGAAATTATGCAAAATAAATAGAAGTGGGATCAGTTCAGCACCCAGACACAGCATTACCTTGAGTCCTTGACTAACATCATCTCAGTTTCTCAGAACTATCCAACTCACTGGTCAAAGCCCCCACAGTCTGTTATGTAGGAAGAATACCTCCCAAAAACTTCCAGAAAACCTATTTAGTGGCATTTCTTTCTGCTGTTTCCTGTATCTTTCCCATCTGTAAGCCTGTTGTACGAAGAAAATAGTTGTTTCCAAACCTTGATTCCCTAAAGCTCATTTGATCCCAAATATTTATTCCTTTTATTCCAGGAACAGCCAAGGGCTCTCACAAATGAGCTGGGCTGGGTTTAGCAGCTGCAGTGGGAGATGCTGCTGGCTGCCCCATCCCTCTGCCAGCTGTCACTGTCCCCACAGAGAGGGCAATACCAGTCACCCTCTACTCCTTAGGGCAAGCTCAGGAGGTAAAGGAGCTCAGGGTAAAAACTTGGGGTTTGCCAACACAGACCAAGACCTCAGCTGTGGGACAGACCCTCCCACAAAGGGGCACTGAGGATTAAACCCTCCTGACAGACCTACCCAGAGCCCAGTTATCAATGGTCTTTTGTGAAAAGTAAAATCCAGATTTTGAAGTACTTCTGCAATTTTTGTGTGTGTTCTTGTTAAAGAAAAATAAATCAGATGCAGGTATTTTCTCATGCTTGTTCATAATCAGGAAAGAACAGGCAATAAGGTCAGAGCATTTTCAGTCTTCAATCTTACTGAAACCACAGAAGGAAGGCTCCAGTTTAATCAACTCTTATAGAGGGGGGGAAAAGGCAGCTGCTGTGAGGACAAAACTCATCTGGCCTTTAACTTCAAATAAGCTTCTTTAAAACAGGCTTTGAAATAGTTCTTACTCAGTTGGTTTAGTTTTCTTCCTCACAAGACGGGTGCTAAAATACCAGCATCTCACAGGAGATAATCTGAAAAGTATTCACAGAATAAGAACTAATCATTGGAATTAAGGTAAAAAGCAAGAGTGAAGTGCTCTCATACTACTTCTGCTGGTTCATTAACAACATAAGATAGAAAATAATGGGAAAAGTCATTGCTTATTAATTTTCATACTATACAAGAACAGAGGAAGGACTAGAGAAATGCAGACAATGAAGTACTCGTACTTAGGACTTAAAATTCTTCAAAAAGAATAAAGTAGCCTAATCATCAAGTGCTTACATGTCTTCTCCCTACCCACTTTAAAGAGACCTCCTTGTCTTTTCTATATGAATTTATTATATATACATATATAAATATATAGATACACAAAAATGGTATGGCCTTACACTCCATTTAAGGATATTTTGCTACATCAGTCATACTGCAAAGCAACTGCTTCCTTAAGAGCAGCATTTTTACATCATGAGCTGTAACTTACTCAATTTGCATGACCACACAGAGACAGTGGCAGATTATTTTTCTGGCTTGTAAAAAATTTTGAAACAGAAGTTCTATTTCAGCAATTTGAAGACGGAATGTAAAGTTTCTGCTATTATATGTATATAAAATAGCTATTGAATCATACATTCATGCTGATTCCAATAAAAAAAGAAAATAAAGATTTTTCTGAAATTCTCTCCATGGACTTTTAGTGCCAGAGGTTCCACACTGCTGGTGCATTTGTGCCAATGTTAAAAGTGACAAAAGACTGGTTAACTGTTAAGCTTTTTATTCTGAAGAATAATCTATTCTATCTGTGACCTCCTGAACTCTACCCCACAGGGGAACTCCTACAACAGGAGAAGTTTCAGCCCTGTAGCATGAAAAGAGCCACAGCATTCAGACTCCTAAACTGCTCCTTGTTGTTCCAGACTCTCACAAGGTCAACACCAAACAGCCAGATGGATGTGAGGGGCTGGTCTGCCATGTGATGGCTCCAGGAGACACCAGTGCAGTGTAACCTCATGCCATCAAGTGATAAAGGGGCAGGAGAGGGTATTTTACAGACCCCAAAGGGCAAAAAGTGAGCTTTTTGGTAGAGCTACCTTGGAGAAGGAAAACTAACATCCTGAACACAAAAAAATTTCACTGTCTGTACAGAAGAGCCCCCATCAGACAGTGCTTGCAAGTACTCCAGAAGGAGTTTCTACCCACACCAGAAAGGGGCTTTACACAAGTCACCAAAAATTCAGAAAGGCAACAGAGCTCCCAGTTCTGGTGTGGGTGGTATGGAACATGGCTGTATAAAGAAGTCTTTTCACACTATTAATATCAGTCAGAAGAGGCCAGATCACACCTACTCATACATGAACACCCCTCATGCTCTCAGGAGGGCAGACCATGAAGTTATTAAGGATCATTTCCATAGTTTTCTCACACAGTCCATGGGGCCTGCAGGGATGCAAAGTGATCTGTGACAGGTTTGAGTAACTTTTCTTCTCTTCCTACTCCCTGCAGAGCACTGAGACATCAAGATACTTCAGCAAACACTTCACTGCCTTGATCAAATGGGAGGTGCTAGCAGGGATTCAGAGGTTTATGCATTTGAGACTTCCCTGTAGCATTTTCCTTCTAGAAAAAATTAGAAAACCTTGGGTTGTTAGAGCTTGGTCTTCCAGCTGAGGTAAATTCAATTATGACTACTTCATAGTCATCATCACCATTTATGCATGCAAAGCACTGAGGACCTTAGGTAACAGATACAGGGGGGGCTAACAGCACAGAAATGCAGAAAGCAGAAAGGCTTGAAGCTACTGGAAATAAAAAAAAAGTGGCATTTTACAGCAGGCCTTTTCAGTATACTTTGTTATTAGCTGATCAGAGAACAGCCAAAATGCAAATACTCTAGATTTTGTTCAAGATGCTGTCAACGTACCTTACTTCTGAAAAATAATACTTTACAAGACATTCCAAGAAGCCTTTATGTAAATGTTTTATTTTGCCTGTCGCCGTGAACAAGAACATAATTTTCTGGGTCAACATATTGAGAATATGACTCATATAACAAGAATGCACTCCACCTTATAGGCGTTCCAATTCTTCACTGAAATTCCTCAAGCTCTTGCTCAAATCAGACAATAAACCAAAACTGTCCAGTGCTTTTGCAAATTCACTTACAAGCTGTAAGAGCTTATATTAATAGCACTTTGATGAGTCTGAAGTGCAACCTGTTACTGCAGTCTTGGATTTAACAACAAAGAACAGTAGAAACCCAAGAAATAAGAAATAAAACTACAAGGACAGAGTTCAGTGAAAGACATCCACTACATACCTTCACCTCAGTCATTCCCAATAGGAAAAATGCAGAAACCCTTTTTTCTTTAAAAAAAAAAAATACCAGCTATCACCACAAGAGGAAGCAGTATGTATTTCCAGCATGCTGGCTGTTGAGAGGATACCACAGCTACTGCTGTCACACTGCACTCTCCTTCAGTTCACTAAGACTGTTTAGACTTCAGGAACAGGTTTGTAAGCATTAATCTCAGAAACATTTGTAAGGAGGGAAGGGGCAAATGGCATAGATGAAGATGAAGACAAAACAAACCCCAAAATTCTACTGTAGAACCAGGCTCAACCACTACTTTTTGGCAAGAAAAAAAAAAATACTGTTCTGGAACAGATAGGTATTATCTGCCCTTTGGACAAGGGCAGCTGTGCTCTAAAGCAGGCAAAGATTAGGTGAGAGATACTGCATATGCACAGTGATTATATTTATAAATCAAAAAAACACAGAAACAATGAAATCTGGTAGATTCTGTCTTTTCTATTACTAAGAGCTCTGGAAGTTTGGTGTAGAGTCACACCTGTCACTTTTACCCAATGTTTAACACCACACATTACTGGAGTAACACTGCTTTGTGTAGTACAATCTTACAAGATCTCTTGGACTGAAATTACCCAGTTCTGTATTTTATTTTTAGTTTCATCTTCTTTCAGAGGCAGTGGAGAGCATTCAGCATCTTAACACAAGGACAGACAGGCACCTTCTATACTTCTGACAAAAAAACCATTCATCCACTTCGGGTCTGGCAGAAGCAGCAGATGAAATTAATCCAAAAAGTATTGTTTTCAATTATTTAAATGCAGCCAAACTAATCAACAGGAGGCATTAAAAACCTCAGCTATAACCACCTCTACCTAGTAAACCTAGTGACTGAAGGAAGCACCTCTTCCCCTTGGAAAAACTCCAACATACTCTTTAACTTGATAAAGCAAATCTAGACCTTTTTTATTTTATTTTTTTTAAACAATTTGCCAAGACTGGAATGAGAGATAAATAGAAGGCACAACAATTTTGCTTTTTTTTTTTATACAAATACAAACTAAACATGAAAAAAACTCCCTATTTCAATAAAAAATTTCACAAGTTCAGGAAAAGTGTTTTAAGAGTCAAGTTCTAGACATTTAAAACCTATCCCACAATCCAAAATTTTGAAGTGGTAAAACAGTAGTTCGAATTCCTTTCCGTGATCATGTATCAAAAAAGAAAAAAAAATTCTATGGATACCCATTATTCCACTTTTACAGCGCCACAAAGAGAAAGGTGAATGTCAATTTTTCAAGTGGCAATGTCTCCGGACCAGAGAATGTTCAGATGACCCTCAGAGAATAAATCAAAAGTTTTGGTTTTCTGCCCTTGAAATACTTGCCAGTATTATGTTTTCCTACAGGCTCTTGAACGCATGCATGTGAAATATTATTCCACTGACTGAAATGCACCCAAATTCAGTAGAAAGGGGGATTTAAAAAAAAAAAAAAACAAAAAAAAAAGAAAGAGACATTCCTTTAGGAAAAACCACTGGTACCAAAAAAATCCAGTCCATAAGTTTGAGGTGAACAAGAAAATGCAGTTCTGTTCTTTTTAAAATCCACTTTTCCTAAAACGTTGTTCCACAAAGCTGGAATCTGGGACAAGGACTAGAAAAAAAAATAAATCACAAAACCATAACACAAACAAAAAGGGGCCAAAATAGTATCAAACGTAGCAGTCTATAACAGGCTAGGGCCACATTCCAAGATACCCAAGGCTGAAATTCACAAATCTGCAGGAAAAAGGGTTTGCGCCACCACGTCAACATCCGGGATGCATTCACTGGCGTTGCCCGATCCCCCTTCCAGCTCCAAATCCTGGCTTCTGGGACATTCCTCCACGTGGAGGCCCTCGAATCCCACCTCCCAGCCCCCCACGAGTGCCTCCAGGTCCACGGGGTCTGTTATCTCTGCGGTCACCCTCCCTGGCAGCTCGGGTTTTCTTCTCCTCCACGTTCAGGCGCACCTCTCCCCTGAACATGATGGGCTGCAACGAAAGCAGAAAGGTGCTTCTGTTAATCACTCACCAACAACTTCACAATGTCCAGCAGATTTCTGCAACCTTCTCACTTATCCTCCTCTCCATGAAAGAAAATTTGTTTTGTGACTGGTTACTACAACAAGCAAACAGAGGCCCCAAGTCTCTGAGTAGGCCTTTGGTATTCCCTGGGCATGAAGTTTGACACCCAGCTCTTAGACACCTCTCTCACTGCAAATCATCTCACGAGTCACCTGTTCTTGTTTGCTTCAAGAAAAACTCCCAACATCCAAGTTTAAGCCTCTGCATATTGCTCACAGCTAAGGAACATGTTAGGGACCCACTGTACTGCTTGTTCCCATGCCAATTCAGGCTAAAGTCAGAGTTACTCAATCTACTTTTAGCTCTTTTTTTTCAAATCACCTGTTACAGGCTTTACCATGGACCATATGGGAAGCGCTCAGCCCATGACAGTAGGAAAGCACTTCAGGAAGTAACTCTCAACATTTTGATCTTGAATCCCAAGCTCCCTGCTAGAATTCTTGGGCTGCTGACAATCATATGCACTACCTTAACCAAGCATTGCCACAAATGCTGGCATCCCACAACCAAAGGTGTTCAGCCAGAAGAAATATCCCAAACTCAGACCAAACCTCAAGGCTTAAAAATGTGAATCCAAGTTACCTTTCAGTTTAAGAACAGGAACCTACTAGCAATACTGCTGTACATCAAGAAGAAAGGATTTCCCTGCCTGGGGAAGAGCTAGGTTGTAAGCAAGCACACACTGCACAGTTGTTATGGTGCACTGAGGTTCACTGCCAGCCACCACACTGTGCAGCCTGGCGTTAGCAATCAGTGCTCCAAGCTGAGCAGGCACCTCCTCCCTTGGTTAGCAGAAACTCTTTTCAGGCTGCACAGTAGCATAGTTGTTCCCCTTCAACCTCTTAACTTCAACAAATAACATCCTACTTGTCCAGAGGGTCAGACCCTCTCTACTTTGCCTTTCTGAAAGCTATTTTCCTGCTTCCTGTGTAAAGCTCAGCAACTGCCCATTGGAAAAAGGTTCTATAATTAATTGATGTTCACCTATGTTGTTACAAGCTACTTCAATGACAAAAGGCTATCGTAAGGTGCTCAAAAAGAGGCCAAAGGGACCAAATAGGATCATTTTGTGTTAGAAAACACTGGAAAACATTGTCTGTTACTAGCAGACCAAGAAACACTGACTAGAAGTTTATTTACCCTGTTGCTAAGGATCTTCTGAACTGGTTCAGGATCATCAAATACCACAAACCCAAAATTGGGGAGCTTTCCACCACTGTTGATGCGGAGTTCAACAACATTGCCATAGCCTGCAAGAGAAAAGCCAAGTTCTTGGGTCATACATTAGAATGCCCTGTTGACCACGCTGATGGCTGCAACCCCCAAACCCTCAGAGAAAATCCAAGCAACTAACTTACTTTGGAAGAAGTCTTTAAGTTCAGTTTTATCCACATCATGAGGAAGGTTTCCAACAAAGAGTTGATGGCTGTCTGGGTATCTCACAATCCGTCTGGTTTCCACATCACCTTGTTCACCCTCACGAACTTGAACAGAGAAATTAAACTTGTTTAAGAAAAGCCAATCCCCGTAACAAAAGAACCACAAAATTATCAGAATTAGCACATTAAAAAATAATCATAATTCACACTCCATTCACCTATAAAAAAGCTAGGCATCCAACAGTAGCAAATTTGTAGCTGTTTGCTTTTTGTCACCTGACTGAAGCCAAATACTTGAATAGAAACCTAGATACCCCAACAGAATTATAGTGAAATTCAGCTCTAAAGCCTGCCAGACATTCAGATCAAAATCAACTAAAATATCTACAAAAGTAGGAACAATTTGTTTAGTGACAAAATTAACGAGATTTTAAAAGCTTTAAATATGAAATTACTTCCCAAAACCACCAAATACCAGAGGAGAGTTTATGCACTGTAGCTGCTCTTACTTGGTCTAGGACCCCTCTGTGGTGGGATGCTTGTTCGTTGCTCCCTCACTCGCTGATCCCTCTGAGGTCTCTGAGGTGGGGTCTGGGATTCAGGCTTTGCCTCAGGACGGGGCTGTAAAAATTAAGAGTGAGTTAATAGGAAAGAATGAGACATTAACAGTAGGGTCCAGCTTTTAAGCACTCATAAATTATAAAAAATAAAATTGAAATCACAGGTTAAGCCTATCAGGAAACATGGCAATTACAAGTCTTTAGAGTCTCTGAGAATTCAGATAAGCAAGGAGATTTCACTGCTTTTTCACACCTCAGTTTACTGTCAGCCAGTTGAGCGCTTCAGCTTCTCTAGGTTCTGGATTCCTACCTGTGAGACAGGTACTTTCACCACATGAGGTGGTATTCCTGATACTGGAACAGCCCCACTGGGAGGGAGGTTCTTGCTGGTTACTGATGCCCAGGAAAATGTCTTTAAAGAGATAAAAATAAAGCATAGATCATAACTCAAATCCAGATGCTTTTATCTTCCTGACAGTACAGTTAACAGACACAGGATAACAGTGACAAATTGTAACCTGCCTTGAAAGTCAGGATCCAACCACTAGCCCCAGAACTTCTTTCAAATAATTTAATTTTAAGAGACTTGTGTCATGACAATGGAGTCACACCTCCACCCCATTTCTAAATTTCAGAAGCTCTGTTTACTCCTAACTCCCACAGTTCCCATAAATACATCAAATAAACAAAGCCTTACCTTAGCTCCTGGTACTTTAAGCAACTAGTTACTAGCTAGAATTTCAACTGTTACTGTATGGGAACTAATGAAAACAAGGCAACTGGTCATGAGCAGAATAATTTGGGTGGTGGGAAATTACAGAGCATTCCAACACTTTTAATTCCAGATACTTTTCCTCTTGCCAGAGAAAGGATCATGCTTTCTAAAATGAGAGTCAAAACATAACTGATGAAACCATCATGTTATAGAAAAAAGCCATCCACTATCATTACCCTTGAGTCCTCTTGCACCGCAGGGGCTGGATCAGCAGGAGCTGGAGAAGGACTCTTTTCCACAGTCTCTTCTGGAGCTGCCTCCTCTAACACAGGCTCAGGTTTTTCTTCCTGCACCTCTGGTTCAGGTTCCTGTTCAGGTTCTGGCTCTGGCTCAGGTTCTGCTTCTGCAGCAGTTTCTTCCAGGTGTTCCTCAATGTCATTGCTATTATAGGGCACCACAAAAATAAATAAAAAAAAAAGAGGTGGGATTGTATCTGAGTCTATTACTGCACGGTAAGGACTGCTACTTGTCCTATACAGTAGCCAAGCATATCACATGAGACAGGCAAAATAAGACCAATCTGTTTTTATAACAGCACTTTTTTTTTTTTATAACAGCACTTTGGTTTCAGCTGCCCAATGAACAGAAATCATGAGCAGTAATAAATTCATTTGACCTGTTCTACAAGCAGTCTGCATTACACAACATCTGACTTCATCTAATAAAATATTATTACCTGACAGTCTGCTCGTAATAAGCACCAGTATCATCAGGAACAGCCTCAGGTGTCTGCTGTCTTTCCTCAGGTTCCTCCCCTTCCTCCTCCGATTCTAAACAAAATTAGAATAAGAAAAAATAAACCATACACATTTTTAGTACTTGCTCAAACACAAGGTAACTTTCACAATATGCAGGTGAAGTCAACAGAATATGCCAGAAAAATAACAATCATCTGCATGTCACAGCTCATTACTGGCACGCAAGAAAAACTACAGGAAAGGAAAAAAAAAAACCTAGAACACAAAGCTGAACCCTGATCTGCTGCCTCCAACAAGATGTTTTCCACTGCTCTGGGAATAGAGTGTTGATACAGACCCAAACCCAAACACCAGTAGAACCATCCAAAAATTTCTGCTACTCACCCTCTGGAGGCTCAGTGTCCGAGTCACCAAAAACCTCATCTTGGTAGCGGAAGATATCGTTGTGGACATAGAACTTGTTTGCAACAGAACCCTAGAAACAAATGAAGGGAGGAACAGATTTAGTTACATCGGTTGCAGCAATGTAAAAACTGAAATAATGTGGAAAAAAAAACCATCTTGAGCAAATTTTCATTCTCATGGTAGATTAATCTAAGCTTGCCTTGCTCAACAAAATGCATGTTATCTGGGGGAGAGGGGAAGACATCATACCAGCAAGTCAAATATGCATGAAACAACAAGAACATATGTGCTTTCAATTCTAATATTTAGTAACACTAAAAATGTAGGAGTAAGAGCTTTCTTTTTATATGAATTCTCATCTCCCAGTCACAATGAAAAGTGATATTACCATACGCTTGTCCAGTATAATTTTCAATTACATGAACTGTTCTGTTAAAAAAGGTGCCTACTTCAAACGCCACCTCAAATCTAAGTGACCACTTGATACAACAAATCTTGGATCCCACATGTTCAAATAACAGGAAGCATCTTCCTCTTTCCACTAGTTCTTTTCACTAAGAGGATCACTTGGTAGGAGGGAAAAACCAAATATAAAATAACTTCAAAATGCTTAAGATGTGTTGCACACACCTAATAAGCCAAAAGTTAATATATTGACCAAGAGTAACTGTGATACCCAAGAGTAACATAAAGAAGCAGTGTAATTTCCTAATGAACTTGCAGAATGTTCCTGTTCAGCAAACCAGCTTCCCAGTCTAACCCTTTAGATTCCAACAATCATAGAATCATAGAACTGGCTGGGTTGGAAGGGACCTCAGAGATCATCAAGCCCAACCCTTGATCCACTCCCGCTGCAGTTCCCAGCCCATGGCACTGAGTGCCACATCCAGGCTCTTTTTAAAAATCTCCAGGGATGGAGAATCCACCCCTTCCCTGGGCAGCACATTCCAGTATCTGATCACCCTCTCTGTAAAGAAATTCTTTCTAATGTCCAACCTAAACCTCCCCTGGCACAACTTGAGACCTCTTGTGCCCTCTTGTCTTGCTGAGAGTTGCCTGGGAAAAGAGCCCAACCCCCCCTGGCTCCAACCTCCTTTCAGGGAGTTGGAGAGAGTGATGAGGTCTCCCCTGAGCCTCCTCTTCTCCAGCCTGAACACCCCCAGCTCCCTCAGCCTCTCCTCATAGGATCTGTGCTCGAGTCCCTTCACCAGCCCAGTTGCCTCCTTTGGACCCACTCCAGGACCTCGATATCCTTCCTGAACTGAGGGGCCCAGAACTGGACACAATGAACCAAACAGGCTTCATTAACCCTGACATGATCTCAGAAACACCTGAACACCACCAGCACTCAGTCCAGCTTACCTCAGGTGCAAGCACAAACGTTTGCATGAACCTGCGCACGGGCTGCATGTTATTGGAGAGCTCTCCCATCACCTGCACAACAACCCCATCATTGAGAGTCGCGTGGGCATCCACGTGACGAATCTTCGTGTGGCAGTCCTTGAAGTTTAATGACAACACCTTCTTGTGGATGTCCTGGGAAAGAACCACATGCAGGTTACACTGCAAAAGCCATTTCTGCTAAATTAGCAGTTTTCAAAGAAAGCAAAAACCTAATATTTTTTTCAGACCCTAACTCAAGAGAAAAAGCTTGGCAGCTTGCTCTTTAAGTCTGCTTTGCAAGCAATTTTGCATTATGGACTTTATTAAAGGAAGTAGATTTTGCTAACTATTGCTGTTCCATTTTTTATAGAAAGCACTTGGACAAAGGGGATGAATCCCTGCTGGACACCTGTATCTTCTGAATCACACAGCTGGCAAAAAAGAAGGAAAGTACAGGCTTTTTAAGTACTTACAGATTGCCCATAGACTGCATCAGCTGGCTTTCCATTGGAATCCAAGCCACCATGTACATAGGAAGAGTTCTTTCCATAAAACCTGTTGTAAAAAAATTTTGACACTAAGCTTTGTTATGCAAGAACACTGGGCCTCTACATTAGAGTATGAGTATGAGTAACATACTTGCAAGCTAGTTTTCTGTCTGAATTTTTATTGCAATACAGCCACACAATTCCATAATCCTGCTAGTGATTTGGGGGCTAAGGGTTTTAATCAAAGTGGAAAATGCAAAGTTTTCCTGTGTAAGCTGTAACATCCACATGTCAGATACCCAAGCACCCATTTGGCAAAGCCAAAGTCTCACAGGGGCTAGATGAGAATCCCATTCTCCCCTTTCTGTACAAGATCCCTAGAGCAACACAGTGCCCTGAACACTCAGGATACTCAAGGCTTATCCTCAAGTTCTAGTTTAAAGCTTAAGCAAGGATAACTGCTATTTTTTTGTTCATCTACAGTAAGATTACTGCAGGTAAATCTCCCATTTTATAACCAAGGGATTACAAGCTAATATGCAGTAAAGGTCATGGGACTGCGTTCTGCCAGCAGATAAAAGACTAGAACTGAATTCTATGGCCCATTTTAAACTTTCCTCTGACCCAAATGGATGATGTCAGGTGTCCACCTAAGCAGAAAAACATCCTGAATGAGTGCTCTTGAGATTGGAAAAAGGAAGGTTTTGGCAATTGTTTGTCTAGCTACTCCAAGCACAGCAAAATAAAGCATATCTTCAAAAGCAAGGTTAGTTCTAGCAATAGAGGAGACCTGTCAAGTCAAACATGACTCAATGTTTGATAACATTGTAATTTGCTGCACACTCAATTTCCAGTTTTCTTCTAAGAAAGAGCTGCTGGTATGATTACTGAAACGTGTCAACATACAAAAGCATACATAATTTTCAATGTCTTTTGGCTAGTTGAGGAGAAATGTTATCAAGACAAAACTATAAAAACACTTCACTAAATAACTTTTACCCAATTTTAATTTATATGATTACAACTAGACAAACACATTTTTGATTTACATGATTTCTCCTTTTTTTTTGTCTAGGATACTTATCAAGTAGCATTTCAGTAACAATCAGAACAGATATTAAGAATTTCTGTAATCTTTTTTCTCCATTTTTTAACCCAGCTGATCGAAACTGAAAGCAAACTACATCCAGACTCTGGTCTTCAGAAAATCTGATTTTTTTTTTTCACCAATTTTAACAAACACATTAAGAAATAAACACACAAACACAGATAAAGTGAAGCAGAGCTTTACCTGTGCAAATAGTCAGGTGCTTGGTTCAGCAGAGTATAGTACTGCCTCACGAATTCCCGCCCGACCAGCAGGGGACTTGGCTTCTCCATCACCATTTCTTTGGTCAACTGAAAACTGAGGGAAAAAAAAATCAAAAGCTCCATTAAAAAAAATGAGCACTTCACACTGCTATTAATATACTGATAGCATAAGCCAAGTAATCACAGTGGAAAGCACACACCAAAACCCATTAGCTCCTTTACCACAGTGAGCAGCTCATCCAATGTGTTTTCAGAGTCTTTGGTGTTGAGAAGATCGCTGGGTACCAAACCAGCTGTGGGAGAGGCCACATGGGCAAGGGAGTTCACCTCATAACGTGCCAGCATTTAATCATCCTACATATCCTCAGTAAAAAGCAGGTGTCAAGCAAGTATGGTTCTTCAAGAGGATTTGCTAAGTGACTATGTCATCTCCAGTCGATCCAAATTCTACTTACCTCACTTGACTTCACAATCAGAATTAAAAGTCAGATGTTCTAAGGCAAAGCCTGTGTGTATTAGGGATATTTTTAAAAGGTCAAAACTAGTCTAATCTGTTTTTATCAGCAGTGCAGCACTCCCCGCCTCTGAGGAATATCGGATTATATTAAAATGACTGTGCTACCAACAAATGCATGCTGCTCTCCCCTTGCTTCCAAACTCAGCAAGTCACTGCTCACTTAAACCCAGAAGACCAGGTGAAAAAACAGCACTGCCCCTTCCTAAGCCAAGGGACAAATCAGGGTAAATACCTACTGCTAGAGTTGCCTGTGATCATCATCTGAACTAAGCAAAGAAGAAAGAGACTGCCTCTACCATGTATTTGTACTGATACTTTGATACAGTTCTTCCAAGAATTTTGTATGACACTTTCATTACATTAACTGCATTTCAGGTAAGTCATCCCTTAAATGCTAAGAACTGAAAATAAACAATAGGTTCAAGAAACAGAGGTGACCTACCAGGACAAGGTGACCTACCATCCATAGTGAGTTTCAAATCCACACCATACACAGGCCTACAAGGAAAGTTACTATGGACTGCTGATGTACCAGGCACACAAAAGCAGCTTCAGACACCAAAAAGAACACACAAAAAGAAGATGACATGAGGGAAGGTACGTTAAATAAAGCTGAGTACAAATCAACCTGTCAAGTCCCTTGCATCACAAACTGTGATCCAGGACACAACATACTGCCATCAAAAGACACAAAGCAATGTTTAACCATATTGTCAGAACATGCCAATAATGTATTTGAGGATGTGATCAAACCTAAATTTCCCAGCAATAGTCAGTATGCACTGTATCCAGCTCAGTTGTAGACACAGCACTGAATTTCCTGCCCTGGCAGGTATGTAGTTTAAGGTTCAAAACAGAAAAAATGCTATTTATGATAAAATAAGTGCTGCAGTTTTGCACACATTGATGTGTTTTGCTTAGTTTTTAAAAACAACTACACACATCCATGTTTTTAAAAATGCAAAGTGTACCCATTTTATTTTTAAATGCATCTTTTGTATGTTTAAACACAGAGGAGAAAGACCTGACAGACTCCAGAGGATGTGTACACAAATGCCAGCTCTTTCTGTAGGAAGTGTACCTATCATCACCATACAAGGAAATCTTTCTTATGGGGTAACACACAGGAAGGATAAGACCAAACATGATTTAAAACTGAACAAGGCTTTTCAATACATTCAGAAGCTTTCAGGTGCTTGGGGATAATTTCAATAGCTAACTGTGGAGAAAAAAGGCAGTAACTCCATGGTTGGGTCTGGCCCACAGGAAGCACAGAGGTTCTGGTGACTGCTTTTATTTTTTGAAGTTCCCAAAATGTGTGGTTTTGAAGAGGGTTTCAAATTGTGATGTACTCCACAGACAGATGTCCAGGACAGCACAGTTTGAAGTGACAAAAACCTCAAAGATCTGAGCATGTTTGCCTTGCAGTACATGCTAAATTAGATAACCACAAAATATCATCAGATAACAAAGAACACCACAAGAACCAAGGCTAAATTGTGGGTACCAGGTTCTTCATTTAACTTTGTTTTCTGCCAAACACTTGAAGCTCCATCATTACAAGGGGCAAGGCCCTAAACGGATGGGAACAGAAATGACAGACAGACAAGACCTGCACTTTTAGATCCAGCACCCTTAACTGACAATGCAAGACTTTATTCCTTCACAAGAGTTTAAAAACCTGCCTCTGTGCTATGTGTTGACAGTAAGAAAGCCAGTCTTACCATATCCTCCAAGATCACTGAAGTATGGAGAGCTGCACATAAAGAGCATACACATGTGGTTTGTTCACTATCCTTTTTCTGGTTTGTTGTGTTTTTTGGGTTTTTATTTCAGAGGCAGGGAGGGAAGGGTGGGGAAGGTGCAGGAGGTACATTCAATTTTGTTTTACAAAGCTTCCCCTGGAATTCAAGCTTATTATTATAGCTGTCAATAGGCAGGTTTTCTACTCAATTCTGTTAAGTGCTGAAGCAGGCTCTTTTGTGAATTATTTTCAATTGCTTCCAGAAATGAATGTACACAGTTTGACATCCTCAGAAAATGGTACAGTGTTACATGGGGCACTCAAATCTCAACAGCTCATACACTAAAAAGCTCTATCAATTTTCTCTTCTTCAGTAGTTCTCACTTATAGTAACTCACTAGCACATTATCTTCAATGCTGCTCTGAGCTGTCCCAAAGCTGTATTGACAACATCCCATAAGTAAAGTGGCCTGTGTCAATTATGTCTGTCATACTAACATGTTAAAAAATTAGACTTCCCTACTGCCAAGGGTGAAAAATCTATCAGAACCACCTCTCCAGCACAGAAAGAGGACTAGCAGACTGCCCAGTTCTCATTAAATAGATCTGAAAAGAAATGGGAAAAACCTTTACATGACCTCATCAGAGGACAACAATCTGTTTTAACTCCTGCTGCACCTGCTGCTGCACTGCCAGTTGCCATCTGTTCTTGTCCTCAGCCAGCACAACCTGAATTATAGAAGCCAAGTATCTCCAGAGACTGTTTGGTCCCTACCACTCATAACCAATTCATTATTCCACTATTCCTTGACCTAAGAATAACTGCAAATATTTTATACTGAATTTCTACTGCTGAGAGTACAATAGTACCAAATGCTTGAACTGTCACTACAACACCCCTGATAGAAGCTTATCAACACATTTTTGTGTCAAGTGAGCTATTGACAAAAGGGTGAAAACTGACAGAAGAAGCTGAAAAGCAGATAATTTAAGATTCATTCATAAACATGCAGCCACATTACTCCATATAAGTAAAACAAACTGCATAATTCAAATGGTAACAAATAGACTAGAACAGTACTGCAACCTAACTGAGCCCTTTCCTTAAGCCAAGAGACTTACAGGAGACAAATACCTCCTTTACAGTGGTTATCACCTGGTTGGTGGAAAATTCCACCATCTGTCACAATGCTCCTACTTGGCAGAAAATCAAAGCCAGGCACTGAATTTCTGAAGTACAGTTATGTAAATTACAGCCATTTATGTAAATTCTGCATTAGCAAATTTAGATTTAGGGCCACAAAACCTATTAGCATATTATTATTCAGAAGAATAATAGCCTTAAAGATTACTTAAAAGCCAGCAATGGTTAGTGTTTTATCACCAAATTGCTACACAGTGGAAGTGAACTAACCACTGCTGTCTCAACTCAGTTGTTTTTTTTTAAATTAGACATGTTTAGTCTGAATCTTGTTTCCAATAGACTCCCTACACAAAATTCTCTAACGTAGATCATAGGATGTTTAGGCTCCCAAGACAAGAGACTGCAGAATCCACTTAGTCTTATCTAATGTAACAACTCAGGGGATCAGACACCATTAAAATAAGCTTGCAAGTCAGAACATCACAAACTTGATTTCCTGAAGTGTGTGGCAATTTTAAAATATCTTCTGACACGAAAAAGTGTCCCTACTAATAGAAAGAGTTTAAAATTTACACTGAAGCATATTCTAAACAGGTCATGGTTTGTTTTAAACTTTATCCCTATGCCTTTGTTCTCTTGACATCTTCATTTCCACATTTTTGACTTGCATTTCAAGAAACAGTCCCCAAAATCCAAAGTTACTACAATGCATTATAATTGTTTGATTGGAATATTACACAGCAGATAGAGGGAACAACCCTATAGCAGTTCACATCAATTTAGCTATTTGTGTTCTATAAAGCAACTTACTTGATACCACATTCCTGCTTATCTCTACCTACTGGTAGAGTTCACAGAGTACCAAAACAGTCCTGTGCGTCTCCCCAGCATTTTAATTAGAGGTGTAACTAAGATTTTCATAAAGCTGTTACACTGTTTCCAACAACCTAATCAGCTTCTGTGAATTAGACTTATCTTTCATTTTTACAACTTCCTGCTATACTGATGCAACTCTGACACTGTGATTGATGTGTTCCCCAGATACAGATATTTTCCCCCTCTAAACCAAAATGTCTATTTTTTTTTCATGCAACCCGTCCCTCAATATTGTATCAATTAATTCCTTAACATTAAAAAGCTTTCTAAATCTCAGGAAATACCCAAAGAAGCCCAAAATATCCATATTTAAGTATAGCACCCAACAAAGCTGGCAAACAGCAATTTTGCTGGGCATTAAAGGTCTGGTCAATAGTTAATAGGATTGCGTAATTAAGCGTCATTTGGGATTTCTCCAAGTTGCTTAGCAACAGGTGAGCATGTTCAAAGCCACAAACCGTTTATCTGTATGGAGTAATCAGCACTAGAAGCAGTCACTAGTGCTGCTTTGGACAAGAAAAGAGTAATCAGCACAAAATAAATGATGAAGAAAACTCCTAATACGGCTTCAGCAGGTATGATATATATTAGGAGTTAAGCAAAACAATCCCTGTTAATCTCAACCCTCCATCCATTTTATCCAACAAGCATCTGTTAGTGCTGCTGACTAAGCAAAAAAAGGTAAGCTGGTACCTGTATGAACTACTATACAAAACATTAGAGTGAACAATGAAACAAACAAGTTCAACTTGCATTGCTAGGCAAATGCCAGTGCCCATCTCAACTGGGAATTTTTATTGTTACACCAGCTTGCTATCAAGTAGGAAGAGTAATATAAACCCTTTCAAGGAAATGCATATTTAAAACACTACAAGTTACCAGATACACTGAGATGTGAGATGCCCTTATTTTAATGCAGCCTTAACTAGGTGAGGGGGAGGGGAACACCCAGTTGTTAACCATGTTAACCCCAACCCTAGGTTAGGAAGTGCTGAAAAAGCACCACTAAATGGATGGGCAGCCAAAGTCTCAACACCAACCTCTTTTGAAAATACTACTCATTACTTGTCTCCTACTTGCAGTAGACAGTATCACCAATACAGCCTGTTACACAGCCATTACTCACAGTTGTCTGCCTCCAACCACTTCAACTTTTCTGCATTTTGACAAATTAGGAAGAGTAAGTATTGTATTTGTTTTATCTTAAAGGTAGCACTGTTCCCACAGAAGGCAAGACACTTGGAAGCCAGAACCCGAAAGCTGAGTGTTGGGATAATCTATCCCATGAATAAAGAAATATTTGAAGATCAAATAGGAACAAGTTGTGAGGCTACCAGCATCCAACTCATATCAGTATCCTGGAAAAGCTCAAGATAATCGAAGATACACATATTCTGTAGGAACTTTCAGAAGCAGGCACTCCTCAACTTAGATCAGAGCAGCATGGAAGATACACCATGCAGACACAGGATCCTTAATTAATAACCTTCAAAGCCAATATCCAGTAAAACATGGATTTGGATTCTGAAACTTAACCTGTTGTCCATTCTCTACAGCACCTAATGCCTTACTGTATGAGGAGTACATTGGCACTGTGTATTGTTACAGGTTAAGTTTATAATGTACTTGAGGTGTTACAAGGAGCTGGATTCTACAAGAAAAACAAAAAAACCCTCAAACAACTCAAGCAGCAACTGCAATGCTGAATCCTTGAGGAAATGGCATTTTCTGTTTTTAATGATTCTGATGCTACAGAAAAGCACAGCACTACCTGAACCCCCTTCTGAAAGCTCTTTGAGACATACTGATGAGATGCTATAGGAAAGAGACATTACACTAACACACAAATAAGTAAAATCAAATAAGAAGATTAACTACTTTCTAATCAAAGTATCAAAGCGATCAATCCAATTCTAAGGACAAGAAAAACGTTTTTATTACAAGATTAAAAAATAATTCAACATTATGTTCAACACTGCTCATGCTAGTACTGAAAAGCCCCTCTGCTTGCCAGTGGCAGATGGGAAGCCTTACTCAGCAGCAATGCACAGCCATTTAAACACTGTAAGAATACAAATAAACAAAGCATGAATTGCTGCAGAAGAGCTGTCATCCCTGAAGTCAGCCTGTGTTTTTGCTAACAAACCTAGGTGTGATCCACAAGTTGATGAATAGGGAGTCTGCCAGTTTGTAGACAAAATTCAGTGTTTCTTGTATTGTTCAGCTCTGCCAAGCAAGAGATGAAGATTTCTACTGTGATTAATCAGAACCTAAGAGAACAGTGACCATTTCAAAATAAATTTATTGAGCATCAGACTCAAAAGCACAGAAACAGACTACAAAGTACACTAACTAAAGCATAATTTAAGTTACTTGAGACCAGCAGCTATACCTGTACAGTAAGGAATACTCATCTGGAATAGGAAAGAGGTATTAGATGCTACTCCCGTATTTGAGAGCTAAAAGGTGCACCTACTGTCTAAAGAGAAAGAGCAAATTAGGTCCTATTTAAAATGGAGGAAAAAAATCTAAACTAAATTGAAAATCTATTAAAGGTAAATGGTATTACTGGAGTTTTTCACCAAGAAGTTTTTCTTGGATTCTTCCCCCAAAACACTTCCCTGAGTGCTGGGCCTATTTTGGTGTGGGCTTGGGATTTGTTTTGTTTGTTTGTTTTTTTCAATTCTTCCTTTTTAAACTTATCTGAACTGGCTTCCAATTTTCTACTTTGTATCAGACAATCATCACTTCTATTCAGCAACACAAAAACTAGTGCTACAAAGAGAGGGAGGATTGCATTTCAGCCTAAGCACCATAAGCATTTGAGTACTTGCTTAGAATTAGCAGCAAGAAACAGGTTTTATTCTAGGTTTTATTCTATGTTTGTAACAGCTGCCCTACACCAATGACCGAGCAAGGGTCACCTTTCAGTAGTCAAATATCTGGAGCTTCTCTTGGTGCAACCAAGGTGTTTAGCATTACTTCTTGGAAATTACTACTGTACTTTTCACAGAAGAAAAATTCTCAGACCTGGGAGATACATATCAAAGTTATTTCTTATGTTACAAGCAGATTAGCACACAGAGTTTCACAAGCAATTTATTACTTCCTCGTTTCAATAATGTACACTATAGATTTATGATGGGGGAAGTGAATTTTTTCTCCCGTTTTCTATGTCTCAGTGTGGCTTTGCATCTTTCAACAAAGCAGAAGTTTCCTTCTCATTACACAAAACAGATACAGAATAGGCAAGGTGGAAGCTCTAGAACTAAACATGCAAATTTGATTTCCTATTACTTAAGCTATATTGCCTAAATAAATTAAAAAAACCCCAAAGAACCAAATTAGACTGCTTAATCTCTGGTACTTCTAGATGCCCTAAAGGCAAGAAGAGAGCCCTGGACTGAGAGCTACATTGCTAAATTCCTCCTTTGGCAGGACTGTCATTTAACAGCCTTGCACAGTCTAGAAGTGCAACAGCTCAAATGGTATTTAGAGATTTTTCATGAGACTTCACCTGCAATAAGTCTCACCATAAAAGTCAGTCAGTATTTTTCTTTTTGACAAATTTAGACAATTTGATCACCCTCCTATAACAGCTGCCCCCCAAGACAATTGTGTCCCAATTCCTTTGAATTCCTGTGTGCATTTCCACAAGTACAGTTCCCAATTGGCTCAGAAGCTGTAATCAGCCATGGTAGTAAATAGATCCAGGATGAATGAAACATGCTCCCTCTCCTTTTAATACCAGAACAGTTCTGAGAACTGCTCATATCCTGCTTCAGTTTGAGAAAGAAAAGCTGGAAATTATCTTTCCACTGAAAAAAAAGTTAAGCAAGGCTGCTGTAGAAGGACCTTCTCTAACACTAAGCCAAGATGAAATGCCCTGATTCTAACTAGCAACACTTTATACTGTCATGAAAAGATAGCTGTGCTGCATTTAACATTAGAGGGGAAAAAAAAAAAAAAAAAAAAATCACAACTGGCCCTTGTGACTTGACAGAAGTCCAAAATTAACTCCTCTTGAAAAATCCGAGGTTTCTCAAAACGCAACAGCCTTGAGAATTAATGGAAATATTCCTAAACGTTTTTTATATAATCCTAAATTAGGATTCTCCTAAACAGGCTCTCTCCTACACCTGGGTGAAGGACTTCCTTATTTCTAAGTGGGTCTGTTCCAGTCTCATTTAACCTACAATCAGAAGTGATGTTTTTTTCTGTAACGTTACATTTTAACCATACAAACTTAATCCTAAAGGATGGTGGAATAGTGCTACTCTGAATGGCTTGCTCACTCAGTATTTTACATGAAAAATAAATCCATTTTATGCCTACACAGACTGCTTCATGATAAAGTAACTACTTAGATACTGTGATTCTGCCATTAGAACAGGTTTTGTTCTGACATCCAAGAGCTGCTCCAACAACTCAATGAAACTGGCAGCAGGTCAGTCTTCTTCTCTTAGGTCTGCAATTTTTCCATTTGGCTCCACTACAGATTCTTAAAGCAAAAAGCAGAAGCTCCTCATAAGCAGTTGGAAGATCAGAACATCAAACTACACAGACATGACTGTGAAATTCAAGCTCACCACCTCTTGGATTAAAATCACAACAATTAAGATTGGACAAAGTATTTTCTGCACACCAAGCAACTCTTGGGAGCCAACTCTTTCACCTCTACCCAATTTAGCCACAAGAGACTTCACCTGCATACACTGACAGGATGCTAGCACTGAAGACTGATCCACCACAGCACTGTTAGACACTTAAAAGCAAAACAAAGTCACAAGTGAAATAAGAAACCAGCAAAGGGAAATGCAAAAGAAATTGGAAGATGGCACTAGCATTTTAGAATGCATTATTTCACTTCTGCCCCAGAAAGGCATCAGGTTCATAACATTATTTGTACAAAACATTCTTTATGATTATTTATTTATGATTATTTATGACAGCTCACAAACTTCTTGCTCTGAGAGCAATATTCCACCAGC
Organism: Heliangelus exortis; assembly: GCF_036169615.1. Lineage (NCBI taxonomy): Eukaryota > Metazoa > Chordata > Aves > Apodiformes > Trochilidae > Heliangelus > Heliangelus exortis. The sequence continues at coordinate 5,565,633 of NC_092436.1, read as the reverse complement.
TATAACCTTCTGAAAGAAGCCCACGCACAATAGAGCAAAACTGGGATCTCAAACCAGTGTAATATTCACTTCCTGCAAAATTTTAGGGATTCTTTTAGAGCAGCTGATGATGATCAGACTATTTTTTTTCTTTTCAGCTCTCAATATGACCACTCAAGACTATCAAGTCTACTAGCAGTTTCAACAAGAAGTTAATAATTATTTCAACTCTGAAGATTTCATATACACATCTGCAAAAAAGTATCCAGTCCTCTAGGCCAAACTATCACTTTCATTTCTGGTTTCTTTCCAGCACAGCACACTACAGCCAGCTGAACTACTATCACCCTACTAGAGTCTTTGCTCTGATTTCCTCTTTGGTTCTTCATTTATCAATTACCTAGATGAAAAGGCTCAGATTCTAACATTAAAACTAGAATAATCAATTCAAGTGTTTTCTTACTCAAACAGTCCATTTATGCTGCTCTTATGAGTGCTCTCTCCATGGATACGCCCGTTTTGAACAGAAATATCAATGTGTAGTCATCTTTCCTTTATTTTACTTTCATTAAAAAGTGTTCCTCCTCCTATGTCCACCTTCCAATTTGCAAGAAGAAAGCACTGGCTGTCTAATGAAGAGCTTGCTGTTTTATCAGATGCATAAAGAGTTCATGTTTAAAATTAAGATGTTGAAACTTACTCTATCAACATGCATTGATCTCTATTATGCTGTTGACTAGCAGCAAAACAAACAGTAAACCAGTGGTCTTGCAATCACAGTACAAGTCTTACATGTTTTTGTTGCTTCTTAGACTGCAAATGGAAAAAATCCTACAGAAAATTCTGGTATTTACACTTGACCTACATAAACAAAGGAAATTTTTGTCCACCAGGTCTTCTACCTTAATTTTTATTGTTTTCTAGCCTGCAACTCAAGCAGGTCACACTTAAAAGAATACAACCCAGCAAAAAAAAAAAAGGTAGTTGCCTAAAACAAGAAAAGAACTGAAGAGCATTACTGAGCACCTGACATATGAAAGATTGTTTTTTAATGAAGATTCTAAAATAAGATTTACCTTTAAAATAAGATACACATTTGCAAAAGTTCCAATTTTGATTTGATTCTTTTTCTAACCGATTTGGTACAATTACCCTTTTTAGCATATTTTAACACTGCCTTTCAGGTGACCTGGCCCTTGGAACATGTGATGCTCATCAAAAAAGTTGGGAGATCATAACCATAAAGATGCTCTGCAACCATTAGGATGCAGAACTTTAAGTACATCGATATTTACAGCTAGCCTTCAATTTAGCAATTTATTCCATCCACCAAGCTTTTTTTTGTTAAAGCCAAACTCACAACTTCATAACATGAAGTATACTGATTCTAACACCCCAGGAATAAGTGAGTTCAGGTCATAAGATGTGAACATGGTACCAGCTGTATCACCCAAGTATCTTCTTAGCAAATTCTTTACACTTACTCTTCTCAGAGATGGAATAAGAAAAGTGAAAACTGAGTCAAAGGAAGGTTTAAGAAAACATTTGAAGTGCAGTTTTTGTCTGCCAGCTTCTGCACTCCCTTCTCTTTACAGCACCAATCTAAAAAGTCTTGTTAGGTGAAAAAAAAATAAAAATCCATCACACACACACCACGTTTGAATTATTGCACCTGGAAGCATCAGCTTTCAGAGCTTGATAGCAGCGTCCACATTTCCTAGAGCTGTCACTCCTAGCTGTGAGAACACAGGCTCGACAAAAATAGCACAGACTGGGATCATGGCGGCTTGCTGCAAATGCTGCTTTCAAACAATTGTGAAAAAAAACCAAAAACATCACTTTCTTCGCAGATAAGATTTACTACAAGCACGCAACCCTGAAGATAAAAGCTCACCGAATGAGCCCGTTGAGAATTGTTAACGCATTAGATAATCCAGATCACGGCTAAAATGTACCTGAAAGATGTAGGGAAAGTCTTTTCTCTTGTTTTCTTCCATCAAGTATATGGAGGGACTTACAACAGGCTGTAAAGTCTTCATGCAAGCACTACTTTGCATTTAAATCTTGGCTTAATCTCGAACCCAGCCAAGGTCACGCAGTGAGTCAGGAAGAGATACACGCTCTCCTGCTCTAATTATGACTCCATTCATCTAAGAACTGAGAGCAAGGGAGAAACCCACGACCTGATACACCGAGACGAACAACCTCGCCCGATATTACATTACTCCCTCAATCTACAGATAACTTGAGGACAGGCTACCTCAGCTACACGCCAGCCTTTCGTTTCATAGTTAATCCGCATCCTCCTCAAAAAAAACGAAACAAAACAAAACAATAACAAAAAACCAACAAAACAAAACAAACCCAAACAACAACCAAACAAAAAACAAAAGCAGAAGGTTAAAATGCCACCAGAATCTCTACAGCCGAGAACAAAGCTCGCAGCTCCACATCTCGAGTCGCACAATGAAGGCCGATGAACACCCGACCCCCCCCCGCCCTCTCCCCAGCAATTTACGCTCCCGTCAGTAAGTGCTGGCCGGGCAGCACCCCTGTACCCCGAGCCCGCCTCGGAAGTCCCCGAGGGCGCCGCGGGACCAGAAGATTCCTCCCTCCCGAGGACCCCACTCCAGAGCCCCACAGGGGCTGCGGAAGCCCGGTTAGGGGCTCGTTGTAAGGCAGCGGGGAGCGAGGCAGGAGGAGCCGCCTCGACGCCAGGAGCGGGAAGAGATGGAGGGGACGGCGGGGGGGGACACGCACCGAACGCCCCCCCCCCCCAGCAGACCGCGGCCTACCGAGAGTGGGGGGGGTGTACTGGGGGGGAGGCATCTCAGGCCAAAGCCCGATGAGAGCGGCCCGCAGACGTCCCCAAGGAGAAACAGAGCCCCGCCGGAGGATCCCACGCACTCCCCTTGCGGCCACGGACCCTTCCCCTCACCTGCGGGCGGAGCGGGACGGGAACGGGAGGCGCCGCTTCACCACAGGCCTGCCCGGCGGACGAGAAGCACCTCACGCAACGGCGTGCTCTGCCGCCGGCTAAATATATCCGCCGCGCAGCCTACCCCAGCGGGAGGGAGAGCGGCCAATCAGAGGACGGCGGCCGCCCTCACTCGCATGCTAATTGGCCGAGGCGGAAAAAGAGGCGGGGAGACAGCCGAGAGACAGCTCAATCTACCAACCAGGCGGCCGGGCTCTCCTGGGCAGTAAGAGTGATGGACACCTCGCAGAACCAATGGGCGGCGGCGCTGGGTGGGACGAGACCTGACTGACTTCCCCCTTAGCCAATGGGACGACGCTCGGCGAGCTGCAAGGCGCGAAAGGCGGGGCGGGCCGGGCGCCGTAGTGTGGTTGAGCCGCAGAGCAGCGCCCTTGAGAAGGTGCTGGTAAACCCCGTTATAGGAGGGGGCGGGACCCTCCGTGGGGCACTTAGCGCGGCAGCCAATGGGAGGGCGCGGCGGGCCCTGACTGACAGGTCAGCCCCGGAGCTCTTAAAGGGACAGGCAGGGCCCCCGCCCGGCACCACCCCCTGCTGGAGGGACCGGGACGGCGCCCAAGATGGCGGCGGCGAGGGCTGGGGGGTGGCGGTGGGGAGCTGCGGCCCTGCTGCTGCCTCCTCCTCCAGCACTCAATGCCCACCCTGCCGGGGGAGAGAGCCCCGTGACAGTGACCAGGCCGTGGGCTGCGCCTCCTCCAGCTGCCGCAGCCTCCTCTGCACCCAGGCTGAGGCGGCAGCAGCCACGTTCCTGGCACAACTGACCCGCTCACCCGAGAGAAAGCACCAGTGGGACGGATAAAAGGAAGTTTTCAAGCTCAAGGGCTCCTGTATGGTGCTGCAGCTGGGGCCCCCACCAGAAACAGGCTCAGCAGCTCATGCAAGGCGTTGGTCACTATCTCCAGGCTAGAGAAACCCGGGCTGGCTTCCCTTGCTAAACCCCAGCCAGAGCCAGGAGACTCCTACAGCTGCTTTTCCTTGACAACTTCTGTGCAAAGCAGTCAGAACATCAGCTCATCTGCCCCCGAGGAAGGACGTGCCAAGCAAGAGCATTTTCTAACCCACCTTGCAAGGCCCAAGCAGTCCTGCAAAGCAGGAGAAAGGCCTTAAAATTCAGAGATTCTTCCTCACGAATAGATGCTGGTCCAGGAACTCCGAGGAAGCAGCTGGCCTGAGCCATCCAGCTCTCAGAAGGCCCTAGCTTTCCATTTGTTGGTATCACATCCCATGCCAAGTGTCTCTATGTAATGTGATGCAGTTAGAGATATATTTCACCCTATAAAAGTGACTTCCTCCCCACTGCCATATCCCAAAATGCTGCCTAAAACCCTGCCCGCTATGCCTTGAAGCTAGAGATACAGTCAGTGAGCTGGCACGGGGCCATGCTCAGCATTAAAAACCTCCCCCCCCACACACCCCAGCTATTTATAGAGTAAACCACATCGCAATCTGCCAGTTCATAAATCAGTAGCACAGCCTTTTGCAAAATTTAACATGAGACCAGTGACCCAGCACAACAGCTGTCCAAAATAAACCTTGCCAGGGGGGGGACCCCAGGCATCTGTCCTTCAAGCAGCAGAGAAACAGGTAAATTCCTCTTTTTTATAAAAAGGTCAGTGCAACAACAGGGTTCTGTGCACATTAAAATGAACACCCTCACTATCCCCGTGCTTGCCAGGAAAGGCATTCACATCATCTTGGGCTCAGTCTTCCTGGCAGGGCTCAGCCTGTTCTCTATCAGCTCAGTGAGAAGGGAAGGGTTAGCCAAGGCCAGCCACAGCCCCAGAACGCAGCCCCAGTTGCTGTGGTAGCAAATAACCAGAAACACCCTGGTTGTATTTCCTGCTACAGGTTAGGCTGCTGAACAGGAAGATAACTGCAGGCCAGCACGTGGTCAGGAAATACCAACCTCAGGCAGGTCTGCCAGCTCTCCTCAGCCCTGCCCTACAGCACTCTCTCCTTTCCTGGTTACCCCACTACCTGCCAAAGCAACTCATCTGCTCCTGGTCCCCTTCACAGCCTCCCCACCTCACCTAGAGTTCTTAAGAAAGAAGCCCATCCTACTTCAAAGGAGGAAAAAAATGGGGGAAAAAACCCAACCCAATGAACCACACAAAGCAAACACACATCTTCAGAGACTAGAAACCTTTGCCTCGATCTACTCTGAAGCAGGGACCCCCCTGCTACAACCCCTATTCAATAATCCAATTTATCAGAACTCTTCTAAACCAGTAAATCTCAAAAGACAGAGAAGAACATGGTTTCTGAAGCAGCCCTGCCAATCCTCACACCTCCTGCCCCATCTATATCAAGTCTTCCCACCTCACTCCTGCAGCCATTTTGTCTGTGTCCATCCTCTTCCTGTCACAAAGACAGGCTGAGCCCGTGCAGGCACTTTCTCCATTGCTCTCTCCTTAATCCTTTGGGGAATTTTCTGCCTTCTGATGGCCTCAGCCTTGCCACCACCTTGAGTTCCATCCACTGGTCCAGCCACAGTCCCAGTCTATCTCCACAAGAGGAGTGGCAGCTTTTTAGTATTGGAAAAATGGGAAGAGAAGCATAGCCATGAAAAGTGGGGCTGCGTTTCTGCAACAAATCATCGAATCAGAGAATGGTTTGGGGTTGGAAAGGGCCTTAAAGATCATTTAGTTCCAACCAAGCTGCCATGGTCAGGGACAAATTCCACCAGAGTTGGTCCAAGCCCCATCCAACCCAGCCTTGAACACCTCCAGGGATGGGGCAGCCACAGCTCCTCTGGGTAACCTGTGCCACTGCCTTACCACCTTCTCAGGGAAGAATTTCATCCCAATATCTAATCTAAATCTACTCTCTTACATCTTAAAAACACTCCTCCTTGTCCTATCCCTGTAAGAAGTCCCTCCCCAGGTGCTCTAAGGAGCCTTCTCCAAGCTGAATAACCCCATCCATCTCTCTGCCTGTCTCCACAGCAGAGGTGCTCCAGCTCTCATCATCTTCGTGCCCTTCCTCTGGATACTAATAATTAAATTGCTGTCCCCAAGAGCAGTTTGATCAGTGTGAAGAACAGCCCAAAACATGCGTGTCCCACGGCCTAAGCCGGTTCATCTCACTACAAACAACAGCCAACACCTCCCGAACTTTATCTCTGCAGCAGCCGCAACCTTGCTGCCCTCCCTGAGCTTCCCTGGTACCGGGGTCCTTTGCAAATCCCCTCTGGAGCTCTGGGGTTAGAGATGAAGGCGACCGGAATGGCTCTGCCCGGAGAGGGGGAGCCAGGGAGTCCGTTCCAGCCTCTGCCTTTACACCCGGCAGCCCAACGGGCCGGGGCCGGGGCCGGGGCCGTTCTTCCCGGGCCCTGGGCTGCGCAGGCTCTTTCGGCCTCTCCCCGGGGCTGTGCTGGCGCCGTGCGGGGCCGGCGCTCAGGAGCCGGGCCGGGCCCGCCCCTTCCTCCGCGCCGAGCCGAGACCCGGGAGCCGCCGCAGCTCCGCCATGCCGGTGGGTGCGGGGCTGGGGCGGGGGGGTGCGGGCGGCCCATGGCGGATCCAGGCGCTGTGCGGGGCCGGCCGAGAGCCGCGATCGGTCTGTGCGGGGCCGGGGATCGCGGTGGGGCTGGGGCAGGGAGGACGCTGTCCGGTAGCGGGAGGAGCCCGGGGAACCCTTCCTGCCGCGGCCACGTCCCCGTCCCAGCTTCCTGCATGCAGCCCCCCAGCACAGCCTGGGCATCTGTCAAATAAAAATCAAGGAAATGTTAATTACACTGGAAAATCGCAACGGGAGCCGCCGTTCCAGGGTGGTTTGTGACCACGAGGGTTTTGGCTTCTCGGTGGAGAGAAAGGGGGGGTTTGAATACAAAGAAATACGGGTTGCAGGTAACAAAAAACAGGTTTGGGGGTTTTTTGTTTGGTGGTTTTTTTGTTTGTTTTTTTTTTTGTTTTTGTTTTTTAAATGAAAGTAAAAAATACATGCAGAAAAGGATAATAGGGTCCATCTGGTGCCAAAGGTTGAGCGTGATGTTTACTGTTACATACATGTTACATACATGTTACATGCACCTGTATGTCACCAGTATCCCTCACAGAAGATAACACTGGGGCCCCAGTAGAGTGAAGGGATGAAAAAACAGCACTAATATTCCTTATATTTCAGTTTTGTTAATGTGAGTTCACTACGTTGGGGGCCAAAGGCCTTGCAAACACAGGATGGGCAAGCAACAAAACCACTTGCAGACTTAAGTCAGCACAACTCCAGGGAGGAGCCCTGCTGCTCCTGGGCTCACCAGGGCAAATGGAGTGAGTCTGTGGGCTGATGACAGAGATGGCAACCTGTGCTGCCCCAAAGGTGGCCCTACTCTGAGCAGGGGCCAGGCAGGCTCCTGGAGTTATGCTGTGAAGGACAACTCAACACCACAGGGAGAATACTGAGAGGTCTTGGGTTTGCTGAGGATCCCTTAGTGGTGTGTGTGGACATTTGGGTTGGAGAAGGTTTTGACCAACCTACCTGCTGAAGGAAGAAGGGAAGTGTGGAGGGAGACTGTTCATGGTATGGACAAGTGCTCATGGTATGTTGCCAGCTGTACCCTCCTTGATCCTTCATCTGCCTCTTTTCAGAAACACGAGTTCTTTGTGGACATGACCTGTGAAGGCTGCTCCAATGCTGTCACCCGTGTCCTGCACAGGCTGGGAGGTGAGTTGGTGCTGGGTGTATGACAGCCAGCACTGGGCAGTATGTCACTGCCCTGGGATCCTCCAGCTTGCAAGGGCAGCACTGTAGAAAGCTGAAGGTGGCTGACTGGAAACCTCTGCCCCTCACTTTGCTCTGAGCCTGCTGCTTAGTCAGTAACCAGTCACAGGTTGTTAGCAGGACTCTTATGATCCTTGGAGAAATGTTCTGTGGCTGCAGGTGGCTCTGAATCACCAGGGTCTCATCCTGAGCCCTCTGAGGAACAAACTGGTAGACCCCTCCTCAGGCTGCTAGAGGGAAGGGAGGTAAATGTTCTGCCTGGTGTTACTCCTCAGGAGGCCTGGAGTATCTGGTGCTGCTTCCCTGGATGTGTCATCAGTAGTCACAGAGAAGAACTGCTGAGCAGAGCATTTAGTGCTTGTGGGCACAGCCTGTTTTTAAAACCACCTGGAAAATTATAACCTGTGCCTTCTTTGTGCTGGAATTACCAAGAGAGACTGATCAGACCCACACTTAACCTATTGTGAAGACCAGTCAGCCAGCATCCTGGTCCTCATTGAGTGAGAACAGCTTCCAGTCACCAAAGTGAAAGCCTTGCAACTTCTCCCATACCCTGTACCAGGCTGTGGTGATCCTACTTCCTCTATGTGTGGTTGTCAGCACCTTCATAACTCTTCAACGTGCTGGCCAATATCAGCCTGATTGGGCAAAGCTTTCAAAATTGATACATACATGAAAGTTTTGAGTCTAGACAGAGGATGGATAGTTCCTTTCACTGGGCTGAGCAGGAGTGGCTTATCCTTCTTAGCCACTGGGAAATCCACATGGGAAAGTGTCTTTTCCCTCCATTCTACTCACAGTTTTTAGCTCATACCACCGCTGTCCTGACCCTGTCCTAACCCCTGTGCTAACTCCCTCCTTAGTGCCTGTCCATGCTAAACCACAGCACAGGCTGAGCTGGTTGGAGATTACAGTGATTGGTTTACATTCAGCTCATTCTGGCTGCTGCATGAGTGATTGTGTTGATCCAAGGTGGGGATAACAGATTAAAAACAGCTGAGGAACTGTGGTGCCTGATGCAGATCTGTACATCTGGCTTCCTTCATACCCTTGCTGGCAGGACACCAGTTTGGTTTAGTTGGCTGGTGGTCGTATCAGGGTTTGCTGACAGGAGGCATAAATGCATTTGACTGATGGCTTTGGGGACAACAAAGGTGTGAGGATGAGCTTTCCCCATGCTCACACCACTTAGCTGCTTCCAGCTCTGCAAAATTTTTTTTCCTTTCCTCATAGGTGTCCAGTTTGATATCGACCTGCCCAACAAGAAGGTGTGCATTGACTCAGAGCACAACGTTAACACCCTTTTGGAAACCCTAAAGAAGACTGGAAAGAATGCTTCCTATCTTGGGGAGAAGTCTGCGCAGTAGCCTTGCCTGGTGTGAGGAGGTTAGGTATATACCAGGGTGCTGAAGAGGGAGATCTGAGCTTGTTCCAGCTCTCCCAATAAAACAGGCTGCTTCCTGGAAAGCACAAAGTAGGAAAGACTTGCAGGTCCAGCTCCAGCAAACCCCTCATATCAGGAAAGCAGCACCAACCAGCACATAGAGCCAGCACCATTTCTGTGTGAGACCCCTTAGCTACTCTGCAAAGCCTGTGTGATCCCAGCTGTGTAGCAGAGAGGTAGAACACAGCCTCTGTGCCATTCTCAGGTGAACCTCACATTTGCCAGAGCATATTATGCATGAAAAGAATCCCAAAGACATTGATGAACTAATCAGAGAGAGGGAGGGTGATGGGACACACAGACCTCTGTAGGTACATGATGCAGGAGCTTGGTTGTTAGCACAAGAACCTCCAACATCTGATTCTGTTGATATTGCTGTTAATACTCCACTAAACTTGGGGGTGGAAAAAGAGCAGCACCCTGCTACCCTCTTGGACTTAAAACATTTGGTTTCAGAATAGCTCCCAGTCCACACAGCCCCTAATCAACTGGACATCTGTCCCAAAGACAACCTGCTTGTCCCAGCACTGTGAAAACACATACAAAACTTTCCTGACTGAAATGTTTTTGCAGACAGGGTTTAATTTCAGTAGAAAAGAATGAGGTTAGAGGAGAGAGCTGCCCACTCCCTGTGTGTAATATTCTTCAGTGTCCAAGATTATTATATTACCTCTCTTAAGAGTTTGTTTCTGTCTGTGGGGAGTTCTAATTCAATGACATTGTTTTAAAATAGTCTAGCTTGATCATCAGAAATGCCCAACACAGATGCACTGAAACAGGTTCATGCTGTTTTAATTCCCAGTCATTAAATTAAATTTAATCCTGCTGGATTTACACCAGCAGGAATTAAACTGATACAAGAAAACCTTGTGCTGATACTGATGTGTGTGTGCAATAGATCTGCATTGTTTCAATAGACTGACTTAACAGATTTAAAATCTGCAATTTGCATAATTTGAACAAGCTCACAGTACTTCTTAGATATTGTTTAACATCAAATAACATTGCTATTTAAAACAAAGAGAGAAACATGCTCTGAATTGATTAGTGCTTCAAACAGTTTGTTCTCAACTTCCAGGGTCTTGTGGACTATGAAATGCCTGCAAGAGTTAACCATTACAGCCAAGCCAGTCTCAGATAATGTGGTTATTTCCCTTTTTTCTCTGGCCCCACCACTTTCCTTATATTACATCAGCACACCTAGGGACTCAGTTTAACTGGCCGACCTGGCAGAATATTTCTCTTAGTGCTTTTGTTTTCCTATTGAATTGTAACCAAAGTTATTTGACTTACCCAAGCATCTTCTGATCCAAAACAAAGGAGAGGAGAAGCTGGACTACCCTTGCTAGTAGTTTGTTGCTAAGTCACGTCAGCTGTTATGGGAAGAAAACACTAAAATTATGTTTTGCAGCACATTTCCTTCCAGAGGGAATATTTTTAGGAGTTCATCTATAAAAGGAGGGAGAGTAGTTGCAAATCACTGGTATAGAGCCGAGGTGGGTGCTGTTCCTTTGGCTTGTGACCGGCAGAGGGCATCTTTGGATAACGTTATCTCCTGTGTGCCTTGGGATATGTAATGATTATTTATTTATTTTGCAGGAGCTCAAACATGAATTCAGCAAAACCATGGCTTAACTGTTTGCATGTCTCCCAACTTGCTCTGTCATTTGACCTTTACTACCCTGCCAGATGTTGGAAAGCAGAGGACTGGCAGGAGACAGCTGCATCTTGGGCTTTAAAAGTGGAGAAATATAGAAGATATTTGCTGTTTTCTAGTAAACCGAGGTGCTGCTTCTATATTTCATTGCATGTCTGTGTCATGTGTGTCTTTGTACTGCTTTAAGTGGTTTTCTGTAAAAGGGAAGGATCTTAGGGATGGGAAGCTACGAAGCAAGGCAGGTCTCTCAAGGACACTGCACCTTTCTTTAGAAGATGACTGCAACCTCTGCCTGAAGGACATGTCTCAGAGGACCTGAGCTTGAGTGTCACTTAGATTCAGGGAATGTCTTGGCAGATGTCTTTCCCTGACAAAACAAACTTCCCACTTTGGATGCGAGTGCTGGGAAGAAGGGATTCTTGCAGCCCCTGTGAGTCAAGGATAACCAAGTGGCTTTTTTGATCTAGATGGGGCCACGAGACAGAAGTCACCAGACCCCAGCAACATGATTGAGCTCATAGGCCAACCAAATTGCAAGTAGGAGTGGGGAACACAGACTCAGCTTAGGCTTAGTACAGTGCTTGTTAGAACACTGCACCATGTGCAAGTTTCCAGAGCCAAGGCCCAGAACTGCAACCTGTTTCTGCTTTGTGCCTGCACCATGGGGTCCTTGGTGAGTCAGGGAATCCCTTTCCCTAGCCCTCCACTTGCTGGTCTTTTTTTTTTTTGCCATTGCTCATTGTAATTTATTAATTTTGCTTGCCCCTTGGGCACTGCCAGTGCATCTGCCAGCAGCTGGTTATCCAGTGGCACAGCTCTGGGAGCAGTGGGCTGGGGGAGGGTGTGTGCTGTCATTTTGGCATGGAGGAGGATGGCACATGGTGGCACAGCTGGCTTCAGAGCCAACAGCCCTTGTGGCACTTGCTCTCTGCCAAACTGGCAAGGAGGACTGGAAGTGTTGTGCCCACAGAGGGTGTCTCCCAGTCTGTCTTGCTCCAAGCCAGACTGCCTGTCCTTGATGTTTGGGCTGAAGCTTCTGCTAACTACACTGCCCCAGCTGCTCTGCTCCCCTCTCCCTGTGCTGCTGAACTGTCTGCTTTGTTTAAAGTCTGCTGATCTCTGAGCCAGAGAGGGAAAGGTTTCTACTCACAGCCATCCAGGAGGTTCATGCAGATACCTGAGGTTTCAGCACCCATCTGCAGGGCTGCGATTCCTCTTCCATGCAGTGTGGATGGAGGGGCTCAGTGCTGCTTTAAGCTCTTGCCTGCTGCAAAAAAGGATGTTGTAGCTTTGGGTGGAAATCAGCTGCAGTGGTGGGTTGTGGTCACCCTGAGCTGGCTGCAGAGAGTGATGGGAATAAATGGAGGGGAGGAACAACCCTTCAAAAACCCTGCCCCAGAGCTGCTCTCTTTCCTCTGGAGAAGGAGCCTTGACCCCAGACTGGGGGGTCCCAGACCAGTCCAGACTGGGAACTCTTCCTTTCTCACTCTCTGCCCCAGGTTTTAAGAAGTGTCTCTTAACTGTCCCCTCAAAGCAGGGAATCATTGCACTTGACTGCCATGCTCAATGCTGCCATTAGCTCTTAATAACAACCATTTGCAGCCCTTTACAGCCCCAAAATTTCCATGGGTGCACAGCATGGCAGGAGCTGGCACAGACTTCCCTAAAGCATCCCTGCCACTTGCTTTCCTACAGAGAGTGTGTGCCCTGCACTGGGGAACTTCCTTACCTGGTGGTTGTTGGTGTGTGATATCCTGCTTCTCACTAGGTGTCCCAGAGCAGAGGGGACAAAAAGGTGACAAGTCTGCACAGCCCACCTGTGGTGCCAGGCTCTGAGGATGCTGATGGGACTTGTTGACCCCAGCACTCCAGGCACACTTGATAAAAATACCCAAGAACTGGAATGACTCCTAATAGGGCAGGGCAGGAGGATGATGGCCAAGCTGCTGGTTGTTTTCTCCACGAAAAGCCTAGCAGGACATCAATGCCTGTGCTGTCCCATCAACCTTGCAGGCTTATCAGGAGAACAGTCTGTTTCAACCAGACCAGGCAATCTGCAGAACACTCTCTTTCTGCCTGCTTTCCTTTCCTCTGGATAAGATAAGGTGCTTCTGCTGGTCCTGCCTCCAGGACAGGGAGTGCTGGAGGCTCTGGCCCAGCACTACTGAAGCTGTGGCTCCTGAAGAGCACAGGAGGCCTCCAAAAAAGTCACCTCTTCTACAAGCACACAGCCAGAGCTGAGGAATGACATCCTGTGATATTCTTGGCTGCAGTGTGTGGGCTGGGTTTGGGCTGATTACAGCTGGGTAGGGAAGTCAAGAAAGGAGAGTTGACTGGCCAGAGGAGCAGACCCATTGGGTGGCCTTTGGAAAAGCTTTGGGTGAAAAAGCAACTAACCAATTGCTTTATCTGAAAGGGTAAGACATTACCTAAACAGTCTTTTTGCTCCACCACTTCCTGACTTCAAGATCTTCAAAATCTTCATTTATCAGGTTGGCCTGGAATTGGTACTCAGGCTGGATATCATGGAGAGAGACCCCAACAAGCCTGCAGATGTGGTCACATGAATTTCCACAAAAAAAACCCCAAAAGCACAATATGCCAGACACTGAGGCTGTGAAGCCATTTTCAGACATGGAAATTCTCAGTTTGCAGCACAAACAGGAAAGGGTGGCAACTTGGACAAGGAGCTTTCCTGTACCAGACACCCTGACACTGCAGGACATCCCAGCACCTTGCTGGAAGAGGGACCTGTCAGTCCTGCCAGCTGCAGGTAGAGCAGCTGGTGAGGTGTAATTTGGTGCTTTGCCAGCCACAAAGATGTCCTCCAGCAGCAGGAGTTCAGTTCTGGTTTCTTTACAAGGTTGTCAGCCCAGCTCCAGCTGTGTGAGTCTGACTGCCTCTAACAGCAGCACCAGGAGGGACTGGGCAAACTCATAGGGACAGGCTTTAAAAGTTCTTTTGTTTCCCCTGCCTCATGATTATATCTTTGCTTTACCCCACCCCTCCATGAAGTTTCCAACAGCAGGCATTTGCTTTTCTTACCTACCTTGTGTTTGTAGCCTTGCTTTTCTTGTAGTGCTGCTGGGTATCATTTTTCACTCGGTGTTACATTCTCCTGCTTTTAAGCCAAAATCTGATTTCAGTGGAAAAGTCTACAGCCTCCAAAGCCCAGTCCTTTATCCACAAAAGAAAAATCTGCCCTGGCTATCCCAGAGCTGCCTTAAGCACTGCTGGCTTTTCGACACTTTCTAATTACCAGATGGCAGGCAGGGGATGATTTTAGCCAAAGGAGCAGTTGTACTTGGTTGAACCACCCAGTAAATGAGACAATTTCCAAAATAGCACCGTTGGCAGCAGAAAGCAGACAAGGGACTGGAGATCCCCCTCGGTGCCTGCAAACGGTGATCCCTGATGGCTGGGAGAGGTAAATTGCTGTGAAATTTCAGGGTGGGAAAGAAGGGCTCAGTTTGCAACAACCTCAGGAATTCCACAGGCATGTCGTGGCTGGGTGTTAAGACTGTTACACAGGGGACTCGTTATCAAAAGTAGGGATTTTCTAGTCTTATTCTCCTCTTAAATGTTTGCTTTAAGAAACACTTTGCCTTAGGCTTCCACCTTCTCTTGTCTGCCTGCTCCCAGCTCAGGCATGGCAGTAACAGAGCTGGAAGCTGGATGAGCACTGTGACTGATGTTTGGCTTGCAGGCAGGACCATACTCCTGTGCTCTTGGGGTCAAGGCTCCATCTACAATATTGCCCTAACTACCTCTGTGAACTAGAGCCATGCACCTAGAGGTCCAAGTTGCAGTGGGCTGGGTGTCTGCAGTCACAAGCATCACCCTAAACAGTCATACATCTCTGCCAAGCATAATGAAACAGGTAGAGAATATGGTCCCTTGGAGGGACTCAAGCTCCCAAACTGGAGCTTGAACTCCAGTTCAAGGAAAAACCTTGGTTGTCGCTCTGAACTAAATACCTTAGGCCTTTTCAGTAAGGTCTACAAAGACCCAATCTTCTTGGTCACAAAGACAGAACCTGGCTGAAGCCAATCTGTCCCAGGTGATGCATTGAGCTGTCCTGGTGATTGCTGCCCTGATGTACAGAGCAACCCAGAAGCCTTTGCAGGGGAGTTCCCACTCCCCTGCAGATACACACAGATTCCCTGGGTGACAATCCCAGGCAGCTTTCCATACTGCAGTTTCCAAAACAGCAAAGCACACAAGGACCTGACAGACATCCCAGCCCCCAAAACTGTGACAGTGTCAATAGAAAAAACCCAACCAAACAACAACGACCAAACAAAACCCAGGCTTAATTAAGGACTTCAAGAGCAGGAAATGTGCACATGTGCGCCAGCCAGAGTGCAAATATTTTCTTTCAGAGCTGCTTTCTCCCAGGGTTCAGCAAGGTGATCAAGGCTGGATTATGGAGCAAGGGGAGCAAACAGTTCCCCGTCCCTCCGGAAGGCAGCAGCCACAGGGCACTGCTGTTCTGCATCTTCCCCTCCTGCTCCAGCCTTTGGCTTTAGCCTCCCACAGTATATACTGAAGCTATTCAACCATTTGGCTAAAAGCAGATGGGGAGGGAGAGAAAACAAAGTCAAATGAGAGGGAGAAAGGCAGCTTTTGTGCTGCCTCTGTTTACAAAAGACAGCCTGAGCCCCTTTTGGACTAAGGTTTAATTTATTGGACTCTGGAGAGCTGAGGTTCACAGCCCAACAGCTGCTGCAGGAGGTGGCATTTTGGTGCAGCGATGGGGAGCAGGTAGGGAGCCAGCTCTCAGGAGTGAGGAGCTGTTGGATACATGGGACACGAGGCAAGGTCCCTGGCTGGCCTGGGAAGAGCAGATCTGCACCTGGAAGGGACAAAGGAAACCAGTCTGCATAGGCAGGAGCTTTCAGCCTGGCCCTTCCTGCTATTGTGCCCCTGCTGATCATGCCTGAGCACGTTCAGACAGACTGCTGGTGCTACATAGCTGGGTTTGGGTTTTCTCTTCACCAGTCCAGGCCAGTAGGTTGCTATGCTGTCACTGGGGCAGGGCACAGCCAGAAGAGAGATGCTGCAGCCTTTCAGAGTTCTCCAGTTTCCAGCTCGTATGAAATTCACAGGGCAGGACCATTTATCTCAGCCCATCTGATGAGAAAATATTTCATTCCCTTGTGAGTGAAAGGGGACACTTGAATGCAGCAGGAATCCACTGTGTCAAAGCATCCTCCTGCCCCATTTCAGATGAACCAGACTCCCCCCTCTGAAGCTCCTGCTCAGCTAGGGGCAGAGTTTGTCCCAGAGAAGCCAATGTCAGCAGGGCTGCACAAAGCCCTGCAATCACAACAGGGGCTGCTGGCTTCATCTGTTGTGCACAGCTTTAAAAAAAAGAAAACAACCCACACAGCTATTGTCAGGATGATCCCACCGATTGCATCAGAAGTCTGCATGGGATGGGGGGGCTGTCTGGAGGGCAGGCAGGGCTCAGGGGGGGTGCTGCCTGCTCAGGACGGCATTGGAGGCAGCAGCCCTGGTGTTCCCAGAGCTGGCTCTCCCAGACTTGGCAGAGGAGCCACCCTGCAGGCTGGTGCTGTGCTGCTGACCTACAAAAAAGAGCCTATGGTCCCTTTGGCTTTTGCCTTCCCTTTGTGTCTCAGCTGAGCTAGGAAGGGTTTTTCTTTGTATCATCCCCACAAAGGCATGGGACAAAGAGCTTGGGGTCTCACTTTTATGGAGAAAACCCCAGTGACAGTATTTGCATGTGTATTTCCCTTTAGTTTTCCCCTCTCCTTCATCCCTTGCCCCTGACCAGTGCTAAACGCTTGTGTCCTCTCAGAAGCAACTGGCAAATCAGGCAGCTCAGTGGGAATGATCCAATTTCCAGGGCAACTGGGGCAGGACCGAGTCCAGAGCGACCTTGACTCACAGTGCTGCTCTTATTTCTCTGTGGTTTCCTCTCCATTTGCTTGCTTAATTCACAGTCCTTAGCAAGGAAAGAAGCCAAAAAGCAGAGATGTGGCACATCCAGAGTCCTCCCTGCTGACTTTACAGCTGCTGGGGGATTTTTAGCTTTCCAGTTTCATGAGCAGCCCTCCAAACTCCCTGCCCTGAGGTCAAAATATGTCAAAGTATGATCAAAGCAAGAGCATAGAAAGCCAAGAGGGCAACTCTGACTAATGTCTGAGCTGAGCTCTTAGATCCTCACCAGGCATCCATGTGCTGAAGACAGGGATGCATATCCCCAGGTAAGGATCACCACCCTGGGACACTCGTCCTGGCCACTCAGGGCCATCTCCACCACGAACCTGCTGAGGACAGCTGACCCTACAATTTGTTGTGTGTCCAGAGGAAAAACAGAAAGCTGGGACCTCTGTACCCCACCAATCATCTCAACTGAGTGTCTCCAAAATTTTCCTGCCATCCATTTGCTTCCCATCATCCTGGCAGAGTCAGTGTGTTCACAGCTCCTCTGAGCATGCTGGTGGAGCAGTGGGTGCTCAGTGGGTGCTCAGCTGCATTCCAGGCAGCTCAGCAAAGAGGCTGTGGCAGCAAGAAGCCAGAAGACCTTTTCCACGAGCTGCCCAAGAAACTGCAGGAGCTGCGCTTGGGGCAGATGCTGGAAGAGGCAAAGAGAGCTGGGCACGAACCAGCCCCACTTTTTGCCACAGAAAACAATAGACCAAACCCAATGTGAGAGTTTTAAAATTAATCCCTAGAGCAGGATAACACAGAAAAGCCTCCAGCTGTTATTTCCAGATTCACAAAGCCGACAGAGAAGCTGCCAATTCCTGGCAGAGAAGCAAGCTTGTTTGTGTGTGTGTGCATGGAAATGAAAGCCAGGCATTGCTCCCCATTCCTGGCATTGTCTCTCTGCCCCCTGGCTGGGCAGTGCTGGAAATGGGGAGAGAAAACTGAGCCTTGTCCCTCCCTGAATGGGCTCTCCCAGGTTTGCAGAGCAGACCCTGCTCCCAGGCTGGGGTGAGCAGCTGGAGCCTACTCCTCATTTCCCTAATTGTCCAGTTTCCCCCTTTTCTCCCCAAAGTGAAGAAGAGAATTTTTTTTTGAAAACTCATGCCAGTAAACATCCACTCCATTAATGCTGCTAATCAGTCCTGGGTGAGCAAGCTCCTTGGGGGGGCATGGACAGGCAATTAGTGCAGAAGAGAGGATTCAGTGGGTATCTTTGGGCAATTAAACCCCTGAATTTAAGGGCCTGGGAGGGTGACATCCCCAATGCTCATGTCTTACCTCTGCAATTTTCCAGTTACTCTTTGCAGACACCTGGTACAATTAATGTTCATTAGCAGCCATCCCAGAGGAAAGAGTCCAGGGGCCTCTCCCCAGACCTCCCATTTGAGGGAAGAATTTTTTCCATAAAAAAGAGAAATTTCAAAGGGTTTCCTCCAAATCTGATGTGCTTTTTAAGTTGTAGTTTTGGTCCCTCCGTCTCCTTAAGCAGCTGCTGATAACAGATGCAGGGCAAACAGCAGAGGCAAATGCTGCTAATTTTAGTAGCAGGTCCCAAGGGAGGGACCCAGCTCTGGGCCAGGAGCAGGATGGAAAGTCACAGCACTTGCCCAGGGCCCCGCATGACCTTGCTATTTTGGGGCTGAACGTGTCCCACCTTGCCCCAAACCCACAGGCACGGGGCAGCATCAGCCCTGAGCCTTCCCACAGCCCAGCTATTCCTGCCCACAGCACCAGCTCCTGCCAAACCCCGGGCAAACTGGATGGATGGTGGGTTTTGAAGGGAAGTAAACAAGTTTCAGGACTAAATTGAGATTCCCAGAACTCATTACACTGAAGCAATGATGGACAAGGTATTTTCTGCATATGGCCTAATATGGCAGCTAGATTTTCATCCATCTAAGGGGGTTGCATCCTCTTGGGTTTCTTTTACCCTCTGATCAGTGAAATCCCATCACACTCCTGATTGATGAAACAAATGATTCCTCCACTGACTGGCACTGCAAGGAGTGGAATCTTTATGTATGGGCTTCTAGATCTGAATTGTTCAAGGTAGAATCTATTAAGGCACACGAACTCCCCAGGTTAAAATCCAGTCTGCACTCAAAGGGGCTCAGAAGTATGTTTGGAGATGATTTGGAGGGAGCCAGCAAGCAGACATGGCAGAGATGTCAGTGCTGCCATTGGCCTGGAACAGCTGTGTTTGTAAATCAGATGCTACAATCTGAGTGGCTGCCAGCACTGTCCCTGTCCCAACAGCTGCTTCATGGTGGGGTTGGCTCAGTCTCCCCAGACATCCTGCACCAAAGCCTTGCCCCCAAAAAGCATTTCCTACTGCCTCCCCCATATCTTCTTTGCCTGCTTCTGAACCCACCTGTGACTGGTTTTTTCCTCTGGGCAGGGTTCTCCCGGCTGCTTGTTGCCAAAATCCATCCCATTTTGTCTCCTGTAAGGGGCACCCTGTTTGTTTATGGAGCCTCCTGCACCCAGCAGCTTGGCTTGTTCCTCTGGTACCTCTCAAGCCAGGGCTTGTTCTGAAGCAAGTTCAGCTCAAGCAGAAAGTGTCAGAGCAAGTGAAAAATGTGGATTCTCAGGGTGAATATGTGCAGGCTCAGCCAGGGGTGGTTTGAGCACCCCAGCATCCCCACGCTGTGCCCTGCCTGCTGAGCTGGGATGCAGCTGCAGCTCCAGCATCGTCCAATTCCCACCCAGGGTTACTGCAATAGCTCAGCTGGGAGCTGTGCTAGAGGGGACGTGGCCTCTTGGGACCTCTCTGCAGGGAATGAAGCCACATTTTCTGACTTAAGCAAGAGCAGGAGAGCTGGGACTCTACAGCTGAAAGGGGATGGAAGCACTAAGCCATACACAGGCTGAATTACTGTAGGGCAGGGCTGGCCAGAAGGGGGGAATATTTTGATGGGGTTTTGCCAGCAATGAGGGCTAATAGGAAGACAATAAAGTCCTGTTCTTCAGCCTCCACAGGGAACTGCTAAACTTTCCAGACTTTAATGTAACAAGCAGCCCAGCCTTCCCGTCACCAGCATGACTTGTTCTCCTCAAAACCATTTTTCCCCTTTCCTCTTCACCTCCAGCAGTGCCTAAGCCTGAAGTAAAGGCAGCAACCATTTAAAACCCACCTTCTCAGCTACCATGCTCCTGCAACCAGCAAATTTAGCTGAGGATGACTCCAAGTCCTGCTGCCTGTATTGCCTCAGCTATCATCCCTGTCCATGTCACCTCTGCCCCTCCCCTGCCCAGCCCCACAGGACACTCACCAGTTTGCCCACTCCAGTATGTCCCCTGCTGAGGAGCTGCCTAAAAGTGCTCCCAAAATCACCAAGGGGCTTCCAGCAAGGACACAACCCACGAAAATGACTGCTTTCACTCCCAAGGTTTAAGGCTGTGGAGCTGATTAGGTTAAATTAGCAGGGCTGTGGTTATCAATTATTGGTGATTGTGGAGTATGTTGTCAGCTCATGTGAGAATCAAGCTTTTCTAAGAGGACCTCATGTTTATGACCCAAAAATGCAGGGGTAGCTGCCCCCAGAGAGCTTTGTGAACCCTGGCATTTGCCCCTGGGGTCTTTTCCTCGATTGTGGTTATGGCCACTGCTTTACAAATGGCATTTGGATGTCCTGGAGCTGGCACAGCTTCACCTGGGTACTCCCATCAAGGCTACCTTTCAGGCTGTGTTCATCCATGCAAAAGAGCTGCCACTGCAGCCTAGGAGCTTCCCTCTGCCCGCATGTCCCAGGGGTTGGAAGGTGGATTCCTGTTTATTTCCTTAAGCAGCTCTATTCATAGCCTTCAAAAGCTGCCAAGCTGCATCTGTCAGGCCCAAGAGGACTCCAAAGTGCATTTTAGGTAAACACCAAGAGGAAGATGGGACTGCTGGGAGTTAGCAGCATTTGCTGTGATTCCCCCTTGGAAACTTTGCTGCATCTTCTCCAAATCACAGGCACATCTCCAGTGCAAGGTCCTGAGCTAAGAAGGAGTTGGGCTGAAACCCCAGGCTATAATTCAGGCACACAACATCCCCATGTTCAGGATTAACAGGGAACACTTTCCTGCAGCAAGGGAGAAATCCTTTTAGGAATGACAACGAGGTCCTTTGGACATTGGAGGTACAGGATGGGGATCAAGCTCCCTGGCTGGGGGCAGGCACAGCTTCCATGTGCAGACCTGATGCTCAGGAGAGGCATCCAGGAAGGTGTTGGGGTAGCTGCAGCACACAGAGCTCCCTGCTTGCACCATGGCTGAGGAAGGTGATGGATTTTTTTCCCCACTCCTGCTTCTTTGGGCTCAGTTTGGTTTCAGGGATGACAGAGACTTCTCCCACCCCTGCAGCCCCACATGTTTTCAAGCAAGTGAGATGATCCCTGCAGGGGTAGTTTGAAAGAGGAGGGTGAGAGCTCCTTCCACCAGAGGTTCCAGGGACAAGTGTGGGAGCCCACACACATCATGGAAAGAGCAAGCATGTCCTGGATCCCCAGCCTGCTCCCAGCTCATGACTCAGCACAGAGCCACGCACAGCTGGATTCCCACCCCCTGCCCCAAAGGCCTCAGGTTTACAGCTGAAAAATCTGCAGTGACAAACACAGCTCCTTCTCTGTCTGCTTCTGGCAGAGCCAGCACCATGTTTGCCTGCTGAGCCCAGGAAGAGAGTCCCACCCTACTTTGGAGAAGCCCCTGCTCCCTCTAGGACAAAGCACCTTGGGCAAGTTCCCAGGGTGGTTTAGGTTCATCCTGCCCTGAGCAGATGGTGCTTACAGTGGCCACGCATCTGCTTGGTGCAAGGCTGGAGAGCACAGCCTTTTTGCTTCTTGAAATGGAAAAAAACAGGGCTGACACACATGCAGACAGCAGGAGAGCTGGGACATTCCTGGGATAAGCAGACTCCTCTCTGCTCTGCACTTATTCGACTCATTGGCCACTTCCTCAGCCAGGTGCTGGGTTCCCTCCCAGCCCACAACCCTGTCCTTTCCCCAAGCAACCCTGTGCCTGTGAGGAACTCAACCTCCAGCCACACACCCAGCAAGGAAGACTTAGTAAATGACATTCCCACAGTGGCTCCAAGGCATCCTGTTTATCCACATGCACTTTGGGTTCATTGTTTTGCAGCAGCATCCACCAGCAATTAATGCAGAAATATCCTCTGCAGAAAACTCCTTAGAGAATCCCTCTCAGAGCAGGCAGAAAGAGGCCTTAGACTGACTGATCTGTGAGTAGAAGAGAGCAGGATTCTTAGTTCTCACTTGTATCTCTTCCACCAAGCTGCTCACTCAGGTTTCTCTCCTTTTGCAGCAGGATTGTTCTCTTGTAGCAGAATTGTTCCCATCTTGAAGAGCCCTGGGATTTTCTCAACTGCCAGCCCTGATGTGTCCAACCTGGCTCAAAAGGGGATGAAGAAATTTGGATCTGGAACTAGGGTTAGCTGGAGTTCAAACCTCAGCACTGCAAACCTCTTGGTTTCTCTGTAAACTGAGCTCAGGCCTGGAGGGGTCTTGTCCTGTTGGCTTTTTCCATAGGGGTTTGTGCAGTCACTGTTTGTGCAAGTCACCCCTTGAGCCATCTCCCACCCATCCAGTGCCCAAGATACCAGAAGATGATTTTCTAAGCCTGCTTGAGGTCTGGTTTTCCTCCTGGCAGCCTGACACCAAGATCTCTTTGACAGCCCTGCTAAGCATTGTAAGTGTGGAGGGGACTTTTCAGGACTTCCTTTGCAAGCTCTCAGTCATTTTCGGAGCTTCTTAAAACTGCTGAGATTAAAGAGTCAGCCAGTTGCTCCAGGCCCTTTTTGTCCCTTTCCATGCAATCCCCTTCATCCCTCTCCTGGCAGGACACAGGGGGGGGGTCTGGCAGCACTGTCCCACACAGGGTGCAGGATCTGGCTGTCCCCACCATGTGCACAGGGGGCCGTGGGGACCCCTGACTCCCACCCACCCAGGGTTCACTGCTGTGGGCTCGGGGGCCATTTCCATGTGTGACTGCAGCACTGTGGTGGGCTGCCTCTGCCTCCTCTCAAAACCAGGGTTTAAGCTGCCACGTATATAAAGATATCCCAGTCATAATTATCTTCCTGGCACTGTCATTTGTCTAAGGCCTTAGAAGAGGTCTTAGCTTCAGGCTGCAGTGAAGAGCACTAAGGAATTGCCACGTTGTCAGTTAGAAAAGAGGTGGTTTCTTTTCTTTCTTTTTTTTTTTCCTCTAAAATTTTTTCCAGATGTCTTTTTTTTTTTTTTTTTTTTTTCCTTAGGAGAAGTACCAGCAGCTGTATGATCTCAATAAAAGCCATGACTAATCCAGCACAGAGAGCATTCAACGAGAACATTCAACTCCATGGGGTGTGAATCAAGCACATGAAACTTTTGCTTAGGAGATGTGGGACCTCTGGAGCCAGACTGGACCTAGGAGAGGCACTGAGCTGCACGTGGGAGCTGTGGACACTTGTGGTGGGAGGAGAAGATGCTTGAGATGCCACAGGTGGCTGGTAGCATTAGAAGGTCTTAGAGGTCTCAGACCCCATCAAAAAGCTGGCATCCACATGGCCCAGAGAGGGTTGAATTGGTATTTATGGATGCCTCAGTGAGAGCTATAAACATCCACGTATCAGCAGTCAGGGACAGCTTTTAAGTGCTGTGTAGCTGAGTAAAGAACTGGCTTAAGAAGACTTTGCTCCCTGTTCTTTGCTACCAGCCTCATCACAGAGATGGAACATCACACAGGAAAGTGATGATGGTTTCTCACAGAGCCCTCCTTTACCTTTTCCCTCCTCTTTCCCTTTCTGTTTTGTTTCTATTCTGTTTCTTGTGGCTGTATGGATGTTTAGTCTTACATCTGGTTCTTTCACAGGCAGCACAAGTGCTGTGAGGCTGGAGGAGGAGTGAGCTGATAAAGAATCACAAATCACAAGTAAATAGACATCCTACAGAGCAAGGAGCCAGCACAGCCTGGCTGGTTGGGACAGACCAGTTCCTATGTTGACATCTAAATCCTCAGCAACATCAGTGGGAAGAGTTAAACATCCAGATAGGTGTCTCAGCCCCTCTCAAAGATAGGATGAAATCACCAGGAGTGAACCCAAAACCCAGACAATGAAGACAAAACAAGATGTTGCATTTTGTTCTGCTCTTGGGTGTCCTTCACCCAGCATCTGCAATCAGACTGCTGGAGCCCAGCTGACTTGTTCTCAGTCCTGCTGGCCAGACAAGCAGCACCATTCCAGCAGCCCCTGGAGAGAAGCCTTGGCCAGGGTGAGGGTTGGTGCCACAGGTGGATCACAAGCTGCAAAGAGCTGAACTATCTGCAGTACTCAGGAGAGCCCTGTAAGCCATGGATATACTACTCAGGATTACCCGAATTCCAGCAAGCTCATAGTATCATAGAATCATTGAATCTTTTTGGTTGGAAAAGAACTTTAAGATCACCAAGTTCAACTATTAACCCAGCACTACCAAGTCCACCACTAAATCATGTTCCTAAGCCACACAACTACACAGCTTTTAAATACCTCCAGGGATGGTTACCCCACCCCTGCTCTGGGCAGCCTGTTCCAGTTCCTGACAAATCCTTTCATAAAGAAAGTTTTCCTTGACAGCCTTTCTTTTGAGCTGCTGATTTTACTTTGCAATGCAGTGCCACGGCCATGTGGGTGCATAAAGTCCTCTTGTCTGGTTGTGCCAGGGGAGCAGGTGAACCTTAAATCCTCTCGATCATGGTGAGATTCAAGGAGATAGGAGCTGGGATTTCACCCTGAGGAGGAACAGAGAGAGAACAGAAGGGAAAAGAGAGATGCAACTTCAAGCAGCCTTGCTGTTTGATTCCCTCTGGCTGGGCAGCAGTTCCAGCTCAGTTAGGATCTGTAAGGTCAAAATACTTAAGTGATGTCTGAGGAGACCACAAGATTCAACCGACTAAGTTTTGGTTGAGGGATTTGCTCAATCAGTGCAGATCTGCTGGACAATAACCCCAGCAGAGAGGCCACTTTGCTGAGGGTCACATCTACCAACCCAGCATTTCTCTGCCTACTTGGAGAACATTTCACACGTCATAACTCTCCAAATTCTCTGGATCCTTCTTTCCTCTCCATCCCTGCAAGGCAGTCCCAGATGGCAGTAGTGTTAAGAGAGAGGGCAGAGAACTGAGGGCTCTCCTGCCTTACCTGCATCCCTTTGCAGATGAGAAACACCAGTTCAGGGACCAAACTACCCCGTTGTGACATTACAACATTTAACATTTTAATTGCAGTAGGCCAAGGTACTCGGAGGTGCACAAAGAAGCAAAGAGGTGGCATTTTCCCCTCCTCCCCCCCTGCTGCTGGCCAGGGAGAGCCAGAGAGCTGACAAACTCATTGCAGCAGTGCAGGCAGCTGCTGTGACAATGACTCTGCTGGGAAGGTTGCACTGGGGGCTGATCTGTCCCTGCGAGAGCCCCCCTTGATTTCCAGCCCAGCTTGATTTCTCTGGTCTATCCTTTGGACCCAGGCTATGCCTCAGCCCGTCTTTCGGGGTGGGGAGGAGGGGGTGGGACTGCCCACTGGAGATCGAGGGAGAGGAAGAGACCGATTTGGAAAGATAGCGAGGAGGAGGAGAGGCAGCAGGAAACCCAGCCCACCCTTTGGCTTCCTCCTGCCTCCTTCTAAAACCTGCAGATTCCTCCAGCCCGTCCAAGCGCTTGAAGTTTCCTCAGCCCTGCGGCCGGGACTTCGAGGTATGGCCCGAGACCTTCGCGTTTTCCTTTGCCTTGCTGGTCATCCCAGCGCAAGGGTCCCCATAGCCCCACTCGTGGGTGTCCCTGGCCGGGAGCCGCTCTCCCGACCCGTGGGGTGCGGCCGGTGCTCGGCAATCACCCGGGGTCCCACAGCATCCACCCCCCTCTCCCAGAGATGCGTTTGGAGACCTCTCCTGACTTCTCTTTCTCCTCTTTGCAGCATCTCCGCTCCTAAGCTGAGTCTGTCGCTGTATTTCACTGCCAGCTTACCCACTTTAACACTTAGGTAACACCTGACTGTAAGGCTTTAACCTGCCGTAATTTTTCTCTCTCCTCCCCGTTTCCCGTCCGCGTTCTCAGTTTTGGGGTATTTCCCTAGCGAGATGCATGAGACCGACATTTGAGCACCTCAAACCCTGCTGCAGAGCAAATCAGATCCAGTTACAAACCAGCCGCAGTTACACTCAGCTTGAGGTGCATTGGCAGGTGGTGTTTTACTCACCAGAATATCTAGAGGAAGGACAAAAGAGCTGTCGGCTTCATGTCAGCTTTTTTCTTTGCCTTTTTTTTTTTTTCCCCTCTGTTCAGCCGCTCTCATTTCTCAAAAAAAAAAAAAAAAAAAAAAAAAAAAAAAAAAAAAAAAAAAGACACTCGGCTTTTTGTTCCGAGCAAACTTTGAAACTGTTTCAAGTTCTGCTGCCCTGATTTGCTGAACTCCAGCTTGCCAGCTGTTCAAGAGACGGAGGCTGCAGGAGAGGAGAAACGAAGCTCTTTTAGGATGTTGGTTTGGGTTTGTTTGTTTGATTGGGTTTTTAAGTTTTAAGAACCTGGGCTCAGTGAGGCAGAATTTTAGGTCCAGGCAGAAGATCCGAGGCTTCCTTTAAAGGCAGCCTCTGTCCTTCTCGTCCCGCTGACGTGCCTGGCAGCCTAACTCTGCTCTTTGTGTCCCTCATCTTAGCGAGCTCCGCTCTGCTGCATCCAGCCAAGGAAAGGAAACTGAACAGGATGGGGCTGAATTCCCACCCAAACCAAAAGGTTTCAAGTCGGAGTGAGATCGGGAGCATCGGGAAGCCGCCCTTGTTTCCAGATCCCCGTTACTACCGACTTGAAATTGCTTCAAAAACTCAGCAACCCTCCAAAAGGACAAAAGTAAATCCCAGCCGTTTGTTAGGGTCGATCGGGAGAGTTTTGAGTGGAAATAAAAGGTTGTCGCGTTCTGCCCAGCAGTTAAAGCCAAGCCATTGTCTGCCACATAGGCAAGACTAGGGATGCGGGCGGTGTCGGGAGGGGGAAGAGCAGAAATAAACTTTTCAAACTTTTTTTGTCAAGCCCCTCCTTTCCCAGCCCTCTGCTCTTCCATGACTCAGCCCCAGAGGAATGTCGGCTCCCATGGAAACCCTTTCTGGGTCCTCTGGTCGGAGGGATGTCGAGGCTGTTATCACTGAAGCGGCCGTGGCAGGGAGAGTCGAGGGAATGCTTTGGAGATGGTTTGCATTTTTGCAGAATGTTTAGCGGACAGTTTCTTCTCCCTCTCCTTTGTGGAGCTGTGCGAGATCAGTTTGCTGTAACCCCCGGGAGCCAGAGGGACCGCTTGCACCTGGCACGGAAGTATCCGGGCTGCCTTTGGCACTGCCTCACATTCAGTCCCAACAAAAGGAAAACCTTAGGCAGGACAGCAAAATGCTGAATCGCCTGTCCTTTCCACTGAGCGGTGCCAAGGGCTCATCTGTGAACCCCTGCATGCAGCCCAGGTCTCACCCATGCCCGGATATGTAGGGACCTGTTCAGCAGGAGCCTGATGGGGACTCACGCAAGCAGCTCTGACTTCAAACACAATTTTAACCTTGGAGTGTCTGGTTTAGTAAAGCTCAGAGGGTCTTGCTTGCAGAGGAATGTCAGAGCCAGAGTCACAGCCCTGGCATTATGTCTCTGTGCTGACTACAATTGGTCACCCATCTGCATCTTGAAAACTATGTCCTAGAGTGAGGTTTGTAAACAGGAGTTTTTTCCTGGGCTGGTCCTACCTTTACAATTCAGCCTGAGGTGTTGGGGCGTGTCAAAGCCTGCAGAGCCTTGGAAGAGCAATGAGCAAACCACGAGTGGGTGCTGCAGCCCCTCTGCTTGAGCTGATTGCCTCTCACGTGGCTGGGCTGGGGTGCAGTGGGGACTTTAGATGTGGGAGGATTTTTGTCTAGCGCTGACCCTCTCTTGCTCTTGGCTGCTGGTGATGGGAGGTGGCAGTGGGACCCCTGGCCTGGGTAACAGTGGAGGCAGCTGGGGTTACCCCAGGGAGCAGCTGTCAAAGTGGCCAGAGACTCCTCCCCAGCTAACGTGGCATCTCCAAGGGCTTATGCAATCCTGGCCAGGGCGGCCCCACATGGGCCACGCTCCACCACCCGTGGAGTCTTCTCCTGAGGTTTTGCCTGCCTGGCCCTTGTCCCACCCCAGCCTGAAAATGTCCCCACACTGGGTGGAGGGGATACAAGAGGGATCAAACAGACCCCAGGAATCCAGGCGCTCCTCCGTGCATCACTGGGGAGATTTTCCCCAGCAGAATAAACTTATTATGATGCTACAGGATTGGGGAAGGGTGGTAAAAAGGTTGCCAGGGTAGCCAGCTTTGAATTTACGAAGGTGCAGGGGGTCAGTCTCAGACCTCTCTACACCTCATGGCTCTCCTCTTGGCTGCACGGCTGCAAAATGCAACAAGCAGCCAGCACTGAGGGATACCCTGGGCCCCACTGGAAAGGGAGCCACAGGACTGTGTTTACACAGTGACTGGGAGCTGAAATCCCCATTAGGGTGTAAGGGGCAGCAACCATTACAGAGGCAGTGCAGGCTTGGGATCCTGTAGCCCATGGGTGCCAAGCTGCCTCCTCCATCCTCAGCAGGCAGGAGGGCAGGCGTGCCACAAGGGTGGTGACCTTGGAGGCTTGGCTTGGTTTCTCTCTTCTTCTCTCCTCTTGTATTCAGCAGCTCTCTCTGCCCAGGAACTGCTGGCTTCTGTTAATTCCTACAGGATACAGAAAGGCCTAAGTCCCTGCTTGCTAACATCTCTTTCCCAGCCCTGTTTTCCTCTGTCCAGAATCACCTCCTGCTGCTCCCATGCTTTGTCCCTCTGCCCTCCATGAGGCTCTTGCAGAGTGATCTCAGGCATTCCCACTGCAGGGCCCTTTGCATGGATCTTCCCTGGATGATAAGTTTGCAATATGGCCCAGCTGCCATCTCCAAAGAGCATCCTCTTGGACAGCAGGATCATGGTAGGCACACAGATTTGCATCAATGATTGGCACAGTGGGCCAGGCTCTTATGCCTGAGCAGCTCCATGTGCAGGGCTCCTGAGCTGTTATTTCAGGACTTTTGGACACTGAGCATTCAGGAAAGACCATTCCTTTGCAAAACAGCCAAGGGCTAACAGACGCTGCAATGTCCTCTGTGCACAGGCTCTGCCTCCAGGAGGATGTTGTTTTTCAAATAAATTTGTTTTCCCATCTCCGGCATGAGACAGCTCTGCAGAGCTTGTTTGATCAGACGCTTTCATGCTCCTTCTTCCTCCAAACACAACACTGGCAGCTCTGACTGTCTGCTGGCTCCTCGTAAGCATGTAATTCCCTGACCCCAGCTTGCTGCATGCCCAGACTTTGAAATTCAGGGTTGTTTTTTTTTTGGAGGCTGGGGAAATGATCTGAGAGGGCCTTCGTCTGAGGTTGGGTTTTTCTTAATGCCATCTTCCACGTTACATGCAGTGTCCTTTCCTCCAGGCAGGCCACTGCCCTGCTTCTGCCCAACAAGCATCACTGAACCTCAGAGCATCTTCCAAAACAAACAAGCCCACTGGGAGAAGCCCAGGAGGAGCCTTTACAAGCCAGGGGATAGCACCAAGGGAGGAGACAGCCAGATTCACCAGTATTTTTCCACATCTTCCCCCCAAACTACCTCTTCAGAAGCAAAGAACCCAAAGAACCAGTGATGTCTCCTGACAAATGCAGGGAGAGATCCCTGCCTCCAGAGCAGGCAAAGGCAAGGGGACAGACAAGGTGGTGTGTATTGAGTAGGAGAGAAGTAAGCTGCTCACTTGCAGTCTCACCAGAGCAAACAGGCTCATCCACCACCCCCACAACCCCTCTCCCTCCAGGTTCTCCATCTCACCACTGCTGCCATCCCCACCACCCTATGCTCCCAACCCTCCATGCCCTGACACCCATTCTGCACAGACACCCAGCTGGGCCTGGGTGAGCCTCTGAGTTTGGAAGGAGGATTTCTGCCTCTGCATGGCTGAACTTTGCCAAAGAGAAAGACCACCCCAGCCCAGCCAGTGCCCTGGCAGCACAGCACTGGGGTGGATCTATACCCAGAGATCTGCCACGCAGGGGGAGGAAGAGAAAGGATGCACAGCCAAATCAGAAATCCTTACATGCTTGCTGGGAGAGAAGACACCTTTTCCAACCCTTTCTGCCCCAGTGAAGCCATCCACCCACCCAGCCCTTGGGCAGGCAGGTGGAGAGGAAGGGAGACAGCGGAAGCCTTGGCAGAGGGACAAGTGCCCTGGCTGGCAGGAGACAAACAGGGGGTGTTTTGGGCGGAAGGGAGCAGGCAGCCCTCACTGTCAGGAGCAGGATGCCACCAGCATATTAAGCAGCCAGCTGAGCTCCTCTCTGCCCTCACACAGAGGGGCTCAATCCTGCCAAACAGGAACTAGGAGGGGGGGACAAACAGACAGGGTGATTTCACCAGCTGCGCTCTGCTCCTGGCTCACATCATGGCCAGTGTTAGGTGGGCTGCCTGGATCACTCGTCCTACAACTTGGGGAGGGTGCAAAGTGCTCATCCTCCTGGAGCTCATCTCCTGGCAAAACACAATCCCAAAACGTCCTGGATCCCTCAGACCCAGCCTGGGGACAGTCAGGTCTGAGAAGGAAAGGGAAAAACTATAAAAGAGACCCCAACATTTGGGGGTGCTGGGAATGGGGGACTGGTCCATGCTACTCCTAGAGATGTGTCCATGTGAGAAGAGGTTTTCTCCTAGACTTAATTCTTAGATGCTCCATTTCACTGTCTCTCTGTTTTCTCTCCCCTTCCTCCACTTCCATGTTCCCTCTGACAAATAAAATGAGAGTGAGTTTCATTGCCTGCACCCAGGACTCATATCATGGGGTTTTGACATGAAAAATGTTTTCTTTTGGTTCAGAAAACTCCTGTGAAGGACAGGGAAGCTGCCATTTTGACTGCAGTTTTTCTAAAGACATCCAAGGAAAGCAACAGAAACTTAAACCCCCGCAGTCCCATTTTGCAAAATCAAAAGAATTTTTCTTGGAAACATGATGTGGCTTAAGGTTTCAGCTAAAAAGGACACCATATGGGGCTGTAATATCAAACAGAAGAGGTGGGGAACAAAGAGAACTTCTTTTTCTAAGTGTAGGGCTGCTGACCGTGAGCTCATGCAGGATCCCAGCAGCACACAGCACACAGCCTCCTTCCTCATCCCTCCTTTTTCTCTCCTTTATTCAGGGATTGCTGAAAGATGAGGGCCTGGATTTTTTTCCTTCTCTGCCTGGCAGGCAAAGCCCTGGCAGCTCCGGTAAGTAAGAGACAACAGAGCCTCTCTGCTCTCAGAATTGTCTGTCCAACATATCTGGTGAGGATTCTCTTTTAAAACAAAAAAACCTCAAAGCTGTTGGGGTAGTGGAGGGAGACAAAAGCAGTGCATCACCCCCTTGGGATTGTACCCCCTTGCCCTCCAGCTCATGGTCCTTTTTCCTTTCAGCAGGAGGCTCTGCCTGATGAGACAGAGGTCATCGAAGACCCCACCACAGAGGTAAGTGACTCTCTGATCCTCCTCAGCATCCTTGCCTTGCAGTACCTACCACCCTGGGAAGAGCATCCCAGAAGCAGGGGCAATGAGGAGGCTGCTCTGCCCCTCAGGAATAGCCCTCAGCACAGACCCCTACCACCCACAATGACCTCTTTTGCAGGAGCCCGTGGGGGCCAACCCTGTCCAGGTGGAGGTGGGAGAGTTTGAGGAACCCACAGAAGATGTAGAGGAGATTG
Source organism: Heliangelus exortis (assembly GCF_036169615.1). NCBI lineage: Eukaryota > Metazoa > Chordata > Aves > Apodiformes > Trochilidae > Heliangelus > Heliangelus exortis. The sequence continues at coordinate 5,534,134 of NC_092436.1, read as the reverse complement.
TTGCAGAGAGTAAGTTGCTTTTCTCTTGCCTTCCAATAGGCAGAGACACCTTCCTTCCCTGGGTGGGGGAGCTTTAGCCACCCCAAACAATGAGGGACTTCTTTGGGAAGGACTGTAGCAGAAGGACGATGCCAACCCAGCTGCACACCTAAAAGCAAAAGAAGTACATGACCTCTTCCCCCTCCATAACACAATTTTTGCAACAGAAAAGCCATTGTGTTGTGCGTCCACAGAACAGAGCCCAGGGTTAGTTCAAGAGCTAATATGGGCTTCTGGAGACCCTCACACCTTCCCCATGCAGGGAGAGATGCTCAGGGCTGTCCCTGGTGAAGTCTCTGTCTTCCCTCCATGCTGAGATGCCTCAGGCAGGCTTGTGAGAGGTGAGGATGGGGCAGTGTCTGACTTTGCTCCCTGCACTCTCCCAGACCCCTGCCAGAACCACCACTGCAAGCATGGCAAGGTGTGTGAGGTGGATGACAACAACTCACCCATGTGTGTGTGCCAGGACCCTGCCAGCTGCCCAGCCACTGCCGGTGTCTTTGAGAAGGTGAGAGCAGAAGCTTCTTGCTGCAGCTGGTGTGGGGAGGGACTTCACATGGGACACTGTCGGTGACAATGTGGGGGGACAGAGTCCAGGTAGCAGCTCCCCACATGGCCTCAGCCAGTGCTGACCAAGGAGCTGTTGTTCACCCCAGGAAACAAGTGAAACTTCTCATTTGGAGGCTCTCCCAGGTGATGTCCCAGCAGGGCTCACACAGCATCTCCCCATCCTGTACAGGTCTGCGGTACCGACAACAAGACCTATGACTCCTCCTGCCATTTCTTTGCCACAAAATGCACCTTGGAGGGAACCAAGAAGGGACACAAGCTGCACCTGGACTACATTGGGCCTTGCAAGTGTAAGTGGAACCATTCCCTCAGATAAAGGGACCCCTAACCTGAGAGCAGCCCCTCTGCCCATGGGCTGAGGGAGAGCAAAGGTCCAGGCAGATGCCAGGCCAAGGGGGGAGGATGCTGGGGCTGCATGTCCGGGTGCTGTGCTGAGCTTTTTGTATGGCCTCCAGTCATCCCTGCCTGCCTGGACACAGAGCTGACTGAGTTCCCCCTGCGCATGAGGGACTGGCTGAAGAACGTGCTCATCACCCTGTACGAGCGTGACGAGGACAACAACTTGCTGACTGAGAAGCAGAAGCTGAAGGTGAGGGGTTCAGGGAGCTGACTCTACCCGTGGAGCTCAGCACACATGGGGAGCCTGTCCAGAACAACTTCTAGACACCTCATATAAAGCCCCTTCCCAGCTCCCCCCTGTTGACAAGCTCTACCTGGCCTCTCCTATGACAGGTGAAGAAGATCCATGAGAATGAGAAGCGCCTGGAGGCTGGTGACCACACTGTGGAGCTGCTGGCCCGTGACTTTGAGAAGAACTACAACATGTACATCTTCCCCGTGCACTGGCAGTTCGGGCAGCTGGACCAGCACCCCATTGATGGGTGAGTGTTGGTAGAGCAGGATGAAGGCCCTGCCAGGACCCCTTCCTGCCCAAGGACCAGGGTGATTTGGGGACAGAAGGTGTCAAGGCTGGAGATGTGATACAAGTGGGTGGCTGGTGGCAGAAGCAAAGGCAAAAGTCCTGTGCAGGGACAACCCCTGCCGACATCTGGCAGAAACTGGGGTAAGCTAGACTGGGGTAGAGGCAGGTGTTTTTCTGCAAAACAGCAATTCTGCAGTGGCAGGGGCCTCCCCCAGCCCCAGCTGCTCCCATCTCCCTTGTGTGGAGTTTGTCTTCTCAGATTTACTGGCTGTATGATAGTTCCCTAAATACCTTCCTACAAAGGCTCTGGGATCACTTCAGCAGCTGAAAGAGCAGCTGCTGGCTTAGCTGTGAGCTGGAGCTGGGTGTGAGAGCACTCACACACTGGGACATGTGGAGGGGACAGCCTGTGAGGACCCCCCCAGCTGCCACCTATTTTGTGACTAGCACAGCAGACACCAGTCCTTGACCTTCATGACACTCGGTGGATACTGGGGGGCACTGGGACAGCAGTGAAGCCACCAGAGAGCTGGGGCCAGCATCTCACCCTGCGCTGGCTCCTTCACCCAGCAGAGAAGCAGGAGGGTGCCTGGCGGTGGTGAGCAACACATTGACCACAAGGTCGCCTCTGTAGGTACCTGTCCCACACCGAGCTGGCCCCGCTCCGTGCCCCCCTCATCCCCATGGAGCACTGCACCACCCGCTTCTTCGAGGCTTGTGACCTGGACAACGACAAATACATTGCCCTGGAGGAGTGGGCCAGCTGCTTCGGCATTAAGGAGCGTAAGTACTGAGTAGGGGACAACAAAAAGCACCCCAAGAGCTCCCACTGGGGATGAAGCGATGCATTACAGCTGGTCCTGAGGAGGGAAAAGCAGGGAGAGGGGATTCCAGGAGCACTGGGATCCTGGCAGTATCCACCTCCTAACCTGATCTCTCTTTTCCTTCCACAGAGGACATAGACAAGGACCTCGTCATCTAAACCCCCAGCTTCCTTCTTTGCTGCCAACTTTGTCTTGTTTTAACCTTGCCCCTTCCTTTGGGTTTTGAACTGCTTTTGTTCTATTTTGGTTTCGGTTTGTTTTTTTTTCCCTGGGAACAAGGTGCTAATATAGACCTAAACATACGTAGTAATGGTGCTAAGAGAAATAACAGTCCTCGTTCGTAGCCTAGTCTGTTACCACTAGATTACTCACTTGGCTGTTTCCACACACTCTTTACCAACCCTTTTGCTCTCCAACAAGTCTTTACCATTGACTGACCCTGTTCCTGTCCCAAATACCCGCTCCATCTTGGTATCCACTTCTCTTAACTTCTTACTAACAGCACGTTCTCAGACACCTCAGCACAGACACAAAGAGCTCTCAGCTGATTCACCACCCCAGTTACCAACCACCAGTAAGGGAAGGCAGAGCCAGAGGATGTAGGAGGATTGGGTTTTTCAAGCAGTGCAGCTGAGGATGACATTGTGGTCACCCAGCTCATGTTAGAGGGGGACAGAGAGGGGGTGAGGAAGACAGAGGGGCAGGATTTTGTTTTCCCTTTTTTTTTGTTGTTGGTTTTTTTTTGTTTTTCTTTCAAATCCCAGGGCTTGAATTTGACAATCATTGGGCACAAAAATAAAGGGCTAATCAAGTAAAGAAGTCAGAAAAGCACACAAAATTTAAAACAAATAAAATGAAACGCACCCCATCCTGTAAAATCCCCTCAAAAAATAAAGGTTTGAAAGTGCTACGTGGTTTACCATTACTCAATGACCATACTGCTGTTGTGTTTTCTGTGCTGCCAAGGGAGATTGGGGGCAGCCACTTGTTCCCCAGGGTGGGACCCTGCTGTTGTGATTCTGCTGTACCTGAGATAAAGCTCTTGGCTCTCCCCAAATCACAGTGCTCTTGAGCACTTCCCACCTGTGCCCTGGCTGTGTTTAAATGCCAGCCCTGCTCTCCCAGAGAAGCTCTGTTGGGCTTGGAAGGGACATTTCTGCTTAGAAGAGGGGTGCTTGCTGCATGCTCAAGGACAAGGCTGTAGTATTTTTTTCCTGTTGAGGATTTCAAGGTTTAAGTGATGGGTGGGAGGGAAGGGAGAAGGTATTTGGATTTTGCTTTATAGAGAGGGTCTTGACAAGAGTGAAGGAATGGTTAAATCTCACAGGCTGAGGACATTTTTTTTTTTTTTTTTTTTTACTTCTGAATGTTCGCTGTGCCTTATATTATTAAATTCCTGCCACAGTGTGAGCAACCTGATGAGTGTCTGTAATAAAAAATACTGTTTTGAAACACTGACAATAAACAAGCTTGCAATGTTCCTCTGTTTCATCCCGTCCTGATGCACACACTCTGGCAACCCCATGCACACAGGGGTCACACAGGCACCACAGCCCCAGGGAAAGGTTTGGGAAGAGGTGAACCAAGGTGCTTCTGCCAGCCCACAAATGGACTTGTAGGGGGACATGGGATGGGTAATGCCTGGGCAGACAGAGCAGCCAGGGTGACTGCAGCAGCAAGCACAGAGACTCACACAGCTCCAAGGCTCACTCTTTCATGAGCAATAAAATCCCTGGGAAAGGCGAAAAGGCGCAAGAATAGAAAATAAACACTGCATTCAACAGAGAAAAGGCTAAAAATATCCATGTTGCAAGGGCTCTGGGGAAGCTGAGAGGTCCTGCTGGGAACAACCCCTCACCCTATGAGCTGCAGGGTCAGCTCCTGCTTAGGGTCACTCCTGGCTGCAGAGCCCTGGGAAGGCCCCACTGGGGGCATCACTCTGCAGCTTTGCCAGGCTGTCTGCAACCAGGGGGAGGGCTGGTGCCCTCAGAGACCAGGCAAACACTTTTCACAGCTGCCTTAAACCCCAGGCTCATTACCCCTGGCCATCGTTAACCAGAGAGGGTTTCAGGGGCTTCTCAGGGGAGACCCAGTCAATTCCCCCACTTTGGGGACTGCCACTGCCATGTGGCAGGCCTGGCACAGCAAGGGGCAATGCTGCCCAAACCCTGTTTGCGAGGTCCAGCTTGCTGCAGCAGCCATCAGCTGCTGAGCCAGCTCCAGAAGAGCAGGTGAAAGAGGATTTTGGGTAGGGGGGGAGAGAGGAAGACAGGCGAGGACTGGAGGAGATCTGCTGCCCTGTGTAAACCTGCTTTCCAGTCGCTCCCTCTCAGCCAGAAACTCCTGCTCAGGCTCCCCCGCCAAGACGCAGCCACATTCCTTCCATCCTTCCAGCTCCAGCCCTCCCCGCCAGCACCACCAGACAGACTCCCAGCTCAAGTGAAGGCTTTCCAGACTTCCCCTCCTCTGCCTTCTCTCATGAAGAAGCCATCTCTAAATCACAGCAAGCTCAGGAAAGTTAGGAGGCTCCACCAGGAGGGTCAGTTATCAGGGCTCAGGAAAGCCAAAGGATCCATCTTTAAGGCCATGGCCCATCCCAGGGGAATAATGCCCCTGTCCCAGCAGTCTGGCAGAGCCCAAAGGACCTGACTCAGAACTATTACAAGTGCAGCTGTTCTAGCTTCAACTTCAAAGCCAGCTCAGGAAGCTGCAGCTGGATCTCCCTTAACCCTTCAATGGTCACAGCCTGAAGTATCAAGTTGCTGGAATTTCACTGCCTTGGAGCAAACGCCATGCATGGGGTTACATCAGGACTTGAGGAATAAGCTGTCCTTTTCAAGCATTCAGATCTAGACGGTCAGCAAGGGTGGAACAGAACAGCCCTTTCCCTGTTAGCCGAAATCGAGCCTCCCACTGCCTGCACAGCAGTCAAGAACCTCTCCTGTACTTTCCAAGTGGAAACTCTCCCTGTGGTTTGGTGCTGACTGAGGGCACAGTTTGCAAACTTAAAAAAAAGAAAACAGAAAAATAGCAGAGAGATCTGGATCCAAACCAAGCCTGACATAAACACAAGCTGACCCGAGTGCTGCAGTACATCTGCAGGCAGAAGTGGTTAATTTTGCTGTAGTTATTCAGGGTAACACCAGAGCAGCTCACTGAGCAGTGTCCTGCCTGCATTCAACAGAGAAAAGATGGGAAAGACAGAGATCCATGCAGAGGTAAGTGCCTTTCTGTCTGATTTCCTGACCCTTATGAAAGAAGGGTCCATTGGTCCTTGTCGGGGACAGTGCCAAGAACATCTCCAACTCTGCCCTGCTCCAGGCAGGTCTGATCTGCCCACATTCACTGTGGCTTAAACCACCCGACTTCCAAAGGGGACAAGCTCAGCCCAGCCTCCAGGGAAGAGACAACACCAGGGCAAAACATTTCAGGGGATGCATTTCCTGGCTGCAGGCCTGGAGGAAGAGTAGGAGCTGGGCTGACACCCTTCTGCCCTCCCCCGCGTTGTGAGAGGCGCCTCTTCCTCCTCCTCCTCCTTTTCCTCCTCCTCCTTCTCCTCCCATCCCGGGCCGAGCTCCATCCTTGACGCGGCAGCACCGGCGCGGAGCGGCCGGCGGGGGGAGCGGCAGGGCAGGGGATGGAGCCCGGCACCGGGGGAGGCTGTGCCGGAGCAGAAACGGTGTCCGGGGACAGGAGGGAAGGTTTGCACCTCCCCGGCTGGGGCAGGGGCTTCCGGGGCAGAGGGCGGCAGGAGGGATGGGATCCCGCTCTCCTATCTCCCATCCCGGGGCTGTGCCCTTTGGAGCGAAACATCTCAGCAGATGCGAGATGAGACCCCACAAAGCGAAGCCCTGGTCCCTTTCGGGGTGACATCCCTGCAATGCTCCACCATCCCCTCTCACCCCACTAACGCCTGCCCGAGCCCTCCCAGCCTTTCTGGAGCACTTTTCAATCTAAAGAACACGACTGATCCCAGGCTTAGTGTTTTGCTCACGAGTTTGCCTGTCTCAGTATAATTCCCTCTAATTTTTAAACCGACTGACTAGGTTTCACTTCATTTGAGAGAGTATAAACCCTGAAAGACCTCGTACTCCTCTAGGCTGCATGAAGACAGAGTGAGGACACACAGAGACTGACAACTGCTTTGCTGCACTGTGATGCTGAAGTCCAAGAGGAGCTGAGTTAGGTCCAAGATGCTCTGGTGCTAAGGCAATTGCACAGTAGGTAATTATTTATGCTGAGGCCTATCCAGTTGCTGCATTAGCTGTGGAAATGTTGCATTATTTTCTATTTTTCAGCCTACCACATAAACCATGGCCATCTCCCAATTAAGCCTGTTTTCTGTCAGCATCAGTATTGCACTCCCAAAAATCATAAAAATCAGGGTTTCTGTAATTCTTGAGAAATTATTCGCCCCAGGACACATTTTTATGTGCATTCTCTTCATTTTTCTTAATTTCATATTCCTTTTGATCACTGCTTTAGTCAGACCTGAGAGACTCTACAAGTATCTTGTTATTTCTTGTCCAAACACCTCGCTGATCACCTTTACTGCCTGGGCTCTGGAAGCTTTGCTGCCATCAGCTATAAGACCAAAATTCCCCACACACAAAGCCAAGCCTGACTGCAGTGGATGGCAGCCATGCCATGGCAGCAGTGCCCAGAGGAACACCCCTGGGGGCCTGTAGGACATTTCACAGCTGGAAGAAGCATGAAAACAACACAGAAGTCCTAGAATAAGCATCCAGTGTTGACCAGCCACATGGTAGAATCCCTCATGTGAAATGAAGAGTGTCCTGGAAAGCAAAGCCTCCTTTCTACCCCAACACTAAAGTCTGCAGAAGAGCTGCTTCTGCCCAGAAGCACCTGAGCTGTGCATTGGCTGGAAACTGGGTTAATATCTGGGGCAAGTATCACCACATGTTTGCCATGCTCCCTCTTCCTGAAGCATCTGCTGTTGGGTGCAGAGATGAGTCAGGGCAGACCTTTGTTCTGACCCAGTCCTGCTGCTCTTCTGCACTAATTGCATCTGCAATCATACCCTGTCTGCTTGGGCTTGAGCAGCAGGCTGCATCCTGCAGAATTCCTTTTGTTTCCTCTTGGACACTGTGCCCCTAATGAAATCCTCAACTTATCTACCATCAGATGCTCCCCTCTCACCTGGGAGCCAGCTCCTGGTTTTAGCTCTGGTGTAGATTTTCATGCCCTTCAAAGATCCATTCCCTATTCTGAGTACTGCCCACATGCAGTCTCTTTGGTGAGCCTTCATCCTGCTCCACAGGAATAATTCCCTTTTGCTTTACAGCCTGCTCATTCAGGTTGGATGCTGGAGTATTTTACTGAACATGTCTTGTTTGCATCCTTTCTCCTTAGCCTGGCAGCTGGCACCTGATGAACTACCCGTGGCAAGAAGAAACATGCTGTAACAATCAGAGGGGAATCTGGAGGGCTCTGGTTCACTCCTCCTCAGAAACAGATGCCCATATTCCTTGCACATTAACCATAACAGACAGCCTGCACATACTGATGTTCTCAAGCCAGTGCTGGCAAACTGCAGGCCTTAGCCGTGGCTGCTCACTTCCCCTGGAGATCCTGGCATGCTGGACTGGAAGGAGAATGAGGATAATATTCCCCCTCTGCATGTAAAGAACAAAGGGGAAGGAGAAGACCATACTCCTCTCCTTGGCTCCCTCTGTACCTAAAAACTGGCAGGGATTAAAGTTCTCTCCAAGCAGCTCACACCTGCACACGCCTGCCCATGCTGCTGCCCACACGGACAAGCCCTCTGGGGAGGAGCAGGGTGGCAGTGCCAAGCAGCCCCCCAGCACTCCCACACTGCCCTGCCCTGCCCAGCACTCCTGCTCCCTCTCTTCCCAGACCCATCACCACGGGCTCAAGCAGCTGAGGTGCCACAGCACTGAACCCCTGGCAGATCAAGCCTTACTCTTCTGGATGTTTTTCCTCCCCAGGGATGTCCCATCTTAGGTTTGAAAACCAAGTGTGAGATGAGGAGGAACTTCTCTGGAAAGGAGCTGTGATGGGAAGCCAGGGCTGCACCAGCAGCCAGCCCCCCTTGCACAGCCATCACTGGGTGCAAGCACCAAGCTCTGGGCTCTGCTGAGGGCTCCCCATTTCCTCTCTGCTGGAGCTGTGGCTGCCTTTCCCTGCTTCTTGCCTCTAGCTGTACCTTTAACATGTGTGGGCAAACCCAGGAGCTTGAATGCAATTCGATTCAAGGCAAAGGTGTCGAGGCACGTTCTGTTCCAGAGAGAAGGAAAGGTTGAATTGCTGGGGAAAGGCCAGACTTGGGCTGCCAAAGGTGAGAGAGACCTGGCTTCCTGAGCTGGCCATGTCTGGGGTGGCTTGTAAGAGGACCCAGAGAGGAACCAGACAGGATTTGCTCTGCCTGGCAGGCACAGGGGCAGAGGGAATGAATGAGGTGGGGATGAAGCAAGACCCTTGCTGCCAACAGTTCCTTCTACAAGGATGCCAAAGGATGTGCAAAGAGAGTGAATGAACCTGCCTTGGCATTCCTAGGGTTGTTTCTTTGTAGGTGCCCCCTCTTTCCTTCCAGGTGGGAGAACAAAGATCTTCCCCCTCCATTCAGATAGAGCATAGAGTGCGTGGCAGAGCTGTGTTTAACACACGTGCACACACATCAACAGGGTTTCTAAGGTTATCTGACAACTTTCCTCTTCTCCTTCCTTGCTCTGCCCCCTCTCTTGCTTCTCTCTGGGCCCTGCTCATCCTTGCACAGCCCCTTCCATCCATGTTACACCAGAGGAAAGCAAAGTCCAGGTGGTTGTGGCTCCTCCCAACTCCCCACCAGCCCCCCAGAGAGCAGGAGCTGGGCTTGTTGACCTGAACCCCAGCCTTGTGGGTGCCTCTGTATGGGAGTCATCTGCTCGAACCCTTTTGTCAAGCAAAGCCCATGCCCATTCCTGCACATTCTCTGCTCGTCTCCCATTCCGCTCAGCCGGATCCAGCAGGCAGCAACTCCCAGACTGCTCTCTTGCCCAATGCTCTGTGGGGTTGGACATCCATCTCTCCTGCCCATTTCCCAGCCTGTCTTTTTCAGAGCCCAGGAGACTTCCCAGGAAATGCTGGAAGGGATTTTCTGCCTCTCTCTACTGGGGTTTTCAGGAGCCAGAACAACTTCCCAGTATCTCCAGATCTAAATCACCAGAGACATGCCACAGCCAGTAGCCAACCCAGCTCTACCCCCATCTCTCTGGAGTGAAGTCAACCTTCCCCCACAGCTAAACAGGAGGCTCTGCTTCCCACCTCTTTGGCAAGCCCGTTGCTCACCCACAGGCTAGTATCAGCCTGCATTCTCCTGGCCCCATCAGTCCCTCCTTCCCCTCTCATCCACATGTGCTGGGAAGGGGCAGGCACTGGGAACTTGGGGTTACCAGGAGACTGCCTGTAACCCCTTCCTAGAAGAGCAAGGGTGAAAAACATGAGCACAAATCAAAGGGTCTCAGCTGCCTGCCTGAACTGATTTATAAACAGGCACCCCAGGAATGGGATTGCCTGTGGAGTCAGAGTTCTTGCCTGAATACCTCCAGTTTGGTCCTGAGTTGCATCAGAAGAAATAGGTGGGCTTCTTGTAGACTATTTAAGGGATCAGAAGTAGCCTGGCAACAGAAATTTTTCCTCCTTGCAGAACCCAGAATTAAACTATGTGCTGCTTTGGAAATGGTGACCATTTGAAAAATAATATTAATTTTAAAAACAATAATTAAAAACCTCCTACTGGGTTTTACTCATTTCCAGTTTCACTCATGTTGCTCATTTCCAGTGCCTCCGATTTCTCCTGATCCTAGTGATGACAAGAGCCATTCCAGCACAGGAAGGCATTGACTGACCAAGTTCTTCAGCCTTTTATTTACTTTCTTATACACCCACAAGTGGCCAGGCTTCGATTCTCTGAAGAATCAGCCCTTTGGCATTCTTGTAGACTCATCTACAGTGATAATCAGCACAGATGCCCTCAGCAGGGTTGAGCTGTTTGAAGGAGGGAGTGCAGATTTCTTGGGGGGAATCCAGTGAATGATCTCATGCTAGAAAGGAAGCCAGAAATCACCATCACCACCAGGCAAATCATGGTGCTCACTGTCAACTGCACAGACAATCCCATGCTCTCTGCAGATGGTCTGGGGTGCCTCTCCACCTCTCAGTCCTCCCAACACTTCCACATTCCTCAGCTTTGATTTCTTGGCAGAAAGAAATCAAATCTGTCACCACTGTGACAGTGCCACTGTACCACCAAACATCAACTGGACATCAGACAAGCTGGCCATAGGGTAGAAGAAAACTAGTTCAGTGTTGGAGTAGCAAAAAAAAACACCCCAAAGAGGGTGGCACAAGCAAGCACTGTGTCACTGACAAGGCATGTGTGGTGTGGGAGATACTGCTGGGCTAGAGGCAGATCATTTATCTGTACAACAGTCCCATCCTCCCACTGTCCCTTCCTTGTCTTTCTGCCCTCGGGGTGCCAGGGCAGCCTGGTCATCACCCACAGAGTCAAGTACTGTTCTGCAACCCAGATATTGTCCCTGTCACCCTGTCTTTCCTCAGCTGTGGGACAATCAAGATGAATTTCCCATTGCTTCTTGCCACAGCCACCAATTTCATGCATCTCATCTGATTATTTTTGCTCCATTTCTTTGTCACTCACAGGCATAGCCCCAGCACCTCCATTTCCCTTTCCAGTTCCACCCCCACCTTCTGTCTGCTCCCAGCTACAATCTCTGCCCACCTCCACCCACAGCATCCCACAACACTGCCTACCTCACAAGGAGATTTTCAGCCCCACGTTCATCCCTCACATCTTCAGGCTCTCCTGGGGGGCATGGAGCCACCTGAAAAGATCTGCTCCTGTGGACATAGAGCAGCCTGCCCAGGATGCCCTTCTATGACTGGGGAGGCAAGGGACTTGGGATAGGTGCCTGCCTTCAGTGGGAGGAACTGGGATCCACAGGCAATGGCTTTTTGTCTCCTTGACTGGAAAGCCCTGTGGGACCTCCTACTCTCCCTACCAGTTGCTCTTTCCAGAAGGACCAAGGTACCCTTGGCTGAATGCAGTGCAGCTCCTCTTTGTTTCTGTTCCAAAACTTTGGAATACCTTCGCTCACTGCAGATTTCAAATTTCTGAAAGATTTGTAAGACTGCAGTAAATCACAAGATACAACACCCAAATGGGGCTTGAATTATCATCACAAGCATATTAAATGTACATCCAAAAAAGAGAGGGGACTGCTCATCTCTCCGTGGGTACAATTCCCTGTTGATGTGTTTGGGTACATCTCTTGCCCCCACCCCACATATTTGTATACCAGGGCATGAATTCATCTTTGAAGGCTTTACAAGAATGTTTAATCTTCCTCTTTTAAGTGTTTCCATATCTTTTCTGATCTCGATTAGCAGGAGTACTCCCCCTTAGTGCCATGAAAGGCATTTATGCTCATACATGGAGAAGAGCACAAACCGGTGTTTACTAACTCCAGATCTATTTCTATATAAATATGTTCTGCATAAACTCCTGCTTTAGCACCTTACCAAGATGTTTTGACATATGTGTGTGCTTCTGTATTTATTCCATGTACCTAAATACACTCATTCTCTACATGCACAACTTTGTCACCATTTTCTCTGTTGCTGGAACCTCTGCCTGCTGGCTGCCTGTGTTGTGAAGTCCTGGTGTGTTTTCCAGGTCACTCTTTTTATTTACACCACCTACCCCTAGGTTAACACAAAATGCCCAACCAGCTTTGAAGGCAACTCCTTGATCCTGAAACCAAACTATCCACCTATGTTCTTTCCCTTAGAATTAACTCTGCCTTCAGAATTGGGTCTCATCAAAGGCCCTGGCACAGAGCAGACTTTCCCCCACCTTCAGTTTACTGTCTCTTGAGCCTCACACAAGTCCACATCTCTCCCTAAAAATAAAATCAGCCTCTCACACTCAGAAAGTTCAACTCCTTTGTGTAACCACCTGCTGCCATTTTGCCTTTCCACTCTGTTTACACAGTCCATGCGTGCATCAATCAACAGCAGAAAAAGATTTTGGCTGGGTACATCCAAGTTCAGAGTTTACAGAGTACTTGTCCATCTGCTGCTCATGTGTCTACTGAAAACCCATGCTCTAATTGTCTTGTGAATGCTGCTCCATTCCTGCTGTGCCCATGCTGTCCTTTTTGTCCTCTCATAAATTTGGACAGATATACTTTGGAAATCACAAACCACAAGGTGATATAGAGGGCCCTTTCAGTGCTGCTGGCACTCAGATAAGCAGCTTACTTTTCCCTGTCCTTAATGATCTCAGGTATTTAGAGGAAGGAGGTAAATCAGAGATATCAGAGCTCATGAGAATCCACTTATTCTCCCTGTTCTGCCAGCAAACAAAGCACAGAAGAATTTTAAATCCTGTGGGTGAGAAGCAGATGTGCCACCCACGTGCACCCACGGGCTGATGTCCACACACACATCCTATGCTGGTGTGGAGTGGACCACACTCACTCAGGGGCTTCAGCTCTGAGCCTCCTGCCTGCCCTGCTCCCTGAAGGACTCCAAGCTCTGCCTCAATGCACATGGGTTTGGGAACCAGGGCCTGTCCCTCACTTTACACCAGCCTTGGCCCAAGGCACCTGGGTGTTCTGCTTCCCACAATTCACAACCAGATCTGCCCAGCACAGTTGTCAAGCACTCTGCTTACTCCTGAAACCACATCTGCACACCCAGAGGGGAATGGGGCTGTGCTAAGGACTGGCAGGGAGTGCAGGGCAGTGTGTAAAGTATAATTGCCTCTATAACCAGCTTAGGGAGTATTAAGAGGACAGTAATAGCAATCTGGGCCCCTTTAAGGATCAGCCAGTGCTGATCCACATCTGAACACCTCAAGTTGCCAGACTACCCAGCAGAGCATTGACACAACGGGGTGTGACCCCAGATGTGGCCACTCTGGGCTCCTTGCACCCTGGGGCTGCAAGCCTCAGGTTCTCCAGACTTTTAAACTGGATAAAAACTTTGCTCCAAGCTGATCTGAGAGCTTATCTGCATCTGCTGATGGGACAGCCATGGTTCCTGTGCCCTTGCACAGCTCCAACTGATGCTAAATGACAGGGCAAGGGGTGGCTGATGGGCAGCAGACAGACAGCCCCACCAGCAGTGTGTTGTGTAGCACACCTTTCCCTTCTGCCTGTGAAAGCAGCACAAAAGAGAGAGGGTGCAGGATCTGTCTCCTGCACCTAGAACAAGACATTACATTAAGGAGCAGCATGTGCCCTGCATGGTGCTCCCACAGCATTGCTCAAGTGGGACTCTCAGCCCAGCAAAGCCACAGCTGAGGTACTGGGATATCTGAAGAATTACTCCTCCCTGGTTGTGCAACACCTGTGTGATTTGTATAACAGCAAACTATTGCCCAACAATCAGATTTAGGCTGCTCAGAGTCATCCTATGTACACATATACCAAACCATGTCAGTATTGGCCTATATATATATTAGAAGATCTCAACCATCCATCTGCCTGCATGGCTGCAAAGCTTGTGCTGAAGCTAACCAGAAGGATGGGTTTCCCATGGTCAGTCAAGGAACTGGCTATTTTTCAGTTCCTGCTCTCCCAGTGCTTGGAATGCCTCATTTCAGAGGCAGCTCAGCCACCTGAGGCACAGACAGAGCCTTGTGTGTAAGCCTTTAGCTTGATTACCTTTAAAAGCCACCTACCACCCAGTCACCTCTTCTAAATCTTAGTACCAAACCCTCCCCTTCAACCTCACTGGGGCGGTGATGGTTCACAGTGTTCATTTTCTAGTGAATCCCTGGTACATGGATCTAGACCCTTCCCTATCCAAACATGGGCAGAAAAGGTTGTGAGGAGAGACCAGACCAGAGTCTGGAGGAGGTGTGAATGCTAAATGAGAAGATAATTTAGGCCAACATACCAACCTAGGCTTCAAACCTCAGCCCAGAGTGAGTGCCCTTGCAGAGCCCATTTGCTGGCACTGCCCAAGCATGAGTCAGCCAGGCACAAACCTTCACACCAGAGCCTGGAGAGGGGTCATGTGGGCTTTACAGCAGAGCTTCAGGCACGTTGTTAAATCTCCAGGAAACAAAACCCAGCAAACCCTTTACTCTGGGTGGTACCCTGAGGAGGTGACTGCTGCTGGGTAATTGTCTGGTGCCAAGAAGAAGCTCCAACATCAGCACGGACCTGCTCCCCAGGTACCCCCATCTCCTTTACATCTACATCTCCCCCTTCTAAACTGCACCAGGGGAAATTTGGACACATTCTGTGGTGGTTACAAGAGCATGAAGCAGCCTCAGGGCATGGTCAGATGGGACACATTGCAACAGGAGCTCAACGCCTGAAGGAGAAGTTCCCCACACGAGCCCTCTTCCCCTCATATGGTGGCTCCTGCCTTTTCCTGCTTCCCCCAGACGAGTCCCAGTTTGTCCCGAGGTTTGTTTGCTCTCCTTGTTTATACAAACAATAATTTTGGATGTGGTAATGACAGAACTGTAGCAACATGCCTCCTTCCCACCTCCCATTCTCCATTCAGCAGCACAGCGCACAAAGCTGCTCACTGCCATAGCCTGATTGCTTCAGGTCCCAGAAAGGACCAAGCTCTTCACAAAACTCACCTCCCAGCTTTCTGCTCATGTCCTCTCTTAATCCCAGGTCCCATCAGCAGACCTCAGACCCCATCCTGGCCATCCCTGCAGCATGTCCATGGAAAGCTTCCCCACAGGCTGCTGTGCTCCCATCACCCTCACTGTGGTAGCAGGGGATGAACTATCTCAAGGGCATTTCAGGGTTTCACCTGATGTATTCCATGTGTCTTCCATGGGCCTGCCCCACACAGGTCTAACAAACCATAAACAAGATTCTTTCGGAATAATATTAGTGACCATGTTTACAGTCAGCAGTTTATAGGAAATTCCCTACCCACACCTATCAACATCAGATTTATCATTTAGCTTTCAGGGCTGTGATTGGGACACTTGATTTCTGTGCCAGAAATACATGAGCTGCAGGTCTCTTTTCTTGCCCCAGAGATGTCTATCTCATATTCAGACTCTGCAGTTATTGATTGTGTGAATTACTGCACCACCTCACAACCACCTCAGCACCTGTTGCCTGTGTGTGCACATCTCCAAGAGGTAACAGCAAGAAGAAGGTTCCTGAAGGATGGTAACACCACCATTAAGGAGGCTGGGAGCACTCTTCCCAAGCCCAGGAATCAACAGGCCATTGCTTGGTAATAACTAAGGACTGCTAGGCCAGGGGGGATAAACCCTGATGCATGAAGGCACTGAGCTGAGGCTGATGTGACACAGCATGGGGACATACCAGTGAGTGCACCATTTCTGCCTTTTTGGAACAGGTTTCCAGATCAGAGACAGCTTTGCTCTTGTCCAGATCACTCCTCGAGAAGACTGAATGGTGTCAGCAGCAAGGTCCCATGATCCCAGCCAATATTCCCAAGGGAAAACTCAAGTCAGACCCACAGCCAAGCAGGGAGCCTGGGCAGCACCTCAGAGCACACCTCCTGGGCTGACTGTGGACCACTACCCAGCTCTATGCACCAATCCTGCTCTTTCTCTGAGTGCTCCCAGGCTGCACTCACAGGAGGCTGTTGGGTAGCTGGGCATGAGGCTGCTCTGACCTGATAGGGACACATTTTTGCAAGTCCCATCTACGCAGATACTCAGGGAAGTGATCCAACACATCAGCTTTCTGAGGAACCCAAAGCAGCCTCACCCTCAGCTCCTAGCTGCCAGAACCTGGTAGGAAAAGAATAATTTTGCTCCAAGTGTACAATGGTCACCATGCTACAGAGTGCACCAAAACAGACAGGTCAAAGAGGAAGACTCACCAAGTGACTTTCTTTTAAAACTGATGTCATTGCCACAACTTATATTTATTCCATTCATTCTTAAATTAGGTGCCCTTAACTTCTCTGGGCCAGCTCACAGCAAATCAGACCACAGAAAGTGAAATAATACAGGAATGGGACAGCACAGTCAAAGCTCAGACCCCCAACTCAAAATGCCACCCACTGTCTGTTAAAGGTGACAGCTGAGCAGGCTGGATGGCTCCGTACCAGCTCCTCAGCTTGGAAAGCTCCAAGCCTCTAGCTCCAGAGATTGGCTGTGGGAATCAGCAGAGATCAGCCCAGCACCAGTTCAGAACATGACAAAGCGGATGTCCTCTGCACCATGGCCATGTCCCAGCTTGCCTGAAGCATCAGCTGAGAACAAACCACCGGGCTAGAGACAAGCTGCAGCCCATGCAGTCAGAACAGGACAGGCACCAACTGCTCTCCACTTTGGAGGACAGACACCAGGGTGTCCTGCAAACCTACACGAGAGCAACCAAATGCTCCATCTCCACTTGACTCTTCCTCCTCTGCAACCCAAAACCCGAGTGTTGCATTGCAAAGTGTCCCAAGTGCAGAAGGAAGGTTTCTTTGCTTGATGAATTCCCAGCCCCATTCTCCTCTCCTCCCATTCCCCTTCCTCCTGGCAGCAGGCAGGGCTGGGTAAGCCACTCCTGGGTGATTCACTCCTCACCAGGCAGAAATGCTTTCTTGGATACACACAGCTGGGCACAGGGAAGAGGCGCAAGTCCTCTGATCCGAGCTGAATCACTGCGCCCCGGATGAGCTCCTGCAAGCAGGGACAGGGCTCCCACGGAGGTCGTGGCAAGGTGAGTATTGCAACAGTACCACACGTGACTCATGGCAGAGAAAAATGCAATTTGGAGCAGGAATTGGAAACATGGAGAGCAATCTGACAGGGCATAAAGCGGGGGTGCAAGTCACAGAAGCACCCAGGTCTGTCTGAGGGTGAAGAGGAGAGCCCACACTTGAAGAGCACAACAAGAGAGTTTGGGGAAGGGGTGAGCAAGCCCACCCTGGGAGCAATGGACACCTTGTTATGCTGAAGAGGCTGGTGCATATCATCTCTGGCTGAGCTTAAGTGGAAAAGATCCTGACCCAGTCACAGGGCTGGGGACTTTTCTTCTTTTTCAGGAGAGGATCTACCCAGAGAAGTCCACACATGAGCAGGATGGTCACCCCAAGTTTGGGCAGGATGGTGCCAGGGTGCATCTTGCTGACCTCCACCATGGAGCTGGGCTGTGCAACTGAGCAAACCAACCCACAGCACCTTCTTCCTCTCCTCCCCGGGTCCCTGGGGCAGCTGGGGCAACACCTGCATCCATGCCCCAGCACTAAGCCAATGTTCCCAGAACCCAGATGCCTCTATGGCCACTGCTTTGGGTAATTCCAGTTGCATGCCCTGCACTTGCCCTAGAGGATAACAGAATTTTTCCCACACCCATGTTTTCTTGCTTGTCCCTGAAGGCAAGGCAGCCTTGATCAGCATTTCCATTTTGTGTTGCAACAAGACACAAGCTCCCTGAAGTCAACTGTCCCAACAGCTTTGCCAGGAGCAGCAGGAAAAATGGGCAGAGGTTTCTAGTAAGGTAACAAGGCTTTCCCAACCCCTTCTAGGGAATGCATGTCCCTAGTCTGGGGCACAGCCTGGTCCCTACTTCCAGCCGGCTGCAGCCGAGGGGAAGGTATCAGCCAAAAGCATCAATGCTGAGATGACAACAGTCGTGATGGAAATCTAGCCGGGCATCCTCCAGCATCCCTCCCAGCCAGCTGGATTTCTTCCCGGGGACAGGAAACAGGGTGTCCATGAATCATTCTAACCCAGGCGAGCAGCAGGGCTCCCCCCGTCTCCCTCTAGTGACCGCAGTCCTCGGAAGGTTTCAGGTTAAGCAGGCGGGATCATCAGCTCAGGCTGCAGCTCCTCTGATTCATGGGGCCCTAGGACTTACACTGCCAGAGGGCAGAGCCCACATCCTTCAGGGAACGCCTGAGCAGGACTGTCCCAGACCGGTGGGAGTGCTCATGTGTATGACAGCAGCCTGTCAGAGCAGGGGCAGGGTTATGAAGCCACAGCCCCATTGTGCAAGGTGCTGCACAAAATGGAGACCACAAAAAAAAAAAATTAATAAATGTATCTATATAAATAAACCAGGCACACATCTCCACTGGGAATTTCTAAAAAATCATCACCCTTTGGGATGCAAAGCAGCTAGGCCTGGAGAGCAGCTAAGCATCGTTATTAAATAAATTAATTAGCTCAGCAGAGCCCGCCAGGTACTGAACACTTTCCACTTCCAAGCAGTTAAATGAGTCCGTGGGAACAGAGGCTGTTCCACACTTGCCAGGCAGTGTGAGCTGCATTTTAATGGCAATGCAACTTCTGCAGCTCTGCCCTTGCAAGCAGAGCTGTGTCCCCCCAGGAGGGGCCAAGGAGCCCCCTCGATTCCAGGGGCCACAGCCACCTCTCTGTGAGCAGGAGATGAGGTTGGTGGCAAAGGGGTGTTTGTCCTCTGCACAGCCCAGAGCTTTTCCCCTGCAGGAAGCAGCAGGTCTGGATCCAGAGCTGCGGTCAGAGGGAACCAGGAGCAGGGCTGGGCAGGTGAGGTGTGCAGGGATGAGCATCACCTCCGAGAGCAGCCCCGTGCTTTGCATCACCTCCTGCTTCTGTAGGCAGGCAGGATGCCTTTGATCCACTCCCCAGCCCTACCTCACCGCCTTTAAAAACCAACTTTCATCACCCTGGGGTCTGGCAGGAGCCAGCGAAGCAAATTCTCCTCTCCCATCCCAATTGCAGCCGTCAGACGACACTGGCAGGCACAGGTCTGGCAGGCAGCATGCAAGGCAGGCAACGGGGCAGCTCTGTCCACCCAGACAGACACCCAAGTGTGGGGTTGGCTTTGAGCCCTGATCAGGAGATGGTGACCCAGGGGCAGGTGTGGGTCAGAGGTTGCCAAGAGTAGGGAAAGAAAATGGAAAACAGGAGCTGGGGAAGGGAGGCAGAAGGTGGAGGAGGTGAGAGAGGATTCACCTTTCCTCCACCCTCCCTGCACCTCCACCTCCAGATGTCGTGCAGCAAAATGTGTCCAAGTCCCTGTCCTTCTGCAGCAGCTTTCCTAAAACTCTAGGAATTTCAAGGGGACTATAGAAAAGCAGCTGAAAAACACCACCACTGCTCCAGCCTCCATTCTCAAAGAGGGTGTTCACTAGGGAAGCAGGGAGGTCGATCTTTGTTGTAAGAGGAAGTTCACAATTACAGCACAAGTCATTACTGGAAAATGAAATTCCCTGGCATGTTGCAAATAAAACCTGAATTCCCCAGACTGTTGTAGAAGACAGCCCACAGCATTCATTCCAGGACCCATTTGAAAGGGAAAACAAAATGATATTTACGATGCCGGAGTCAGATAAAAGTCGGTAAGAGAAAAATTCCAGGAGGACATTTCAAACAATGAATGTTACATCCAGAATAGCACAAGATTCCCTTGAAAAAAAGAAGTCCCCAGTGAACATGCATTGCTGACAACTCCTGAAATTAAATCCCTGCACGCACACACGCAAACCTGTAATCTGAGCAGCACTATTGCAAAAAGCTCCAGAGAGCACAATCCTGCTGCCTCTTCCTCTGCTTAGAAGAAACAGGGTTATTCAGGCCCAGAGAATGTTTGAACAGCCCTCATTTTTCACCTGTGGGCAAAGGCAGCTGTTTTGCAGACAATAACTATGTTCAGGGTGTGGGGCTGCTGCAGCACACCAGAGGCAGGGGCTGTGCCGTGGTTACGGCTCCAGGGTACCAAGACTGACCCAAAATCGAGTAGCCAGTCCTCTTCCCACCCAGCAATGGGTAACCACTGAGGCTGATTCCTTACTGCACTCTGATTCCTGCCCCAGATCAGTCCTCAACATTCCCCTCTGGGCTGCCCTAAGAGGGGAGCCTGATGCCCCCCTCCTGCCTGCCCGTGCCACCCCATCACCACATCACCAGCCCTTTCCTCCCAGCCTCCTCCAAAGCTGCAACAAGCTGCAGGAGCTCCCTGATGGGCTGCAGAAGCATCTTGTGTCACCCCACAGCTAAGCAACCCTCAGGTTTGCCCTGACTCGGGCAGGATTAGGCAGAGCTGCTGCCTGGCTGAACTGCCCAGGTAGGACTCATTATTCCTGCCAAGGCTCTGAAAAGGGACTTGGTTTCAAGGATGATTTGATGTTTCTCCCTGCACACGCACACAGGTCTGTAGCTCCCATCTGGCTTTTTTGCAAGGTGCCTGCTACCACTCGTGGGCAATGATAAAAATTGTAGGGGGACAAATCCAAGGAAGCAAGAAGCAAAAGCCAGGCCAGTCAGCCAAGCCTGGGATGCTCTGCAGAGGGGCTGAGCCCTGCCTGGGTGCTCATCCTTGCCTGAGCCCAGGCAGCTGCTCCAGATGTTGCACGTTGATTTGGGAAGCCCCAGAGTGGCAGCTGCTCTGCTCCCCTTTCAGACCAAACCCTGGGTTCTGAAGAGCCCCTGTTAGTGCCGAGGAGCCACGTGTGTGCAGGCATTGCTGGAGGGAACAGGTTGCAATACCTCACTGCCTCTCCCCAGCCCATCTTGGCTCGGGGCACGCTGGCAGCTGGGAAGATGCAGCATTGAAACAGTGACCTCAGGCCCTGCTTTGGGAAAGCAATGTACTCGAGGAAGCCCACACCAAGGAGTGCCATGCTGGCCTGGCCTCCTCATGCACAGACTCAATTCCCACAGCCAAGCCCTTTGCCAAGCTGCAAGCAGCAGGACAGAAAGCAACCTCCCCCTCTTTTCAGCAAACTTCTCAGTGGGGTGTGATCTGGGTTCAGGGGCCTTGCAAGAGCATCTCGAGTGCCTCATCCCCAGGCACAGTCCCTCAGGGCTATTAAGCCACCAGTCTTCCCCAGGACAAAACAACAGCTTCAAGCTGGTTTCACACACATGCTCCAGCTTCAGAGCTCCATACCTGTTCCTCTTTGCCCTCTGAAATCCCCCACACTCCTTTCTCAAGCAGAACTTTCCTCCACTCCTCAGGACAGCTAGCCCCACTGGGGGAGCCTTACCTTATCCTTCTTCTGCTCCAAAACCACCACTTCAGTTTGGCTCTGGTTCCACCAAACCACTATCAGAGAACTGATGGGCAATCTCCCCTCCTGCCCTTAACCTTAATAACCTCCTGCCAGCTGCTCTCCTCCCCATTATCAGGCAGCAAACTCCCACCTGGACCAGCCCCCAGCCCCATTTCCCCTAACCCCTTCTCTGCCAGCATGACCCCCGCCCAGAGGTGATGAAGGCAGATCCACACCAGAATGGCACACATCAACCTGACCTCTAAACTTTGGCAACTCAAATAAAAAAAGGTTCAACAGATAAACCAACCCCCTAGGTTTACTTCAAATGCTCAGTGCAAATGAACACAGTTTGCAAAAATCAACACTGTCTACTGCAAAAAAAAAAGGAAAAGGAAAGGAAAGGAAAGGAAAGGAAAGGAAAGGAAAGGAAAGGAAAGGAAAGGAAAGGAAAGGAAAGGAAAGGAAAGGAAAGGAAAGGAAAGGAAAGGAAAGGAAAGGAAAGGAAAGGAAAGGAAAGGAAAGGAAAGGAAAGGAAAAAGGAAAGCAAAAAGGAAAGCAAAAAGGAAAGGAAAAAGGAATTGAAAGGAAAGGAAAGGGGAAAGGGGAAAGGAAAAAGGAAAGGAAAAAGTAATTGAAAGGAAAGGAAAAAGGAAAGGAACAAGGAAAGGAAAAAGGAAAGGAGAAAGGAAAAAGAAATTGAAAGGAAAGGAAAGGAAAAAGGAAAGGAACAAGGAAAGGAAAAGGGAAAGGAAAGGAAAAAGGAATTGAAAAAGGAAAGGAAAAAGGAAAGCAAAAAGGAAAGCAAAAAGGAATTGAAAGGAAAGGAAAGGGGAAAGGGGAAAGGGGAAAGGAAAAAGGAAAGGAAAAAGGAATTGAAAGGAAAGGAAAAAGGAAAGGAGAAAGGAAAAAGGAATTGAAAGGAAAGGAAAGGAAAAAGGAAAGGAACAAGGAAAGGAAAAAGGAAATGAGAAAGGAAAAAGAAAAGGAAAGGAAAGGAAAAAGGAAAGGGAAAAAAGCCTGGTTTATGGGATGGCTTGGTGCTGTCAATTGGTCAGAAGCATGTCAAGTATGTAGCCAAGTACAAAGCTTGGAGAGTGCCTTGAGCTCACAGCAAAGCCTCCTGCAAAGGACTTGGTGCTGTCAAAGCACTGGAGAGGATGTGAGTCTGGTGAGGAAGGAGCAGCAGTGCCTGGGGCTCCTGATACTCATCGGTCCCAGTGGCCGAGGTTGCTCAAGCTCCGGTTCAGCGGCGCTGCTGGGAGCGGGGCGGGAGCACCGGGCAGAGGAGTCACGTTCACCCCCTGTGCTGCCTCCAAAACACTCGCGGATGGTTTGGAGCAGGATGCCAGAACCACCCATCATAATGCACTTTTTATCTTTTAGTCTTTGCTATAATCCTTTAATGAAGTAAGTGGAGCAATTAAGTAGTTTTTTGCTTTTTTTTTTTTTTTTTTTTTTTTTTTTTTTTTTACGTGAGCATGCATGAAAACGGAGATGGGTATTTTTGCCCTTCAAACACTTAATATGATAATTAATGCAAAGACCCTCAGCTTTAAGGATTCTCCACACCTCTCACCCAGTCCTTTTTCTGTTTATCTTTCTGGCAGACTGCCTCTCATTCATCCTAATGAAGATCGACCCTTCTTCTTGCTCATGCTGTGCCCCAGCTGCACCCCAACTGAGGCTGGAGACTCAAAGCTGCTCCAGAGCAAAAGTACCAACCCAACATCAATAGGAGAGAGCCCTCTCATAGCAGAAAGTGTAGAACTTTCCTTTCTGGGGGAATTCAGAGGGGATCAGGACATCAGGGCAGAGTCAGCTTCATAAGCAAAGCCCTGGCACCATGGGGTTGCCCTACAGCCTTCTCTGGGCCATGTTGCCTGGTGTCACAGCCAAGCAGAGGTTCCTGTTGCCTTCATCCAGGTCCATGCATGGCTTCACTGCACACAACTTTCACAGATTCAAGGCAAACCAGAAAAGCTGTGTTCGGGGGGGATGCTGAAGGGACATTGTATTTGCTATCCATAACATATCCAGCCTTTATCTCAAGTGGCTGAGAAGATTCCTCATGCCCGGTGGGAAGGATCTGCTGGATAGGATAACAACATAAGCACCTTCAGCACCTCTGAAAAAACAGAGGGTTTGGGTCTGTAAGAAGAGGTTGAGCAGGCTTGCAGTCCCACGGCAGTTCTTTGGTAGCCTGAATCTTCTGGCCCCACCAAAACTCCTAGTTTTCAGGCCCCTTCTCTGTTCTTCTGCTCCTCTTCATCCACCTAATCCCTGTCCGGCTTAAAGTATTTGTAAGCATAACTGAACATCTCTGTGCCTCAGTTTCCCCATCAATGGAAAGGTTCACACCTTCCACCACTTCCCTTGGAGGATGCAAGCACTGGGAGATGACAGACATCTGGGAGATGTGGTGGGCCCAGGTCAACACCCAGAGGTGCTCTCTTCCTTCTGCTCTTACCACATGTGTTTTACCAGGAAGACTTTCAGCCCTACAGATATCCTTACTTCCCTGCTCCAGCAATGATGGGAAGGAGCCTGGAACTGGTAAAAAACAGGAGTAGAAATCAAAGGGGAAGCCTCTTGGACATTCCTCCAAGTGCCTGGGCAAAGTGTGTCAAAGATGGGCAAAGTTTTACCTGTTATTCCATGGGCAAATGTGGCTTGCTTGAAAGCAGTCAGTGGGTCACTGGGGAATCCCACATGGATTGTCCCACCTGGGCTGGATGACATCCCTCAGCACTAAGAATTGCTGTTTGGGTTGGGGTAATGCCTCTGCAAGCCCCATTTCTCTCACTCTGTTTTAAAAGAAAAAAACCAACTTCCTTCTGTCATCAAAATGCATTTCCTGACACAAAAATGTCTTGGCAAATGCCCTTTGACTCATTGGACTGGCCAAATGGATCTTCTGCCTCCACGGGAACTGGCCCATCCTGTTTGTGAGCACAACAGCCACCCCCAGCTTTGTGCCAAAGGCTGAGGAAAGCTCCTGCCATTGTGAAACACTCCCTGCCAGATGTGGGTGAGACCTCCTTCACATCTGGATAGCACTCAGCCATTCTGAGTTGTTCTCCCAGTTTTTTGTTGCCTTGCCCCAGGGCAGGACAAGCCTTGGAGATAAGGCTCTTTAGCCATTTCCATAGAGCAGCCCACCAGCTTTTTGTCTGGTTTAGGAAATCCAGAAGGAAGGTAATAATAATCTGAAAAAAGCAGCTTCACTTTTGGGAAACAAGTTTGCCTCCTCTCCTTTGATACCCTGTGAGAAATTGGAGGGAGTTAGGGTAGTCCTTTTGTTCAGGAGTAATCTCCTCATGGAGATTTGGGCTGCTACTACTGTGTCCATTGTTGGCCACCACCCTTTCCAATGTGTTGGAGACCCTGTCTTTCTCCACATGACCACACAAAGCCTGTGGTGATTACTGCCAAACATAACAGTCAATAAAGCTGATGACCCTTGCTGGGTTGTCCAGTTCAGCCAAGGTAAATGCTTTGCCCCTTGGGCTGCTGTACAAGATGCCTCAGAAATTAGGGAAACTGCTCCCACAGCCTCCCTGGGAAATCTCAGGGACACACCATCCATCAGTATTTTGCAGTCTGAGACAATAGCAACATCTCCTGCTGCACTGGTACAAGCCCAGACACCGTGCTCTGGCTTCCTGTAAACAAGAGCTGTTTAGCTCTAAATTTTTTCTTTTGGCTCAGGCTCTCTGGGTTCAGTGAGGATGGTATCAAGATAATCATCACACGGATTGTATTCCTGGTACAAGGCTCCATTGCATAATGACACCTCTTTATAATGCCCTTGGAGCAAGGAAGTTCCAGACTGGCTTCTCCACCAGGCATGACTGGGCACCAAGCCGAAGGAGAGATGGTAGACAGGAAGGATCTGGAAGGGGAGCAGGAAAACCTGGGGCTGAGGCAGCTGGATAATAGAGAAACATTTACAGACTATGGAAAGGAGAAGAGGGTACAATGGATCCAGGCAGGGTAGAATTGTTTTCCCAAAGGAAGGCAAAGCAGGAGAGGAGAGGACTTCCTTAGGGGAAAAAAATTAGTGGTCCAGGGTTTTTCAGGCCAGACCAGAACAAACAGAAGTTATTTCAGTGCTTGAGAATTATCCTCACTTGGAAGGCTCCTGCTTCAGCTGGGCAAAACAGAGACTTCTGAGTGAAGCAAGGGACCAGACCGTCCCCTGCTCTGCTGGGCCTGACCTCACTGCAACTGTGCAGTGATGGAAAGGTGTGTCTGAGTTCATCCACCCACCACAGCCCCAGTTCCTTCCTGAGCAACAGAGCCTCAAGGAGGGACTTGATGGACCCCTTTCGCTGGAAGCCACCTTGCCTTGGTGGTGAAAAGGGATTCTAGTGCAGGAACTTCAGAAAGATTTATGATGCCCTAGGACATTCTTGGTGGGTGGTAACATGACCCAGTGAAGTCCTGTGAAGAGCACTAGCTCCTCAACTAATTAAGCAAGGAGGGTTAAGGAGTCTGTGATACAAGAGGCACTGGTCATGTAGGCTCTCTGGGAACATAAGGCCAGGGATGCTACCTCAGATCACGGAATCACAGAATGTTTAGGTTGGAAGAGACCTCTAAGATCACCCAGTCCAACCTTTGACCAGCACCATTATTTCATCCCACTGAGACAGGAAGCATCACCACATTCCTCAGGGATTTGTCTCTTCCCTGATACCCCAGCACCACAGGACAGTGAGCTCCAGCAGAGCAAACAGACTTCCAAGAAAGGAATCCTGATGTGTACCCACAGAGACTCCCTACCAACCTTTCCTCCTCAGATCCCAACATATCCTCCTCATATCTCCTCATCTGCTGTCAAGACACTGAGAAAGAAACCTTCTGCTAGACCTGGGAGTGGGAGGCTGTTCCCTGGGCACGCCAGCAAGGACTTTGCCTCATCCCCCAGCATGCTCTGATGAAATCACCCGCTCAGGTCTGGTGGGCACTTTTGCTTGAGGTCACTTCCCTGCACCTCACAGGGACACGGTGGCTCCTGTCCCTGCGCTGTCCCGACGGCCGCCCCGCCGAGCCCACAGTCACACTCCGGTCCGGATTCAGTCACCACCACCCCAGCCAACAATGAGATCAGCCATCCGGCACGTGGTGGAGACCGATTGGCTTGGGATGAGCTCATTCCTGCTCCGTGCAGAGGGGTGGAGGGGGAGGAGAAGGCATGCTGATTCAATAGCTCATCCCATGACGAGAGCTGTGGTCCAGCCTGTGCCCCCTTGCCTCCCGATGGGGTTCTGGAAGTGCCATGGAAGTGGGGTGATGGCACACCCTGGTAGACCCCGCAGGTGCATCTTCCTTGCCTTCCCTGCGACACCAAGCCTTCTCCTGGGGTCTTGCACAGCATCTCGCCCCATCCCATCAGGGTCCCATCTGTCTGTAGAGTGATGACATCCCCTCCATGGGCTGGCATCCCAGCCTTCTGTTGCACCAAGCTTCTGACTCTGTCCTGGTGCCAGATGGCTTTGGAAGCAGATGACTTCATCTCTTTTAAAGGGACAAGGGATCTGTCATCAGTGTGCTATGGGAAGCAGTGTGCATTGTCCTCAGTGAAGAAGCCAACGAGGAGAGCATTGGCACAGCAGCATTTATGATCCCACAAAGGGTCTGAAGAGACTTGGATTCCAGTCCAACACTGCCAACAACCTTGTGTCCTTCACTTGTAGCAATCCAGTGTGTTTGACCTGTCCCACACAATAACCTGTGCAACACCACAGCGAGTAGGGGACTGGATTCCAGCATGATCTCCATGCTGATGCCCTGCTGTGCATGGAAGGGCAGGAACTACCCTGAGTTCAGCCTCAGAAGTCAAAGATGTCTTAGGGGGGAGACCAGGAGTAGTTGACAAATGTCATCCACACATTTGTCACCAGTCTCTATCCCCAAAATTCTGCATGATGGGAGCCAAACCCACTCATGAATGCATTCCTCTAGGACCTCAGGCCATGGTAACCTGGAGATGCTCTAAGGAAATCTGTGTGAGTTTCAGAGTGGGAATCAGAGTGAGAATCAGGTTTACACAGTGAGATGGGGTTCAGGGCCTCTGAGTACCACTCCAAGGTCAGATGCAAAGGAAGAGATGGATCCACTCTCTGCCCTTAAGAGGCTTCTAGAAGATGAGAGAGATACAACCCAGCTGTCCCTCTCCCCATACAGCACCCACCTCACTCCCCCATGTGCTGTGCCCATCTGGAAGCTGCACAGCAGTTTGTAGCTCCATGGGAACCATCCTGACTCCTCTGAGCAGCTTCATGGAGGGTTATTATCAGCACCAGTGAAGGAGGTTGCAGTACATACAGGAGCAGGAGCCCATTCCAGTGCAGGGCTGGATCCTCCCCTCCCCCAGCATGCACGCTCCCTCTTGTTGGGGAAAATGCTGCTGTTGTTCCAGGCAGATAATCGCCCCTTCCCTTGCAAGTCCCTGCATGCACCCGTGCAACCATCCCCACAGAGCATTTCAGCACAGCAGATGCTGAGGCTCAAAGGCCAGACCCACAGACCAGCTCTCCTTTTGTGCACAGGGGAAACAAAAGTTGTTTGTCCCTGAAGTAGGGGGTCACTCCCCGACTGCCTCGGGGTCATCAGATCCCAGCACGATATTTGCTGTAGATATGGAGGGGACCTGACAATCAGGTCAGGCACCATAGGAGAGCAATGGGAGCTGGGACTGCTTCAGAAGAGCCAACCACAAAGCTGGTTGCCTGTCCTCACTGCAACAGCCAGATCGTGTCCATCCCAAGCTGGGACAGCTCACTTAAAAAGTGCCAGACCCTCAGTAGGGGTGATCAAGGGGGTGGCACCATCAGATTTGCTTCTGAGGGCTTGGAGAAGCCACATCTTGCCAGGATCACCCTGACCTCCAGATCCATGGAGGTAACGCTGGCTCTGATGGGGCTGTCCATAAGCAAGGCCAGGAAGAGCACATCTTCAGGAGGATGAGCTGGAAGATGGGCCTGCAGGCATGTATTCAGGAGACAGGCAGATCAGGTCCCCAGGGCAATGAGTGGGTATAGCCACTGGCAGCAAGGCCCCTGTAAGTGTTTCTTGTCGGTCCAGAGAGGCTTGTGATGAGTTCCTCACCCTAGTCTGAACAGGCTGCTGCTCTGCAAAACTCTTTAAGTGCAGCTAACCCACAGCAGAATGTCTTGGCTTTATCAAATGGAGATCTTGGGTGGAACCAGGAAATGAATCTCTCCTGGTGATTAGGGAGAAAGGATCATCCCTGCCAGCCAAGTGATGGAGCTCTGACATTCCCAACATTCTGGAAAAAGCTCCATTGCATCTGACAGGAGGAGATCCTGACAGCAGGATGTAGTGGTGTGAAACATTAATACCAGCTCATGAAGCCTTTGCTGGCTTGTTGGAGTGTCTGAGTGGGGTGAAGCAGCAGTGAGGCCTTCATGCATGGCTCCTTCCACCTGTGATCCTTTCCCTTCCTGGATTACTGGGATAGTAACTGATCCAAATGTGGTCTAAGAGTCCGTGATTTCCTTTATATGGAAGACAAGAGTCCATCTTGGTGTCCCAGCCAAGTGTAATCTGAGGAGATTGGGGTCCCATCTCCAGAAATGGAGTGCTGCTTGCCCCAGTGCCACAATTTAATTAAGAAAGGCATTCTTTCTTACTACACCATCTGGTACCTTTGAAAAATAGGAAGGTTTTTAGACAATTAAGTCCTCCTTTACTTAAATTCCCAAAAAGCCTCTCAATTTATTTTTTCCATCTTCACTTGCTGGCCATGTATGATGCTTCTCTATGCTACAGCCAGGGAGAAAAATCTTCTCTGAGAACTGAAATTAAGTCCCCTGAAGCAAACAAGACTGGTACCTTGTCTTCAATCTGCTGGCAATGAGGTGGGGTTGTCAGCAGTTTCTGCACTTGCTGGGAATTGTTAAGTGTTTTGTAAGGGGATTGGGTAATAAACACCCCTAGCTTATGCCCAATTACCTGATTCATGGCACTTTCATGACCACCAGCATCCTCAAACAGGATTTCATCAGCAAAGCACAGCAGAGAGAAGGGGCTGAAGGCCTCTGCAACCTCCTGGAAGACCAATGAGACAGCAGAAAAAGGAGAGATGTCTTATGCATGACATGATCTTTCTTGCCTTCCTGAGGAATCAGCATTTCCAGCACTGCTGGCTGAGAGCTCACACTTTGCTGTGCTGGGTGAGGCCAAGTCCCCAAATCTGACATCTCTGGGGTTACCTGCTGCTCCTGCAGGTGACAGGAGCACGGCACCTGGCCAGTTGTGAAAAGCTCCAAACACAGGGAAATGCTGCTTCTTGTAGCAATCAGCTGATGCCCTGAAGCCAGAGGTTTGCTCACTTCTACCCTGGCGTGTCTAAATATAATACAAGTATTGTTCTGAGCCCTGCCTCAGCCCCATGGAAATCCAGTCACCAATACCTGATTTTCTCGCCTTCCACAGCTGGGAGAAATAGAGCTGCACGAAGGAACTTTTTCTTTCATTCCTCCCAAGTGTACCTCCCATTGCCATTTCTGACTGATCACCCGTCCTCCTCCCAGAAGACGACCTAAAGAGGAGGAGCTCATTTGCAGTTGCAGGGTATTATTACTTTTACTATCACTTTTCTAATCCTTCCCTGCGAGTTCTTCTACAGTCATCTGACTGGATCAGCTGGAAAAATGGACAAGCTGCACATGTAAATGCAGCTGGATTTCTGCCTTCTCATTCAGTTCAAACTATTTCTGAAAGCCCATGATGAGCTTGAAATCAAAGTCATTGTCCAAGTGGAGTTAAGATGCTGTGAGGGTAGCACCCAACATGAACATCAGTAGCACAAAAGCCAACAAATCAGCTCCCAATCCCTCACTGTCCCAGGGTGACCCCAGGTAGATCCTTCAGTCCCATCATGCTGTTCAAATTTCCTCTCTCATTCTTGGTCTAAACTGTTCATCAGATTTAGCTTTGAAATGCTGAACAATTTTTATTCCCTCCAAACTGCATTTTCTGGTGAATTTACCAGATTGCTCTCAGTCACCTCCACTGACCTCCCAAAGTTGTCCAATATATCATGGGTCAATGTCTTCACATCTTTTTGGATTCGGACCATGTAATCACATGGATTTTCCCACTGATTGGGGTCCTGTGGTTTAATTTGATAGTGTCAAGTTTCAGACAAGTTCCAGCCAAAGCTGCACGTGCAGCTGGAGGACTCATGGCCATTGTCCTGTGGGATTTGCTAGTGATAAGTAAGGTGCAAGTCTGCATCCTCAATCAGGATGTTAATTGGGGCTGCCCTCTCCTGTTCTCACTTCCATCATTGTCCCCTGCACAGAGCCTCAAAAGGAGCAGGTAGGCACCTATTTAGACCATTTAAAGTTAAAATGATCCGGTCTTTATATTTTTTACTCAGTTGTGTTTTCTTAAAACTGCACAGAAAGCTCATTCATCATTTTGTCTTCTAAACAAACCACAAAGAGAAAAACTTCACCTAAACCTGAGCATTAATTTCCCACATTGAGACCTACCCATCTCTCTTCAACCCCCACTGTGATCTACAGGGGGTTATGTGAGTATTTACTGAGGGTTTGGGGGAAAAGAAGGAAGGGAGAGGGAAGGGGACTGGGACAAAGCAAACTGAAGCCACCCACAGGCTGCCATACCCTAGCCAATGTGACAAGGAAGCACCCAGGGAAGGATCCAGGTCCCTTCCCCTCGGTCCAGCCCTGATGGGATGCAATAGCCCCAAGTTTCCTGCTCTTGTTTCGACAAGAAAAATTAACCAGAGCTCCAGCACAACATTTAGGCTCTCTGTGCTGTCTCCCACTCTGTTCTCTGCCTTTTCAGGACAGAGACCACCTTTTCATTCTCTGTCTGTACAGCCCCGGGCACCCCAGGGCTTGTTGGCTGCAGCTGGGGTTTCTGGGGGCTCCCCCAGCACAAACAACAACAACCTTCAAAGTGCCTCTCCACACGCAGCTGCTCTGAAGGCAGATTCAGGTTTCCCCCACCCCCTTCTCCTCATCCCTCCTTGCGACACCCACCTGGCAGCTAGTTAAAAAACAATCTTTGGGTTTTTCAGGTGTGTTGGAGGGATTTACCTGACATATTCCACCTCCCTCCCCTACCCCCTCCCCCCCCCTCCTTGCCTTGCAGTTGAAGTCCTGGGTTTCATGGCAATACTGGTTAATCTAACAGTAAAAAGCTCTACAATTATTTGGCTCTAAGGCTTGGGTCCGTGCCCAGCTCTAACATAGACACACACACAAGTGCACCTCTCCAACACGGGAGCGGGCGATGCCTCTCCTTGTCCTTCTCCTCCTCCTCCTCCAGTCCGTCACGGAAGGGCTGGCTCTTCAGAGAGGGAGTTCCACCTCCTCCAACTTTCTCCCTCGCTGCTCTCAACCTGTGCCGCCGGAGTTTCAGCCAGCAAAAACCCTTCTTGGAAGAATTTCTCCCAACTTTCTCCTACGGTTTGCAAGCACCATGGACCCCCGGCAGCCGGCACGGTGCTGCTGTGGGCGAGGATTTCCAGGAGTGAAGGCAGAGAGGCAGTGAACTTCAGGAGAGAGCCGTCTCCTGTTGCAACAGGTAAGGCACGCTGCTCGCTGGTGTGGGAAGTTGAATCGACGCAGGGAGCAGTCTATACAGCACGGATGGAGGAAGGCACGGAGGATGCAGAGATTTAGTCACGAAACTGTTTTTGCACATCATTAACTTTTGCTGGAAACAGCCTTATGCTAAAGATAGGGATTTGGGATGTAAAGGGAAAGCTTTTCATCTTTTCCTCCCTTCTGGAAAACCTAGCATGGAAGGGTTATGGAAGGAGCTAGTAAAATCTTCAGCTGTGTTTGCACAGAGTTTGCATCTGGTCTCAGCTGGGAAATGTTATCAGGCTGCAGGCTGCACAAGCAGGTGGGCTCCAGGTATCAAAAGCAAAAGCCACGCTGCTGAGGGGGGGGGGCAGGCGAGGAGGGACCCGACAGGGGAGCGCTCCAGGTGTCTGCGTGGGGCAGGATTCCTGCAGGGAGCATGCTTGTGCTGGAGCGAATGGATGTGAATGGATGTGCGGCTGCAGGAGCAGGGATGGTGGCCGGCTGGAGCCTGGGTTGTTGGCTGTGTACAGCCTCACGAA
The DNA here is from genome assembly GCF_036169615.1 of Heliangelus exortis. NCBI lineage: Eukaryota > Metazoa > Chordata > Aves > Apodiformes > Trochilidae > Heliangelus > Heliangelus exortis. The sequence goes on along the minus strand of NC_092436.1, from coordinate 5,501,670 downwards.
CCGGGGTGGTACCGCTCCCGGCACGGTCCCTGTGTGCTCCATTTGGCATTTTAATGGTCAGCTCACACTGGGCTATGCCTCAGGGAACCACGTGCGTAGCTTCGATGCTGGTGTTTCCCCAGCCCTGCTTCCCAGTTCGGGCAGGAAAGAGCTCCGTGCCCACCCTGGTCCCGCTCCGTGATGGGCAGCAGAGCACGGACATAAAGCAGGAGCCTCCGACCCTTCCTCCTGCCAGAGCACATGCATCGACATAGGGGTGTTTGCATCGAAGCAACTTTGTTCCCTGTCGGGTACCTACTGGCAAACAGAACAAAATCCCAGAGCAAATCCAGTCCCAGGTCAGGGTATGGAGGAATTATTTGTTGTGTACATGTACAGCATGGAGAAAAGAGGTGAAAATACCAGGAGGGAGGCCCAGGCACTTGGAACAGACACAGTCCTTCCAAACAGCAGTTATCAGCTAATTAGCTTCCCCAGGGGAATTAAAGGCAGACTCGGTGGTGTGTAGCACTCCAAAGGGGCAAAGATCAGCTGTCACACGACTGGGGTGGCTTCGGACAAAACTCTTACAAGAAGTTGTAGCTTACTTGTGTTTCCTGCTGCAAAGGGCTGAGGGTTTGCAGGACGGGTAGAAACTCAGGCTGTGTGGTGGCCAGAGCTGGGGACGTTTTCCTGGGGCAGGCAGGACTGTGGCCGATGGGCTCCTGCTTCACCCAGGGTTTGGGTCCCTGCTGGAGGGCTCGGACTCACTGTGTCCTCCAGTCCAGCACTCAGAGGGTCAAAGAGCAACCATGAGAAGCCTATGGAGCTGCCACAGTTCTCCAGGCTGTCAGCTAAAGAGACATGGGAGGTTATCAGAGCCTCTGGACAGAAAGCAAACAGTCTGTATCAGGCCCCTGAGGAAGGCTTGGGCTGTCTCGGTGTTCAGGGAGGCAAAATCACCAGGTTGGCATTGTGCACCCTTATCGTCTCCTAATACGCAGCACACCTCTCCTTATCGAGAGCAGTTCAGGGACATCCGCCTGTCTGATAAATGCTTGGGGTTCCTGAGGGGCTGAGCAGGCAAGAGGCTTCTAACCCAGGGGTTTCAGTCTGTCTGCTGCTCCCCATCCACTTGCTGGGCTCTAAAGCACCCTGTGTCAGAAGTGAGCCCACCCGCCCTGCCTGCAGCAGCTCTGCTCCTATCCTGAGCCTTTCCCTTAGCCACAGCTTGCACCGTGAATTTATTTCAAATCCTACCACTCTCAGAAACCAGTGCTTCTCCCAGCCCTCCAAACAAACAAGCATCATTCATGTACGAAGGGAGAGTTCAAAGGAGGCATAACACCTGGAATCAAACATCTGTTAGAAACTAATGCATTTTGCATCCTACGCTCCTGCCAACTGCTCCAAGGCAAGTCCTAGAGGATCGTTCCAGCTACCTCCATGCTACAGAAATGGCATGCCCTGCTCTGCACACCTCACTTTGGTTTTTGCCTCGTGTGGAGTATACAAGTTCAGCTGCACCTCAAGCAGGAATGGGCTTTCTTCTGTACCATAAGCAAGCATAAGAGGATTAAATACCCTCAGTCCTTTTTTTTTTTTTTTTTTTCAAACTGGGTTGGCAACGTGGATGCTCCATTGTCTATTTGCAAGATGATTTGCTAAGCAAGCAATTTTTCTCTCAGCCACACTTTTCCCTTGGCAATGGGGCAGGTACTGGTTTACTAGCAAAGAATCTTTCTTTCCTAATTCTTGTAAGGAGCTCCAGGGAGGGGCAGGCTGCAAGGGCTGTTAGGAAGGTTCGTAGTTCAGAAATGAACAAGCAGCAGGTTTGAGACAAACCAAAGGAAGTCTTTTTCTTCTTTTTTTTTTTTTTTTTTTTTTTTTTTTCACACAAAGGGCATAATTAACTTCTGGAACACATTGCCACAGGATATTGCAGAGGCCAAAAGTGTACTTGGCTTCAAACAAGGTTTCGATCCATTTGGGATAGATTGCTCCAGTGGAGGTTATTAAATGAAACAGCCCAAGAACAACTGTGCCCCAATGCTGGAAAGTGGGAGAAGCAGCATGTTACACATGCCTTGATTTTTGTGCTCTTCCACTATCTGGGAGAAAGATAATAAAGATACGGTCAAGCACGGGTATCTTGATGCTCTTATGTTGTGGGACTATTTTGAGTTGACCAGGTTGTCCCTCAGATGGATGCTGTGACTCAGGCAGCCCGGGATAGGCTGGTTGTGCCATGAACAGATGCTCCATATGGCTCAGGGTGACAGGGACATCGTGTGCCCAGCATTGTATTTGGCTGTCACAGGTGATGCAAGCAGTGTCCCCACACAGCTGCCTGCTCAGCAGAGGTGCTGTGATGAGAGAGCACTCTGAAACCTGTGTCCAGCAGAGGCTCTGGAGCAAGAGGTAGAACCCAGGCAAGGACACACTGTGGCAATGAGATGAGCCTGGGCAAACGTGCCTGTCTCAGGGGTTAATCTTTTCCCCAGTGAAATCCTGAGCTCCCCAGGCTTTGGATCAGCTTGTGTGGCACTGTGGGAACAGCAGAGGAAGGGGCTGCTCTGGGCAGGCTTCCCCAGGGCAGGCAGGTCTGGGAGCTGAAGTTTTTCTATCACCTTGCAGGGATCTGTAAATGTTCAGCCTGCATGTCAATAAATGTGGCACAGCTATTGGCATCCTGGCCAGCCACCTTTTTACAAGAGAGGATCATGTGCTGATTATCTCATTTGTTCTGTCTTCTGTCTGTGTCCTTACACAGCCTCAGAACATAGAGGGATGGGAAGGAGCAGCACAAGGCAGGGCAGATGGAACAGAGGGATAGAGGCTGCAGGCAGGGCAGAAAGCTGCTGGCTGTGCTCACCTTCAGGCACCAGAAGGGAAAGACCAGCAGGCTGCTGGGCAGGGAAACTTCCCATCAGTGCAGAAAACGGTCTGTGGTGAATGAGAATTGCCTGGTGGGACAGAAAAGGGTGAGGGAGGAGGCAGAGGGGCCAGGGCTGTGCTGCAGAGCAGAGAAGCAGAGTGGTCCATGTCCTGCTGAGTGCCAGGGCTCCTCACCTGCATCCAGCAGGGCACATGGTCCCTCACTCAGGTCTTCATGCCAAGCTGCTCTTGGACACCTTCCTAACAAATTTCACCCGTCATAGGGTAACATGTATGATCCCTGCAGGGAATCACAGAAAGTGGATCAGAGAACTGCTGTCACTTAGCTGATGTAGCCTGCATACTCCTTGCAATCATCCAGTTTGAGTTAAGGTGTGGATGAGATCTCACGGGGTCAAAGAGATCAGGGTTAGACCCCTTCAGACACTGGGCAGAGCTGCTCCTCTCTCCAGGCTGGGGTGGGAGCTGAGCCTTGTCTGGACTCACAGCTTTGGTGGGTCAGATGGGAGCAGTGTGCTGGGATCTCTCAGGCTTTGCAGCATCTAAATAAACAGCTGTTTTGTGAGCAGCAGAATTCATGAAGCTTGGTTGCCTGGGGTGTTCTCTCTTGTGTGGATTCTCTGATGTCTAATAATCGGGTTGGGCTCACATTAGAGCCTTTTCTTCCAGCTGGGAGTCCTAATTTGGATTTCTCTCTTCTCTCCTGCTGCTTTTCACAAGATAGTGCAAACCTAGCTCCTTTCAAGTCTTTACCTATCTGGTTAAATTTGGCTAAAACTGTCCAGTGGATCCAAAAGGTATCAGAGAGGAATGACAACATGGTCCCACACACCAGCTTCCCTCAGCGGTCTGCAGACAGGGAAATGATTATCATTGCAAGATAATTTGCATCCCGAGCACGAGAAAAATGTATAAGGTTCAAGTATGAGTTTTGGCAGGAGTAAGCAACCAAGAAAGAACCCAGGATCCCTTGTGGGCTCTTGCAGCCTGTGCTGATGGTCAGGACACACCTGCTGGGCCAGGTTGTTTCCAGTGACCGAGGTATGTGGCCCGTGGCTCTAAGCCTCCGTGGGAGCTGAACCCCAGAGACAGCAGTGCTGTTCCCTCCCTGCTTTCTTGCTGAGCCTTGGCCAAGGAGGCAGTCAGCACCCCCCAACACATCCCTAATTATCTGTGCGAAGCCTCTGGACCACAGGAAGGATTTATCCCCCTGCTTCAAATAACTGGGGAGGGCACAAAGTGACCAGCAAGAAGAGACAAGCAGCTGCCTTTTCACAGGAGAGCAGAGGAAGGGGATTAGGAATAATGCAGAGGGATCCTTCCCTCTGCCTCTGGCACGAGGAAGTCAACCTCCCCAATGTCACACTGTTTCTGGGACAGGAGCTAGCAGCAAGAAAGGTGGCTCCATGAGGTTCCCTTAACCCCCAGGCTTCCTCCAGTGCCCCCACTGTGAGCTCGACAGCTCCAGATCTGCACAATTAACTCTTGCTCTAGAAGGATGTTGCAATGCCAAGACAGATAAAGATCACTGACCCTTCTAACTCTACAGGGAGATTCAAGCCTGTTCAAGTTCTCCTGGGCCTAGCAGACAAGCTCCTGGAGACTTTCAACAATGACAGAGAAACCTCAGCTATGTGACATACCTGAGCCAGACATAGGTGTTGGCAGCAGTACAAAATCAGGTTCTCCCTGTGTTCCTCACAGAGCAGTGGCCAGAAATGCACATTGTGGGTGAAAAGGTGACAAGAGAAAGCCTTCAGCTTCCCATGCAAGGTGATGCCTTGCCCAGGGACCGAGGACGGCTTGGAGGCAAAGGCACAGAGTGCCAGCTTGCTCCAGTAGAGGAGCAAACCAGGGCAACAGGTAGAGCAACAGGACACAGTCAAAGCCACAAGGATGGGGCAATGGGTGAGATGGCCGAGAGGGAAGGGGGGGGAAACACACAACTGCCTGGGGGAGGCCACAGTAAGGTGTCATAGAGGAAGATGCCTTTAGAGCCAGTCTGGATCTGTGCATCCAACTTGTGAACAGCTGGCAGGGTGACAAAGGTGGCAAAGGCATTCAGCTGTGTGTGGGAAGGAAGAGATGAACATCAGAGTAACTAAAGACTTCCCAGCTGCCCTTCCCATGGAGAAGGCCATCTCACTGTGCAACTAACCCCTGTCTGCAACATCTGCCTTCACTGCTCCATGGGCAGTGTCCCACCATGTTCTCATTGCCAGCCCTGCATGGTGGTCCTAGCAGAACCCCTTGCAGGGCCACTGGCCACCACAGACCAGACCCCAGGAAAGCAGTGCTGTCACAGAATGAAGCATTTTTTTTTTTTTTACCAACCTCTGCAGCAATGCAGCCTGGCTAGAGAAAACAGGTGTCCCAGCACCATTCCAGGTCTGCCAGCCTGGGGCCCAAATTGCCCCACACAAGTCCATGACACACAGGCTTCTCCCAGACACCTCCAAGAGAGCCTGTTCCTCCAAACCCCATTTAGAGGTTGCACCTGATGATCATCTCCTCATAGGGCTGTATCCATTCCACTCCAGGACCTGTGTGTGACCCCCTGCCATGCTGGGTGGTCCAAGCAAGAGTCATTGCTCTACCCACAGGCAAGAAACTCATTAATCCCATGGCTTTATGTCTGAGCATCCCCTAGTACAGCCCACCCTGTCAGCATGCAGGTATTTACAACCAGGAAAAGAGCTGAACCATGACATCCTCGCAGCACAGGATCTGGGCACTGCCCGTGGGCCAAGTGCTGTGTAACAGGAGCCCTGTTTCTCAGGTCACTCAGAGCAAGGGGAGACCTGGGTTGCAAAAGGCACGTGCAGCAGGTTTTAAATGATCAGCTGCCTTGCTCCAGGCTGTCTAGCGATCTGGAAACAATTTCCAAAGGTTCATTCATAGATTTGAAAGACAAAATGAAGAAGAAACAGCCTAGCTGAGCCCTGGTGGAATCTGCAAGTCCAGCAAAAAGCTGTACCCACATGAACAGCCCCAGAGTGGGTTGGTGCAAAACAGCCCTGCGAGCATCAGGCCTTTGAAAACCATCCACAAGCCCTGGAAAACCCTACATTGAGGAAGGAAAGACTGTAATTTCTGTGGCTCTTTTCTTTAGTTTTTTGGCTTTGTGTAGTACCTCCAGGATGCATTCTGCTTCTCTGCAAAACCAAGCAGAGATTGCACAACCAAGTGCAGGAGCAAGATCTCCAAGGACAGTACCAGCCACTAGCCTGGCTTCAGTATCTCATTCAAAAAAACACTGATGAGCTCATGGGAGTGGCCCTGTGCCATGGCTTGGGAAGGGATGGGCTTTTTTATTTTCCAAAGTCCGAGAAAACAGTTCAAAAAAATACCTCCCCATATAATTGAAACCCCATAAGCTCAGCTTTGTGAAAGACCAGTGAGGAACTCATGAATACTGAGCAAGGCACCCAATGGAAAAGGATCCAATTCCCTTCAGCACTGCTGCAGCAACAGAGAAGGCAAACATTAACCAAGCAGCCCAGCCCCTGCCCAGGGTGTACACGGGTTATTCCAGCACTGGGAATCAAAACATCTCCCAGATATGGCTCAACACCTGGACAAGAAACTTGCTTTTGAATCTGTGGCTTTTTCCAACATTACAAACCCAAGGACAGCTTTCTGGTTGGTCCTTTTTGGCAGGCAGCTGTAAGGGTATTGCCCCAAACTATAGCTGAACCCCTTCTGTACAGCTACCACCCAAGCCAGGACAAGACAGAGGAGAGAAAATGGATGGGGAGAGAGGAAGTGCATGAGAGAAAGAAAGAGAAAGAAAGTTAAGTTTGGGACATGTGCTGGCAAAATAGAGAAGATAACAATAAGGGAAGAGTTGTTCTTTTTCCCCCCTCAAAACTATTATTTTTCTTTAATCTGATCTCAACACTTTGGGCCAAGCCCCAACCACAGCCAGCAAGGAGAATGCTGCTCTTGGTGTGCTCAACATTCACCTTGTTTTGTGTTTTGGGTTTTTCTTGCTTTTAAATTCTCCTCTTGAAGGGAATGGAAAGGTGGGGCTGAGGCCACACCTGCTTCCTGGCAGGCTGCAGCATTTTCCTGAGATAGGGCTGATGAACACAGCAACCTGCACAGACCCCGGGGAGGGACCCCCCCTGCCATGCCCCAGCCGGCCGGAGTAGCCGTGCCCTGCACCGATCCCCCTGAACCACCCATCCCCACGGCCTCCCCACGCACACACTTTGAACCTCAGGGCTGTGTTTGTTTGTTCCTTCATTTCAAACCGACAGATTTGGGCACGTCTTTGACAGAGGATCACAATTTGGATGTTAAATTTAGACGCGGGCTTAGGCTCTGATTAGAGACACGCGGCCTGTTTACTCGCTCTGCTGGGAGCTTGCATCTACAGGGCTGAGGGTGAAGCCCCTCCAGGCTCTCTGATCCTCGCCTGGTGATTAGGAGAGGAGGCTGAATCACCACATAATGATGCCCTGGTATTTCCCTCACTCAGGAACATGCCTTACCTTCCTCATTTCGTCCCACCGATGGGCTTTCTGCAGCACATCTGCCTCCCCACATGCAGCCGTCTCCAGGAGGGCATCTGTGCCCAGGGAAGTCATGGAAAAGAGGAACAGAGAGTTTTCAGGAGTAGAAATAACTGATCCCATCAGATGAGAGACCAGATGCAGCTGAGGGTGTTTGAGTGTTTAGTGCTTGCAGCTGACCTGGCAGCTCTGAAGTGGGTCTGACCCTTGCCATGGATCATGCACAAACTGCTGTCAGCACAAGGACATGAGGCAGCTCAAAGAAACAGAAAGAACTTTTCCCCTAATCCACAGGAAAGATCTGTTGTGGGCACTGTTAATTTCACCCAGTTTCAGTGTGGAGATCCTTGAACTCCACTGCAAGGACTCTTGAGCTTGGCAGTGCTGCTCCTCCTTGGCAGCCCATCTCCCATCTCCCACCTCCCTCTGGGATTTTAAGTGCTAGTAAATTCATTTTATGATATTTTCATATTGTACACAGCTTTCCCATCCATGACAAGAGTCTCAGAGACCCACCTCATTTCTGCTAGTTTGTTATGCCCACCAGACATGGTCCCAGTTGGGCTTTCCCTGCCAGGGCAGTAGTTATCCAGATTTGCCCTCTCTTCAGAGCTCTGTGCCTCATTTGAAGCTCAACAGTTTGGGCTGTACCTTTCAATGTTACAGACCATTTCCAGTGGAAATGAGGCTTTTGCCTCATGCCCCACATACGTAGTTACTCTCCATCCTTCATAGTTAACTTCTGAAGCAATTGATTGCTTTTTTTTATTTTATTGTAATTTAGAGCAAAGCTTTTAGAAATATGAGGTCATGACAGGTTTTGCAGAAGAAATAGCTGGACAGAGGAGTAAAACCCTGCTAATGCCCCCTGCTAATTTGGAAAAAACCAGCAACCTAAGTCTTTCTTAGATGTCAGGAAATCTACAGGCAAGAGTGAGATTAAGGACATTCCAAGAGAGATTCAGAAGAAAGTTTTCATCTTGCTATATGCCAAAAAACCCACTCCTTGCTCAAGGTTATCCTCCCATATGGAATTGCTGGTGCCCAAGAAGGCATGTGCTCTAGCTCCAGCTTTTCTTGTGGTTGTGGAGTTCATAACATCTCTGCCTTGTGGGTTCTCTGATGTCTTATAAGAGATGAGTTCACATTGCCATTTCAGTGCAATTCAATTAAAAAGTCAATTAGACCAGACACAAAGCGATCAGCGTCATTAATTCTGCTGTTCATGGAATAACACCATGTTTTGTTGCTGTTTTGTTCTGCTGTCTTATTCTACTCTGAATTGTGACTTTTCCTGCTCCACTGTCCTAGCAGACACACATGCACACAGCATGCATACATCTTCTTTCCAGGTTCAGCAGTTGAAAATGTTGGAAGGGAGCAGCTCTAGGCAAGTCCCTACACGCTGCGAATCTCTTAAGCACTGCTAAGTAACATGCAGAGCTTTTAAGAACATGGTTTTCACCTTCTCAGAAGGAACAACACTCTTTTCTGGATCACCTAGCTCTGTCCTCCAAGATTTTCTTTCATTTGCTGTGCATGTGGAACTATGCTGTAGTTCCTAGAAGTGGAATAATATAATTATTAGAAAAAATAAATAAATAAATAAATAAATTTCATCCATTACAGCAAAGGCAAACTGTGTTGGCTTCTCTGTAAATTCTGATAGTTTTACTTCCCAGTGACACAGGCTACAATTTACCTTCAGATTGTTTCAAAGAGGAATCACCACAGCAGAGAGATTTTTGGATGTCTGGCGTATGTGTAACAGGGAAAAGGGGATTTGAAGAAGTATCAGATTTGCAGCTTTGTATTTATTGGTGATTAGCTATCTCAGTGAGAAAATACAGCACACAGTTGCTAGTTAGACTCAGATCATTTCTTACTAACATTTAACTTCACTTATAAATTGAACTGATTCTGGCTTTTAAGGAGGTGAGTCCTGAAAAAGTGTCTGGAAAAACAAGTCTTCCCTGTTTAAATTAAGAATGTGCCAAATGACTGGCAGGTACTTGATATATAATTTAAATTTAAAAGAGGAAGAAACAGTTCTAGATAAAGATCTCCTGGGATATCTAGGGGAAATATATGTGCCTATATTTAGCTTATCCCTGGTTTCAACCCCTAAATGCACACGCAGCAGCACACACTTTGCTTTTGAAAAGAACAAGCCTCCATCCTTTCACAAGATCTGCAAATCTTGCTAATGAAGTTACAGCCTTGCTAATCACGTCTGTGCTCTCCAGTTCCTTCTTCAACACCCCGTGCTCACAGAGACAAACTGTGGAGCTGAAGGTGTTCAGCAGCCTCTAGAGAAGGAAGCTGATGGCCAGTGGTCGTGGATGGCACATCTCCCAGAGGAATCCTGACCCTGGGGCTTTGCCATGAGAAGGGAGGAACTGGAGAGATTACTCAAAGTTCTGAAGGTGACATGGTCAAAGTGTTTTGCTAGAAATCTGCTCTCTGAAGCAAGGAGCAGGAAGCAGCCAGGCTGTGAGTTGAGAATTAGAATAATTTTGTGATAATTTTGTTTTTTAAATTTTGCCTTCTCTAAGGGCAAAACCTGAAGGAGACAACATGTACATGCCTGATCCAGCATGGGAGGACAGGCTGGCACTGAGGAAGGAAGGAGATGAGTTAACCACATAACCAAAGGTCATGGTAGAGAGAGGCTGAGCTCATGAGGACTTTTGTCCTTACTTTAACAGAAATCATCAGTGTCCCTCCTTTAATTCTGCAGGACCCAAGGAGACACCACACCATGGAAGTCACTATCAAGAGGCACTTCCTAAGTGTAGCTGTTTTCCTGATGCACTGTGTGGTCCACAAGGCAAGCTGTGAGAAAGGCAACACTTCTCTGCACTTCACCCACTTCTTCTACAATGCCACTATCTATGAGAATTCAGCCCCCAAGACCTATGTGGAGAGCTATGTCAAAATGGGTATTTACAAGACAGACCCTGAGTGGGACATCAGATACAGAATTGCCTCTGGAGACAACACAGGTCTCTTTAAAACAGAGGAGCATGTGATTGGGGATTTCTGCTTCTTGAGAATAAGAACAAGGAGCAGCAACACAGCACTTTTAAACCGAGAGGTTAAAGACAGTTACATGTTAATAATCAAGGCCACAGAGAGCAACTTTGCCCATGAAGCCTGGGCCAAAGTTTTGATCCACATTCTGGACAGAAATGACTTGAAACCTCTCTTCTCACCCCCCTCCTACAAAGTATCCATCAGAGAAGACACTCCTCTGAAAACGGTGGTCACTACGCTCAGTGCCACAGATGCTGATGCTGGCCAGAACTCTGAGTTCTACTATGCCCTCAACAGCAAGTCTGACCTGTTCACTGTCCACCCCACCACGGGGGCTGTTATGACCACAGGGAGGCTGAACAGCACCCATCGAGGCAGGCACCATCTGCAAGTTTTGGCTGTGGACAGAATGAGAAAGATCACAGAGGGGAATGGCCTTGGGAACCTGGCTAGTCTCATGATCCAAGTGGAGCCATCTGCCAGGAAACCCCCCGTTATTTCCTCTGTGAAGGTGACACCACCTGACTCAACTGAAGATTTCCTCTATGCAACTCTGTCTGTAGAGAGTGGTAACTCAGAAGTAGGGATAGATTCAGTTGACTTGGTGGATGGAGATCCAGGAAGACATTTCAAAGCCATCAAATCCTACTTTGGGAGCACAGAGTTCATGATTGTGTCAACCAAAGAGGTCAACTGGCTACTTTACCCATTTGGTTTCAACCTCAGCCTACAAGCCAAGGACAGGAATAAGCCACCACTGTTCTCTCCTGTTAGAGTTATCCATATACCTCCTTCCAAGTACGTCTCTGCCAGATTTGAGAAAGAAGTGTACCGGGTCCAGCTCAGTGAATTTTCCCCAGCTGGAAGCCAAGTTGTTATGGTGAAGATCACACCAGCCTTCCCAAACCTTACGTATATTTTGAGACCTACTCCTGACAGCACAAGCTTTAAAATCAATCCTCACACTGGGCTGATAACTACAGTCAGAGCAATGGATTTCCGTGAGCAGTCTCGTTTTGCGCTCGAAGTCACAACTGTTAAGAGTCACACATCCACAAGTGTTGTCATTGACATCATTGACTGCAACAACCATGCTCCAAGTTTTAGTCAGTCTTCATACCATGGGGCCTTTGATGAAAACGTTCCTCCCGGTACCAGTGTCTTAACAGTAAGGGCTACAGATGAAGATGAAGGAGACAATGGCTTTGTCACCTACACCATAGCCAACCAGAACTCGGTTCCCTTTGTCATTGATCCCTATTCTGGCATCATTTCCACCTCCAAGTCAATGGACTACGAGTTGATGCAGAGATGGTACCACCTACGAGTGTGGGCATCAGACTGGGGCTCACCCTTCCGCCACGAAACGGAGGTGTACGTCTCCCTCACCCTGAGCAACGTCAATGACAATGCTCCTGTGTTTGAGAAGGCAAGCTGCAGTGGCACAATCCCACGGGACTTTCCTGTTGGGAACCCTGTGGCCACAGTCTCTGCGATCGACAGCGATGAGCTGCAGCGTATCAAATACGAAATCAAGTCTGGCAACGAGCTGCGGCATTTTGAACTCAATCCCATCTCTGGAGTAATATCCCTTAGAATATCTCTGCGAGATCTCCCTCCTGAACAGCCACTTTTCTACTCTTTGAAAATAACTGCAACAGATGGAGAGAACTATGCTTTGCCAACATCTGTAAATATCACTGTGGTCAGCCAAGGGCTCCCCGTCAAAATGCAGTGTGAGGAAACAGGGGCCCTGAAACAGCTGACAGACACTATCATACACTCCATCGAGTCTCAAATTCAAGGCCATGGGCAGGATGATGAAACCTCTCTGAACTTGCACCTTATAAACCATAACGCTCCAAAGTTTGATGACAGCTTTCCACGGTCTATTGATATCATAGAGACTGTTCCCATCAACTCAACTATTGCTGACCTTTCGGCTGTTGATCCTGATACTGGTTTTAATGGGAAACTGGTCTATGTGATCTCAGATGGAAATAATGACAGTTGCTTTACCATTGATCTGGAACTGGGTCTGCTTCAAGTCCTTTCTCCCCTTGATCACGAACGAACCAGCTTCTACATTCTTAACATAACTGTGTACGACCTTGGCACACCACAAAAATCATCTTGGAAGCTCCTGGTTGTGAATGTGTTGGATACCAATGATAACACTCCTAAATTTCCACAAGGTGCCTACTGGGTGGCAATACCAGAACATGTAGCAACAGGGACAGCAATAGCTCAACTGAAAGCAGAAGATGCTGATATGGATGACAATGGGAGACTTAAATATTCTCTTCTAACCCCCACTGATAAATTTTCCATTAACAGTGTCACTGGAGAAGTGACAGTTACAGGCACCCTGGATAGAGAATTGTGGCCTAGTTACGTGCTAAAAATCGAAGCTAGGGACCAGCCCAAAACAGGCTACCAGCTGTTCTCTGTTATGGACCTCATTGTGACTCTGGAGGATGTAAATGACAACACCCCACAATGTCTCCCAGCCCTCAACAGCGTTAAGATCCCAGAGGACCTGCCAGTGGGAACCATCCTCCTGTTTCTGGAGGCTTTTGATCCAGACACTGGCCCTGGGGGTGAGGTGAGGTACAGCATGGTTAATGATGAGGAGATGATGTTTCATGTGGATAAGCTGACCGGGGCACTCCGGTTGGAGAAGGAGCTGGACTATGAGAAGAAGGACTCTTACAATCTAACCGTGCAGGTCAGTGACGGCGGGAAGCCCTTTCGCTCTTCCCTCTGCCACCTGGAAGTGAACATCCTTGATGTCAACGAGAACTTGCACCCACCACGCTTTGCCTCCTTTGTCTTCAAAGGCTGGGTGCAGGAGAACAGCCCTGAGGGCACATCAGTGATGATGGTCACAGCAAAAGATGTTGATAAGGGGAAAGATGGAGAGGTTCAATATTTCCTCCGAGAGGGCACTGGCCTGTCCGTCTTCCACATTGAAAAGGACACAGGTAATGACAGCTTGGTTTATTGGTGTACCTCCAAGGCTTAAGCTTCATGCTGTAGCTTCAGCCTGACCTTATGACCCAATAGGACATTTCTATAATCTTTCTATTTATCAAGTTTTATGCATTCAAATCTTTCTTGCCTGTGCTGGGATGTACAATGTGCGTCCCCGTATTTGGGGAGGAGCAAGCAGGGTTTGTCTCCTTAAAACGATGGAAAACCAATGTCTGTTCTCCCCCCAAATACTGAGGTCTTCCCTTTCACTTCTGTACCAAACTACCCTCCGCACAAGCAAGCCCTGGTCTGCCACACAATCTCACAGCCATACAAGGCTGATGCCACAATTCATACATGCAGCAAAGACCAGAGACCCAGACCGGTCTGGCATTAAGGATAAAGTGGGCTGAGTTCCTTAAATCCCTCACAAGCACTTTCTGTCTTTCTTCCAGGCATCATCCGGACAATAGGACCACTTGACCGAGAAGGAACATCTCACTACTGGCTGACTGTGCTAGCTCTTGACCTGGGAACAGTTCCTCTGTCTTCTGTGACTGAAATTTATATAGAGGTCACTGATACCAATGACAACCCACCTCTGATGTCCAGACCTGTCTTCTATGCCTCTGTGATGGAGAATTCCCCACCAAACACATCTGTCCTTCAGCTTGATGCCTTAGATCCAGACTCCAGCTCAGAGGGAAAACTGACTTTCCACATCCTAACTGGAAATCCTCAAGGACTCTTCACCATTAACCTCATTACAGGTAAGAAGTGACCCAACTCAGCATCTGTTTCTGAGGCTTCCAAGTGCCCAGAGGGTGTTACATATTCAACATAAGCAGCCCACACAGCTACCTTTGTCACACCTTTCTTCTACAGGAAAAGTCTCTGTCTCCAAATGTGTGGGGAGGCTGGGGATTGAAGCCCTGAACCTGGGAGCTGCTGTCTGTACCCACATGATTCTTAGAATGACACAAGTGTGCTACTTTTCAAAGCCCTGAACAGAACAAAGCAATTTCTTTTAATCTTCCCCCTTATAAACAGCTGCTCTATTGCACAGTCTAAGCCAGGAAACACCCTTCTGGAGGTGACTATCTGCTCCTGGGACAGACCAAGGCAGGACTAATAAAAAATGAATCCCACTGTGTTTAAAGGCTCCACCCATTCTCCAGTGCTATTAATGTAGTAAGTGTAGTAAGCCTCTGCTGCCATCTTCCTAGAGCATATCTTTCATCTGAGGATTAATTACCAGATCTTTCAGAGCCATCAAAAACCCACTGATGTTTTCTGTAAACAGCTTCCTCAAACTATCCCAGCAGGGCTGACATTGGGCCAGTCTGGCAGGGAAAGCTGTGCCGAGCCCTTCGCTCCATCAACTCCTGGGAGAAGAGGGAAGGGAGGGCATAGAGCCTGAGTATGGGAGAGGATTAATTGCATGACTTTGATCTCCTGGGGATGATAAAAGCAGTTCACCTACTGCAGCAGGATAGATGCATGCTCTAAGATGAAAAAGGAGCTGGGTGTATTGAAAAAGGTTTGGGCAGCTCTCAATTATGTGTTAACTGTGGTGTAATGGCTAGCTGGCAGTCCACTACAGCTGGCTAGGAGGGTGTTTAGCAAGAACTAGAGATGCTGAAACACTGAAATCCCTCTGGTTGCTGGAGATTTATAGAGTGTCTCTACCTGGCATCGTGTAGATACACTTGGACATGTCAGCTCTCTGGAACCACTGCTGTCCCATTTGTAATTACCTCCACTCTCAGAAGCTTCTTACCCAGGTCAGGGCATTGCTCTGCATCCAGCTTTCCCACATAGTCCCAATGACTCTGCACCACTCAGCTCCATTGGCAGCTTGCACATGTGCTTATCTCCATGGAAAGGTGGAGATGCCTGCAGAGATCACTACCTTTTTGATGGGATGTGGACCAGAAATAGGTACCAGGACACCAGGCTGGCTCCCCTCATCTTTTGGGCTCCATCCTGTACCCATGTGCCTTGAAGGAAATTCAGCCTTCCCTGTGCTGCAGGCAAAGCTCTCACCCCAGGGTGAGAGTTCCAAGGCTGCCGTGTCTTATGGTAACACAAGTGACACTGCAAAATCCAAACGTTTTGCTAACCAGACACCTCACCTCTAGGCAAACACTATAATTCCCGTATTAGACAAAAAACAAAAAGCTCTCTCAGCTGTGATTCATCTCCTACCCACCTCTCTGTGTAGCCAGGTAATTCTCATGTGTAGAGTGATAAGTCTGTCAGACCCTATAACAAGTTCATGCTGGAGGTCTCTTCCTTAAACCCTGAGCTTCGAGGTTGTTTAAGGACCTGCTTCCCAGCTTGATGAGGATTCAGCTATCTGTTGTTTTACTTGCATGTCACCCAAAAGAAGAAATAATTACCTGCAAACATTGGCATAAACTGAGCAGTGTCTACCCTCATGCTTACAGTATCTACAGAGAAAACATCTGCTACCAGTGCCAGAAGTTTCAGAGCTAAAGGCAGCTTATTTGCAACCCTGTAATATTTTCATTCTGCAGATGAGGACATTATAGTTGCTCTGTTAAGTAGAATAAAAGTATAATTTTGGTATCAACCTAGTAGTGCAGCACTGGAAGAGGAAATGCTGGCCTTTCAGTTCCTGGTCATTCACATCAGTATGGGGATGTATTTTTAAAAAAAAAAGAAAATAAAAAAGCTTAACCCAGTGCAGTTCAAATCAAACTGCTTAGGATTGGAGCAGCAGAAAAGAGAAAGCACTGCAGTATCTGAGTGTTATAGTCAAGTACCAGGGCTTATTCTGCATTTTTTTGTTAGGTTATGTCCTTTGTTCTTCAAGGGCAATAAATGCATCCCTTCCTTCACTGCTTGGAGGAAATGATCACAAAAAGACCCTGAAATATTTGAGCTCTTGAAATGCCAGAGATCCTGCCAATAGTCAATCCCAAATCCTATGGCAGCAAAAGAGTTTGAGTAGGCAGAGCTGCTCATCTGTGATGAAGTTGAATCTCTTGTCACGTTATTCAATGACAAGCACTGAAGTTTCAAGAGGAAAGCTCAGAGTCACACAGTTCAAGCAGAAGACTGGATAATCTGCATGTGTTGGAAGCTCCTCCAGTTCCTCCAGCCTTTGGATGAGAACGGAGGCTCCTATATGTAGAGAAGACTGTGACCAAGACCTCTTCTATCCCACACTGTCATCAAAGAATAGATAAGTCACCTCAGCACTGAAAAAAGCCGGAGCAGGAGGGGGCCAGTGGTCAGTCTGGGTCTCTCCTAGGCCGGGTGCTTCTGAGAGGAGCCCTGGGCAGAAGAAAGGAGGAGGAAGTTTGTTCTCATCCTGTGCACTAATAGGAATTAAGGTCCTGTTTTACAGACAGGCCTACACCCAGAATAACCCTGAAGAATAGCCCTGGATAATTATTCAGGGCACAGTGCCACACTATTGCAAGTAAGCTATTTCTCATCCTGGAGCTGGCTTGCTCTCTGTTTGATCCAGTAGTACCTTGGGACAAAATGAGTTGGCCATTGGAGATGTACCCAGAAAAGCCCCTTGACTTTTTCTCCTGAGGAATTGCAAGAAGACAGGAAGGGGATAATTGTCCCTTGGCAGGGCTTGGCTCCTGCAGCATCCTTGCACTACCATGAAGGGCTCTAAGCTCTTCAGTTCCCTGAAGAGGGTGGAGAAAAAAGAGAGGGAAAATAAATGAAAGGCTAATGAGAAGAGGGGATAAAACTGTGCAGTGAGATGAAAGCTTTCTGCCATCGGCGATGGAATCTCTCCAGCCCAGGCTGGCAGCTGGTGCAGAGCAGTGTTTGTGGGAGACAGATAGATAGACAGATACATGGAGAGATGGGCAGGTAGCAGGGCTTGGGGTATTCTGCTGGAAAGGTTTTCACCTTGTTTTATGTGGGGTTTGCAGTCCCTGGTGTGAAAGGAGTTCCAGTCCAGACAGGACCAGAAGGAAATGGAAGGCTGTGGCAGGAAGAGTGAGGATTAAGCTCTTCATCTTGCTAAAAGGCTCTTTGGAGAATCCTTCTACCTTGGACTACTCATCTCCAGCTCTTACCTAGTGCTTATTCTTCTGATCCTTCTCCTGCTGTGTCAGTGTCCACGGGCTTCCCCAGGATGCCTGTGGTTCCCAGCATTTCTGTGTGGAAGCAGGCACAGCCTGCTCTTCAGTGCTGAGGGCTGTCCTGCTGCTCCTCAGGGACCACACCACGGGTTCCAGCTGAGCACAGGGTCAGAACAAAGCAGGATCAGGACAAGAGGGGAGGTGGTAGAAGATGGGAGAAGGTGAAATGGAAGAAACAGTGCGACAACAGGAAGAAGATTTCAGCAGAACAAACTCTTCCCTTCTCAAACTCCTGTGAAAG
The DNA here is from genome assembly GCF_036169615.1 of Heliangelus exortis. NCBI lineage: Eukaryota > Metazoa > Chordata > Aves > Apodiformes > Trochilidae > Heliangelus > Heliangelus exortis. Next base: position 5,483,890 of record NC_092436.1, on the reverse strand, counting down.
CCCCAGTGCCTGCAAACCTGATTCTGGCTATTTTAACTATCTTAGATTTTCTTCCCTGCAGCAAGGGCAGGGGACCAGCAGCCTCCACCCCAGCATTTCTCTTGCCAGCAGAAGTTATTATTACTTTTTTCTCCCTGACAACAATGCACTGTTAATTCTGCAGCTCTTGTTCCAACATGACCAGCTTTTCTCTCTCCCCTTTCCAGGCAGCAAGCGGGAGAACTACAAACAATCCTTTCCCATTGCTGTGTGCAGGCAGGCTGGGAGAGCAGAGCTCATGCCTGTCTGTATGCAGGGAACACGAGGGATGATTTCTGGACTTTTAGATGGATGCAGAGCTTGGCTAGTTGGTCAAGTGCAATTAAGACTTGGCCATTTTGTTCAGTCTCTGTAGGACTTAGCAGAAACCTTCAGGGACACATACAAGAACTCAAAGGACACCCACTCAATCACAGGCCCCTTAGGAAAGGCTAGCTGGGTGTTTTCCAGAGGGGTAGGGACTGCACTGATCACTAGCACGTGTGTACATTCACACACAAAACACTCTTGTTAAAAACTAAGCAGGCACTTCCCTGGTCCTCGTAGGGGACAGCAGAGATCTGAGGAACTGTTTCCTCAGGCCACAAAAGCTGATGGCAGTTCCCCTTTAATAACAGTTTCCACTTCCATTTTAGCCCTCTGGCTTCACAGGGTGTATAACCAAGTAACAACAAATAACAAATATGCATTAATTCCAGCTGGCTTCTCTCAAGCACCACGTCCCATCCCTGTCTCCGCATCCCTGAGCTGCCGTGTGAACACCGCTGGCAGTCGGTGGCTGTTGGCAGCCACACAGCCCCACGGCTCTGGAGGGGAATCAGAGTGATTCACTGTTAACCACAAGAGCTTTCTGATCTCAAGGCAGAGTGGTAACAGGCTCTGGAGAAAGGAACTAAGAACCACAGCTGGGCACAGAGGAAGGGACAGAGGGAGATTGCCTGGGGTCAGAAGGAGAAGCCAACCCTTTGACTTGTGGCTCAACAGATGTGAAGCTAAACCCCAAAATGTCACCTGGTAAAACTCCCAGCTGGGATACAGAACTAGTCTGTGACAGAGAGTAGAGCCAGCTCTTAGTCCCCAGGAGATCTAAGGGTCCTGGAGCCAGAGGAGCTTTAAGGTCTTTTCCAAGCCAAGGCATTCTGTGATTCTATGATCTTCAGTAGCACAGGCATTCAAGAGAGTAATTAAGTTCCAGTTCATCTACCCTCATTGCAGTCCTTCTTTTCCAGCTCTAGAAAGCTCAGCTACAATCTTCTTTTCTTTCATTTTTATCATTAGGTCATGAAAGAATTTCAGGGTGTGGCCAGGCAAATCCAAATAATCACTTCAGGGTGGTTTAAGTTACCCTCCATCAGCTGGCATGCAGTAGCCAAGTGCAAGCAAGGTATTATTCTGTTGCAACTAATTTTGCAATCTGATAAACTAGAAATATCCCCAGTGTGCACACAGGTGCTGGGTGGCTCCACTGCCAGTGTCTTAACTACATGTCCTATGGGCTTCCTAAGCCAAAATTATGAACCATCCCATGAGGTAGCTGAAGTTCCCCTCTCTTAGCCAACCTATTGGCAATGTGGATAGGAGCACAGGAGGATTCAGTGAACCTCTGCTGCTTCTTAAGGCCTCAATTAAGAGGGCATTTCCATTCATATCAAGAGTTTTGCTGCTATTTGAGTCCTACAGCCTTTCAAGGGCCAGGGAAAGGTCCAAAAGCTCCTCAGCCAGTGTGCTCGGGCCACTGCTGAGTCCTCTTCACCTGCCAAGATGTCAAAAGGAAGATTAGGGAGAAGAAAAAGATTGCATGACATGCATGCACACAGAGTCTTCCAAATAATCTTGTCATAACACATTAAGGAGTGTTGATTTATGATTGTAAAGGCATCAAATAAATGTTTAGTGGAGCAGCTGGTGCCAAATACGAACAATCCCAGAGAACAAGTGGAAACAGTTAACAGTGGTCTTGTTCCAAGCAGCTGCTCCTCTCTCCCTCCTTCAGCTGCCCCATGTTTCCTGCAGCCATTTGAATTTTCTTCTGCCTATCATGCTCAGGCAGCTATCCACCAAAGTATGATACAACTGAAAACAATACTATTAATTAAAACATTTTGGCTTCAGACCAGAAATAAGAGTTGAGATGGGTTCACCAACTCTGATTTACAAGTCATTCAGGAGGCACGAGTGCTCACACCACTGCAGTGCCCACTGCCTCCTCACAAATGCTCAAACCACTGCAGTGCACACTGTCTCCTCATGCTCATCTTCCAGAGCATCACTGCTTGTGGTGGTCGGGAAATCTCACCCTGTGTGAGGAATCAGGACTTCCCTTTGTGGGGAGTGAACACCATGGCAACAGCAACCACTGGGAGCAAGGGTATGCAGGGAATGGACAAAAACATTCAGAGGTGTCAGGCTGAGGGACTGTCAGAAAATCGTGCATTATATATACAGTTCCCATCATCTGTAAAGCAGTTGTGAGAACTGTGCAGAGCTACTTTTCCCTGAAGATGATGAGTCAAGGCATCTGATAAGGCCTAATCCCAAACTAGATGTGGAAACACAAGCCTCAATTCCATCCTTTCCACACTTGCGTGTATTCAGCTTAGTCATTGACAGGCCAAAAAAAGGCAGTTATGATGATTTTGTTTAAACTCGAGTTTATTATAGCTACAATTCCTCCCTCCTGCATTCAGCCCATTCCCTGTGGTTAAACTAGAATGTATTTCTTAGAAATCCCTCAAGTCTTGCAGTTGTTGGAGCATTCATCTGTCTCTCAGCAAGGCTTAAAAAATATACCAACATTATTATCAACTTATTTTTAGCCTGAATGCATTTGTTCTCCTGGTAGAACAGAGGGTATTTCCCAAGACAGAAGACAAACTTTTGTCAAAACACTGTAAATTACTAAGACCAAAGTTCAGCACAGGGAAAACAGGAGTTGAGACTTGTTAAGAGGCCAAAATTGTGCCAGCACATGCAGAATGTTTTTTTACTTACAGGCATAAGAACAGTTTTGTTTTCATGGTCCTGCAGCCTTTCTCACCCACCAGTGATGTAGGCATCTGGGGGGTGTTCCCCCTCCTCCATGGTCCCTGTAATCAAAGGGGTGAGAGCAGCACTTCCACACAGGGATTCACACTGGAAGGGGACGATTTGCCCTTTGGGGGTGCCTGGCTTTCTCCTCTGAGCACCAAGGGAACCTGAAACAGGATAGGGGGGCTGGTGTGGGGCACACTGGGATTTGATCAGCCCCAGCTTTCCTTGGACACAGAGTCCTGGAGCTCAAAGGGTTTCTTTTTTGGCAGGTCTGATTTCTACAACTTCACGGCAGCTGGATCGAGAATACAAGGCTGAACATATCCTAGAGGTGGGTAACAATGATTGTAATTAGCTTTATTTACCTACAAGTGTATTAAGTCCTCAAAGAGCTCTCCTTGCAAGTTGGAGCACAGAGAAAGAATCTCATCTCATCAGCTCCCAACTGCTGGGAAACTTAATTAAATGGTGTGTGTTGCCCTAAGAGACAGCTGCAGCAGTACTGTGGGGTTTATTATTTCCTTACCGAAGACTGGAGTAAAAGGTCTGTTCTGGAAGCTGTGGGAATGCAGGAAGAGGACTGGAATTGTCCTCTAGCAGGAAAGATAATAAGCTGTGGGGGAAAGGGCAAGCCAGAGAAATCCACCCTCAGTTACCTCATTGTATCAGATGTTGCTGCAGTGCTGTGTGTTACCAGCCCCCATCCTCAGCTTCTTCAAGCTGTGAGCATTTCCAGCAGGAGCATCTCGAGGTGTTTCAGCCCATCAGGGTGACTGGGGAGAAGCCATTTCTCCCTGCAAGGCAGCACAGGCACAGCGAGGTGGGGATGGGTGATAACTTGCAAAGCAGCTGCAATGCAAACATTTTCAGCTGTGTGGCCCCTGATGCCCAACCTGACCCAGGTCCTGGAGCAGCTGCCAGCCACAGCCCTGCACACAGGTGCCTGCACAAGCCTCGCACAGTTCCAGCTACAGCCACCAGATTCCACCCTGCAGACAGGAGCAATACCTCTGAAAATGTTGAGATCCAAATGCAGACACCTCCCCAAAACCCTTGGTGTAGTGACTGCCCACCAGGCTGGCTGTGGTCCTCGATGGGTCACCAGGAAAAGCTTTGTCACCTCGTCCCTTCTCTTGCTGGCAGGTGGCTGTTTCTGACAATGGAGAGCCAGCCCTGAAGTCCACCAGCAGAGTCGTGATACAAGTCCTGGATGCCAATGACAGCCCTCCCAGTTTCCCCCACAAGCTCTTCATGGTGCAGCTCCCTGAGAGAGATGCTTCAGAGACACCAAGGCCAGTCTACAGGCTGATTGCCTCTGACCGTGACCAGGGCCAGAACAGCCAGATCACCTACACCATCGAGGAGGAGGAGGAAGGGATATTCACCATCAACCCCACAACTGGCATGGTGTTCTCCAGCAAAGCTTTTCCTGCCTCCGAATACAACATACTGACGGTGAGAAGAGAGGGAAATAGGGCAATAGGAAGAGATGGCAGGAGAGGGAAAGAAGGAAAAGGCTGCAGAAAGTGTGAAGATAGAAAAGAAAGGGATGGAGAAAATGAAGCTGTGGGAGGAGAGCTTGAATGAGACAGATTTGGGTTACAGGGAGAGAAACTGGGGAGGAATGATGGGAAATGCAAAAAGTGATTAAAAACAAAAGATAAATGTAAAATTAACTGTCCAACCCACGCTCAGAGATTAACACAGTGATCTGCAACCCCATATGGATGTGGACCTAAACCTGAACAGCTTTTGGGTTTCAGCAGTGCCTCCATTTGACAGCTTGACAGGCCATGGGGCTCAGGTACAGATTTAAAGCTCTCCCACACTCTGTGGGAGGCTTGTGATCCCAGTTTCTGCTGTGGATTGAGCTTGGCAGATGTTCTTGATGGTCAAGAGAAAACTGGGTTGCACAGCTCTAGCTCAGAAGCAGGCAGAGCACAAGCCACAGGGTCCAGATTTGTTTCACAGGAGTTCGGGTGCATTTGGAACTGAAACTCTTGGTGGGTGGGGGAAGCAGCTTCCCACGGGGCTCCTGTAGGCTAAACCAGCCTCCTCCCTGACTGCTTGTGCATTTCCTGGCAGGTCAAGGCAACAGACGGCGGCAGCCCCCCCCTTTCCTCCCACGTGCGGCTTCACATCAGCTGGGTCGCCCGTCCAAGCCCTTCCTCAGAGCCACTCGCTTTCGATGAGCCCCATTACAATTTTGCCGTGATGGAAACGGATCCTGTGAACCACATGGTGGGAGTGATCAGCATTGAAATGGGCCCCAGCCAAGTGTGGTTTAATATCACAGGTGAGACACCAAAATTAAAGCAGGGCAGCAGTGTCTGGGAGCGCTCGCCCCAGCTCCTGTGGCTCTCGGCGCTCGCATGCCTGAGCTAATGAAGTTGTTGTTTGCTTTTGGTGGAGGTGAGCTACAGGGAGAGCTTTCTCACAGACAACAAAAGGCTTAAACAGCCAGAAACAAAGCTGCCTGACCAAGGGCTCCGCTGCCAACTGCAATTATCTGACACACTTTTTAAATGACATTCTGGGACTTGCCGGTGTCTGAGGTATTCTCCAATGTCACATGAAAGGCAAGGAATGCAAGTCCCAGCTCTTCCTGGGAATCAAGTGACATTGTTGGTTATGGTAAAATAGCCTAGGAGGATCCTGGCTGGGTCATGCAGACACCCCCCATCTCTCCCTCCAAGCTGAGCCCATAATCTCCAACAGGGAACCAAGAGGGAAGGGTTCCTCAAAGAGCTGGTCTGACTTAACTGGTGGGGTTCTCCTATCCTCATGGCGTCCCAGGGATGACTTAGACAATGAGAATAAAGAAGCTTTAGGGCCTCCCCTAATAAACACAATGCTAGAGCAGAGGGGACATGGGCTGCCACCCAAGGGGATTGTCAGGCAGCACGTGTGAGGACCTGGTCCTGCAAACGGGTGCCGTGTAATTTGGTGTTTTGAAGTGGTGCCCTGGTCTGCCTCACACAGCCTTTCCCTGGCACTGCTCACAGAAGCCTTAATTGGGCAAATGAATAGTTTTTCCCATTACTGTGTTAGGGCAGGGATAATGGTGTATAAATACAGTTAAGCAACAAGAGATACAGTGCTCCAAGGAGCAGACAATATCAGCTCAAGGCTTGTCTGGCTTTAGCAGTGTCTGCTTGGGTTTGCAGGATTAACGGTGCACTCCTCCGACTGCTGTCCCATCATTTCCCTGCTGAGTGCTTCCCTGTGTGCTTGACCTCATCTTTGCCAGTTCCTAATGCACCAGGTGCTGCTCAGGCTCTCTTGGTTTCTGTGCTGGTGGAAGAGGGCAGGATGTCATTTTCCCTGCCAGGGAAGCAAAGCATCACGGTAGCTGGCAACAAGAGGGTGATGCAGAGATCCAGGAGCCTCCAGCAACTCATTCAACAACTTGCCTTTCCCAGCCCACAAAAGCTCTATCACTGGGGTTGATGGTGTCTGCAAAAACTCAGACAAAGCAGCATCTTTCCTCATCTCTTTCCTTCCCTGGGCTTCCTCTTTTCCATTGGCACTGTGCAAAGGGAGCCCTACTCTTTTCTCAAAGAAAAGTCATCCATGGGTCCATCTTTTCCTCTCTCTACTTTTTTTCTGTCTACTTCCCAGCAGGAAAGTGGTGGTCCAGATGGTTGGCAACCACTGCATTTCTACCTCAAGGAAAGATATGTAATTTAACCACCAGCCAAGATCTTCCCAGCTGGTAAGAGAATTAAGCAGCGACCAGAACATCCAGTAGCTGGGATGGGAGAATTCGAGACCTGAGATAAATTGCAGAAAACCACTTCTGCCTCTCCATATCTCAGAACAGCATAGTGGTATTTCAGGCAGAATAGGAAACTAACAGGCCACCAGCAAGTGAGGCATGAGAAAGGAGCTGCCATGCCAGGGCTGGACATTCATATCATGAGGGACAGCCTTCTGCTGCTGAGCTGCTCAGGCCTGTGGTTCCCTGCACTCCACAGCCATCTGGGTTGGAGGCAAGAGGCTCTGCTCACCCTGGCAGCACCGGCTGCGTCCCCAACTGTTCAACTCTTTGGGCTTCACAGCCTCCCAACCCTGGCAATGAAGGCTGATATGCCCACAGTGTGACCTTGAAACAGAAGCCAGCAAGAGCATTGTTCAGCCCTGCAGGTCCCTGATCCATGCTAAGGCTGCCATGCTGCATAGCTGGCCACCTTGCACAAATAAATCAGTGCTCACGTGTGCCTGTTGCAAATCTAGCCAGGACATCATATGCATACTTGCATCCTGTCTCCTCCTCTCCTCCCCCTCATTTTCCCTTATTCCCCCCCATCTTCCCTCTCACACCATCTGTGACTACCCTTTTATCCATATTCTCCACGTCCACCCTGTCTCCTTTGTCCTTCTATCACGTTCTGTAGTTTCCAGATTCAGGGAAAACCTCACCTATGGGACTGTCCCTAGTCCAGCTGGGGCCAAAGAGGTACATCTGGAGTAAATGCCTGCACATCCTCATTGAACATTTGTGTGTGCCACTCGTGCTGGGCACGAGTTTCTTTTGTGGTTTGTGTATGGTGTCCTCATCCTTTTTCTCTCCAGGCAGTTCTTGGAATCCCTTCCCCTGTAGAGGCTGGCAGTACCCAGAGTTTGCTCCAGACAGAGATCTAACTGTAACTGCCCCTACCCTCATGAATTTTCCCATCTCTCTCTGACCCAGGTGGTGATGATGACATGGATTTTGACATTGAAAAGAGCACAGGCAGCATGGTCATTGCAAGAGCCCTCGATGCAAGGAAGAAATCAAGCTATAACCTGACAGTAGAAGTCACTGATGGGTCCACTACTATCAAAACCCAGGTAATGTTTTTTCTTCAGTAGGAACCCCATCTAGAGTGAGCATATGCCAAAGTAAATCTTTCATCTGACTCCACTGAGCTCTGGATCACGTGTTAGGCACAAGAACCTCCTTATACTGTCATCTCACATTACACAGTGTCCCAAATCTTTCCTAAGCACCAAGGTAAGAGTTTGTTAAAATGCTGTTTGAAACACAAGCGATCTAGGACAGCTCAGGCCTTTCCTGTTGGTCTCAGGCAGCACATGAGGACACATCAAAGCCACCAGCCAAGCTGGGATGGAAGGTTACACTCTCAGACCTCAGCTTGCTCTCAGGTGCTCAGAATGAGCTAAAACATGGCTGGGACAATGTTCTAAGACATGAGGAGTTATATCAGGCTTGGGTCCATGGTACCACTTCTCCTGGGACTTGCTAGCCTATGTAGAGCCAGCACAGATGCATCTGCAAGAGGTGAGGGGAGACCCTGACCTGTGCTGCTCCTGTCGGTGGAGCACTGATAACTTATCAGCACTGAGGTCCATGGGACTCAGTGGGGAAACTGCAGAGATGCTGTGTCTTCTGATTTGCCCCATGAAAAGCAAGTGGTGGTAAAAAGAGGCACACAGCTCTCTAGCATGTCCCCAAGCCCCTGTTCCCATGGCTGCTGAGATTTACCCATCTTCCCCTCAGGAGGGGTATTCAGAGCTTGATCAAGAGACAGTTGGTAAAAACCAACCGTTTTCTCCACATGTAAGGAGCATCCAAAAACCCAACCCTCATTGCAGAGGAAGAGCTGGAATGTGAGTCACTCATCTGTAACGCTTTTATCATGGGAAATTCACTGGGGAGGTTTGCGGGGGATGATGAGTGAGGAACATTGCCATTCCTGTGAAACACAGTGCTAACGGTCAGCTTTCTATCTCAGCTATCTTCAAGTGTTTTTCCAAATAAACAAACAAAGCCCCACCTTGCCTGGAGTGCATTCTCTGCCACCTTGCATCTCATCCCGACATTTATTTTGGCACTCGAAGCCACTAGCAGATGTCAAATAACCTGCTCGTGCAAAACACCCGTGGCATGTTCAGGTTTGCTGAAGGAAGTAAATGATTACACTTGGTTGGGACTTCCTAAGATGCAGTCAGCACTTCATCAGGGGGATCAGGGCAGTCAGGGTAGGAGAACAAACAGAAGAAATTAGGTGACTGGAGGCAGGATTCAGGGAGGCCATTTACAGGGGTTTGCTGTTAAATGCAGAGAGGAAACGTAGGCCACAAACTTTGCTTCTGCATAGCTTCTCCATGCAAGGGCTGCTCTTGAGATAAGCCATTGCCTTCCTTCCTTCACCAAACACCCCCTTGCTGTCACCTTTCTGGTGTGGAGGCACCAGCCAGCAAAGCTGGCACCAGGGCTGAGGGATGGCTTTTGGTCACCACAGTCTGTGACAGTTTCTCTGTGTGCCAAGAGTAGGTAGGGTCAGTCTGAATGGCTGCCAGATTGGAGAGATTAAGAAAAAATGAAGCAAACTGAAAATCACTAAGGGAAGGCACAGCAGAAGTTCCTTGGGAAGAAGGGCAAAAGGGCTGCCAGTCACCAGCAAAGCCCCAAGGGTTGGAGAGCAGGGCTCAGAGCATTGCTACCCCCAAGAGGGGTTGATAGCTGAGATTTCATGTGGCTGCATAAGTCAGGCTGCTCCCCCATCTCTGCTGCCCTCACTGTGCTCACTGTCCCTCCCCCCCCAGGCATTTATCCACGTGATTGACATCAACCAGCACCGTCCCCAGTTCCTGAAGAGCCATTATGAGGAGAGGATTCCTGAAGATACGCCCTCAGGAAGAGAAGTCCTTCAAGTCAGTGCAACAGACAAGGACAAAGGCAAGGGGCTCATCTACACTATCCATGGCAGCGTGGACCCCAAAAGCACAAGACTTTTCCAGTTGGATCCAAGCACTGGAATTCTCACAACAGCAGAAGGCTTCAGTTCCCAACCCATGCTACAACACACCCTAACAGTGATGGTGAGTCCCAGCCAAACCTGCTGAATGGGTCAGATTCTCCAGGATATATGGGTCACTGGAAAATCCAGACCAGCTCTAGTCTTTGTGGAAGGATTTGTCTAGAACAAGAGGGAAGAGGAAAGGAGGGTGTCAACCTTTACTAAAGAACCATCCCAAATAAATCTGGGCAACACCCTGCTTTCCTCTAACCTTCTGATTTCATTGGAGGGCCACTGGATTCTTGTACAAAAAAGCACAGTGGGTATTTATTGTTTGGTTTCAAGCCCAAAGCTGAGTTTTGGGGCTGAAACTTAGAGGCTCCTTCCCACCCAAGCAGTTGGTACCACAGAAACATGGTACCCTCTGCCAGAGGGGTCCCAGTGAGCTACTGGGAAGCCTGGTGCAGGAAAGGCTCCCTGATGTGAACATACCTGCTCTTCCCCTGTCATCCAGGTACGTGACCAGGAGGTGCCCATCAAGAGGAACTTTGTCCGAGTCATCATCCACGTGGACAGCTGCAACCTTCACCCTCCTCAGTTCAGCAGCATTCATTATGAAGCAGAAGTGCTGGATTCAGCAGTGGTGGGCACAGAGGTCATGCAGGTCAGAGCCCTGGATCAGGACCAAGGAGCCAATGCTGAAATCCGCTACTCCCTTCAGGCAGGTGAGAGCCATGCGACAAGGCAGAGTTTAGCCTACAAACATTTAGCCAGCATTTCCATGCTCTAGCTGGTGGCCAGACAGTTGACCAGCTTTCTCTGGCTGTTGCAAAGAACACCAAATGGGATTTTTTTCCTATCCAGAGAAAATCTAGAGCAAGCAGGTGGTTGCCGTATTAGGTAAATTTCCATATTATGGAAGAAGCATCCTTCCTTAGGAAGATAATTCAATGCTGAGTCACTGATCTCAGAGAACGTCAGACTGCATGAGTTAGAACAACTCTTTACCATCCATGGGAGAGATCCTTTTCCAGTTGTTAAGCAAAGTATGCCCATTCCCACAACAGCCATCATCAGTTCCACCAGTTCTACCAAAAACTGCATCCTTGAGGAAAGGTGAGCACCAGCTCAGCATTTTGGGGTCATACAAGCTCAGTGGGCAAGTATTTTCTAATTCGCTCTTAAAGTTAAAAATAAAATATTTATGGCTGTGCCACACTGCCTATTTAGCATATAAATTCTTTGCAGGAGACAAGCCATCCTTTGCTCCATCCTTCTCACTGCAATTTAGATCAAGGACTGAGGAGTTTAATTGCTCCTGAAGTATTGGTAATTATAAGCATGACAGGGCTTGAAGCAGCTACTACAGTCTGTGCTACCATGCTCTGCACACGAGGCAGAAGCTTCAAGAAAATGCTCTACCACCACTAAATGTGCTCAAATTAGAAGGGTATTTATCTTTAATTTACATTTTGATTGATTTAAAAGTTAGCTCATAGATCTCAATGGGTTCATTGTTCTTAGAATGAAAATTATTCAGATACAATGAAGATTGCTTTCTCCTAGTAAAAAAAAAACCAACAAACAGATGTTAATTAGGTCTGAAATCAGGAGCATCTGTGGCAAAGAAAACCCAAATCAATAGAGTGTCTGCATTCTTTACTCCATAATTTCTTTTCTTGCAGGTAATGGGGAAGGTTTCTTCAGCATTGACCCAAATTCTGGAATTATTACTGTTGCCCGGAAACTGGACCTATCCCAGCAGGAGCGGTTCACTCTTATTGTAAAGGCAGAAGATCAGGGATTTCTTCATCTTAAAGATTCTGCTACAGTACATGTCCACATTAGACCCTCTGATCGAACACCTCCAAAATTTCCAGAGGCTGAATACATCACAGAGATCAGTGAAAACACTGCTGTTGGCTCTCCTCTGATCCAGGTTTCAGCCACAAGCTTGTCAGCAGTCAGCTATGAAATAAAAGATGGAAATGCAGATGGAGTGTTCTCCATGAACTATCAGTCAGGCCTTATTTCCACCCAGAGGAGCTTAGATTTTGAGAAGGTATCTTTTTACCAGTTGAAAGTCCGTGGCACCAACATGGCTGGAGCATTTATGGACACAATGGTACTGATCTATGTCATAGATGAGAACGACAACCTGCCCATCTTCATTAAACCTTCCTTCATTGGCTGGATCATGGAGAATGCTCCATCACAAAGCATGGTTCTGGATGAAAGCAATGCTCCCCTTGTGACCCATGCAACGGATGCTGACCAAGACTCCAACGCTCTGCTGGTCTATGAGATTTTGGAACCAGAAGCACTGAAATATTTCACAGTAGATCCCAGCACAGGGACAATTACCAGTCGTGCTGATATAGACTATGAGCTCACTCCAGTTTTCCACTTCAGTGTACATGTGCATGACAGTGGAAGTCCCAGTTTATTTGCATCCAAGCCAGCCAAGGTTACAATCCATGTGAAAGATGTGAACGATTCCCCTCCAGTCTTCTTCAAAGACACTTATGAGCTTTCCATCTTATTACCTGCCCACCCAGGGATGGAGCTTTTGTCAGTGCAGGCAAAAGATGCAGATTCAGAGGTGACCTACAGCATTGTGGAAGGGAACCTTGATAATGCTTTCCATATTCATCCCCTCACAGGTCTCATCTCCATTCTTAATGCTACTGGCCTGGGGAGATACCGTGAACTCACAGTCAGAGCTGGTGATGGTTTATACAAGAGTACAGCTCTGGTTAAGCTCAATTTAACCCAAGCACAAGGTACTGGCTTAAAATTTGACCAAGATACATACACAGCAACTGTGATGGAGAACTCTACAGATGAGAAGACTCTCACCGTTCTTGGGGTCAAAGGATATCAGCTAAATGAACCACTTTTCTATTCCCTTTTGAATGGAAAGGAAAGATTCAAAATGATCCAGGCATCTGGAGTACTCCAGACTAAGGGTGTGAAATTTGACCGGGAAACACAAGACATGCACGAGGTAGCTGTGGAGGTGAAAGACAACAGGAAACCACCAAGAGTGTCCCAAGCCACAGTCAGGGTTTATGTAGAGGATGTCAATGACAATCCACCACAGTTTGAGAACGTGCCCTATTACACCTCGGTGCAGGACGGCACGGAGCCGGGTGATGTGCTTTTTCAGGTGTCAGCAACAGACAGAGACATAGGGGATAATGGAGCCATTACCTACTCATTTGCAGAGGACTACAAATACTTTTGGATTGACCCCTATCTAGGGGACATCTCACTCAAGAAGCCTCTTGATTATCAAGCTTTAAACAAATACAACCTCCGAGTCATTGCTAAGGACAAAGGTGAGCCTCCCCTCCATGCTGAGGAGGAGGTTGTGATCAATGTGAGGAACAGATCCAACCCTCTGTTCCAAAGTTTGTACTACCGAGTGAAGGTGCCAGAAAACATCCCCCTATACACATCCATCCTCCACATACAGGCTCGGAGCCCCGAAGGCTTGCGCCTCATCTACAACATCATGGAAGAAGAGTCCCTGAAACTGTTCAGCACCGACTTCAAAACTGGAGTCCTTACTGTCACAGGCCAGCTGGACTACGAGCTAGAGGCAAAGCACACCTTCACAGTTAGAGCCACAGACACAGCACTAGGATCCTTTTCAGAAGCCAGAGTAGAAGTGGAGGTAGAGGACATTAATGACAACCCCCCCGTATTTTCTCAGATCATCTACACAGCATCTGTCTCAGAAAGCTTGCCAGCACAGACCCCTGTTATCCAGCTCTTTGCTTCTGACAAGGATTCAGGCAGAAACAAAGTGGTCTCCTACCAGATCTTGGATGATGGCTCAGATGCTAGCAAGTTCTTCAATATTGATGCCAGCACAGGGCAGATAACAACAGCTCAGACACTTGATTATGAAAAAAATCAGCAGTTCCGCATGAAAGTAAGAGCTGTAGATCATGGGACACCTCCACTGAGCAGTGATGCCCTGGTGATTGTAGATGTGACAGACATCAATGACAACCCCCCTGAGTTCAGCCAGCTTCAGTATGAAGCCAAAGTAAGTGAGATGGCCACCTGTGGGCACATTGTGATAAAAGTCCAGGCCCTGGACCCTGATAGTGGAGACACCAGCCGGCTGGAATATGTGATACTGTCAGGCAATGACAACAGGCATTTCACAATCAACAGCACCTCTGGGATTATATCCATGTTCAACCGCTGCAAAAAGGACTTGGAGCCATCTTACAATCTCAGAGTTTCTGCTTCAGATGGAGTTTTCAAGAGCACGGTGCCTGTCTATATCAACACCACAAACGCCAACAAATACAGCCCCTCTTTTCGGCAGAACATGTACGAGGCAGAGCTGGCCGAAAATGCTGAGATTGGTACCAAAGTCATTGAGCTGGTGGCTATTGACCCAGATGGTGGCCCATATGGCACCATAGACTACACCATCATAAATAAACTTGCCCACGAGAAATTCTCCATAGACAATAAAGGCCGTATTGCCACACTACAAAAACTGGACAGGGAAAATTCGACAGAGAGAGTCATTGCCATCAAAGTCATGGCCAAGGACGGGGGTGGGAAAGTGGCATTTTGCACTGTCAAAATAATCCTTACAGATGAGAATGACAACCCACCTCAGTTCAAAGCCTCTGAGTACACACTGTCCATCCAGTCCAACGTAAGCAAAGGCTCCCCTGTCATCCAGGTACTGGCTTATGATGCTGATGAAGGTGCAAATGCAGATGTCATTTATTCCGTTGACTCCATAGAAGATGTGGCAGAAGATATTGTGGAGATCAATGCTGCCACTGGGGTTGTTAAGGTCAAGGAGAGCCTTGTTGGTTTAGAAAACAGAGCCTTCAACTTCAAGGTGAAAGCTGAAGATGGCAGACCCCCTCACTGGAACTCCCTTGTCCCAGTGAATCTTCAAATTGTCCCCAGGGAGGTGACATTGCCAAGGTTTTCTGAGCCCCTCTATACCTTCTCTGCATCTGAGGATCTTCCAGAGGGTTCAGAAATAGGGTCAGTCAAAGCTTTTGCAGAGGATCCCATCATATACAGCCTGGTGAAGGGAACCACTACAGAAAGCAACAAGGACGAGGTGTTCACACTGGATGAACAAACAGGAGCTTTGAAAATCAAAAAGGCCATGGATCATGAAACCACAAAGTGGTACCAGATTGATGTTATGGCTCACTGTTTGCATCAGGAGACTGAGCTGGTGTCTCT
The DNA here is from genome assembly GCF_036169615.1 of Heliangelus exortis. Classification (NCBI taxonomy): domain Eukaryota; kingdom Metazoa; phylum Chordata; class Aves; order Apodiformes; family Trochilidae; genus Heliangelus; species Heliangelus exortis. Next base: position 5,468,837 of record NC_092436.1, on the reverse strand, counting down.
GGTCTCTGTGAACATCCAAGTGCAGGATGTTAATGACAACAGACCTGTTTTTGAGGCAGATCCCTACAAAGCTTTTGTCATGGAGAACATGCCATCAGGAACCACAGTCATTCAAGTGACAGCAAACGACCAGGACATGGGAAGTGATGGACATGTGACTTACAGCCTGGAAGCAGAATCTGGCAGCCTCCAAGGGCTTTTCACCATTGATGGTGAGACTGGGTGGATCACCACACTAAAGGAACTGGACTGTGAAGCTCAGGAGATTTATCGGTTTTATGTGGTGGCCACTGACCATGGCAGAAAAGTCCAGCTCTCTTCCCAAACCCTGGTGGAGGTTACTGTCTCTGATGAAAATGACAATGCTCCACAGTTTACCTCAGATTTCTACAAGGGATCAGTAATTGAGAACGCAGAGCCAGGGCAGGTTGTGGTCACACTGAGTACCATCGACGCGGACATCTCTGAGCAGAACCGGCGGGTCACGTGCTACATCACTGGTGAGCTTTTCCTGACTTTAAATCTTCAGTGAGCTGTAGTAGCATCATCTAAAAGTGAGGATTTGATTCCTTTGTCTTACAGAATATTAATCCATAACCAGCATTACACTGACAGTCCTATCAGAAGCAGGAGATGAAGCCTGAGCTCTGCCATGGGTGGGACTCTTCAGTTAAATAGGTTTAGGGTATCCAAAACTTTAGTAACTAACTGCAGTGGGTGGAATTATGATTATAATTATTATTTCACTACTGTATAATCCTATTTATTTGGAATACTAACAAGTAATTACACAGTACTGTAGATATATTTATTTACACTTTCTTAACAGAGGAATAGTTAAGACAGTGTAATTGTAATATCTATCGGAAAGACAGAAGCCATGGAGCAGCAGGAATTTTCTCCTCACATAGATACTGTGATCTCTATTTGAATTCTTTGACCCAGCTTTTTCTCCAACCCACAGTGTAATCTGTTTATACAGCTCACATCCATGTAGTCTGTCAGTATTTTTAATAACTATATATATGCAGATAAGATGCATATAACATTCTGGTGTTAAATGTGTTTCCTGTGAAGGCACTTTGAGTCTGGCTTAACAAGCAAGTGGATCTTACAAGGCTGCAGTGAACCCTGAAGGCTGGTGGATATTTGAGAGTGTCTTGTCAATCTTAGTGAGTGTTTTGGCTAACAAGAAACACTAAGGATGGCTCTTGCATCCCTGAAATTCATTCTTGTGCCAACTAAAAATAACCACTGCTTTAAAACAACAAAAAAGTGATACTGGAATGTTTGTTGTGCATCTGCACAAGTAGAAGCTTGATTTTACAGTGCTTTTTGACCCCAAAGGGTCTTTCTCAGACCTGAAGTAGATACTTCAAACAAAAATGTTTGTTCAAACTGAATGAGGACCCTTCAGGGTCAGAACATTTAGCCAGATCGTGCTGCAGCCTGTTATCTATTGTTGTAACCATCCAAAACAGGGGAGGAATGCCAGTACTCTCAATCAGTTTGTGGCATGCCCAGGTATTTGCAAGACTTGGGGATGAAAGATGAAATCCATTCATGTATTCATATTGTTGCCATCCTAAAGGTAGTAGTAACTTCCACCTACTGTAAACCTGAGAGAATGCCTGCTTATGCTAGTGGTGAATAGCCTATGTTCTCTCTGCTTTGTACTTCCAAGCACAGGTCAAACTCTCCCCATAAACACACACGTACAGCTGGAGTAGAGTGCTGCAGCTGAAGGAAGGAGGAGGTGAACACAGAGTCCAGCTTCCCATTGTTCACACACACTGGTTTTTGATTTCAAAACCACAGAAACTAAATCTGAGCATGGGCTGGAGATGCCCAGCATCAGAAGAAGGGCTAGAACAGGTCTCTTTGTGCCTCCAGATTCACAGTGCAAAAGAAAGCAGAAAGAGGGTTAATTTAACTTACCTGGCTGTATAAGGCCCTTCAGAATCTAACACAAACAAGCCCTGCAGCCAGCTCTCCTCATTGCCTCCCATTACCTAACGTGTTCCCTCCTCTTGGCCAACACTGGGGGTTCAGCAGAGGACACCAGCTCCTTGCCAGAAGAGAGGGATTCTCCAAGGGCAGCATCCACACCGTGAGCAGTAGGAATCTAATGGACCAAAGAGTCTGCCTAGTCTTGATTTACCTGTCTCTCCTAATTTTGTTCTTACACAATCGAAAGTAGCCCCAGAAAGCACAGCTGTATATTAAATGCATCTATAGGTTAAAAGGAAATACAACAAGACATAGTACTGTAGCTATAAGATCCAACCGATGTCTGCAGGGTGTTTTTCAGCTCTCAGATCCCTCCAGGAACATGGACCAAGAAAGACTGACATGCTTTAAGAAGGAGAGACAAGGTGGTTTTGAGGCAATGAATATGCACGACTGCAGAATGTTACTGAGACATTTTTGCAATCAGGAGTTGTTTCCTCTTTCCAGCCTGTCCATCTCCCCAGTGTAACAGGCTGGCAAGGAATAGAATAAACAGGCAGGGTATTTGTCAGATGTGAAGTCAGGGTGACCAAACACTCCTCACCTGGGTAACAGGACAGGATGCCCTCTCTGCATCACCACTGTGAGTCCCTCTGCTACCATAAAAGCACAGCAGTGGGCACACCTGTATCCCCTTCCATTGTCACTTCTGATCTTCAGCGCTCAATAAATGCTTTTTTCCCTTTCCTCCTGCTCTCTTCTAGAAGGAGACATACTGGGACAGTTCACAGTTAATGAAATCGAGGGAGAATGGACTATTTCTTCCAAGAAACCTCTGGACAGAGAAGATACAGAGAAATACCTCCTTAAAGTGATGGC